>NC_043704.1:31234468-31258723 GCF_006229205.1 Suricata suricatta | reverse complement strand
TGATGAATGGATCAAGAAGATGTGGTGTGTATATATATATACACACACACACACACACACACACACACACACACACACACACAATGGAGTACTATATGGCAATGAGGAAGAATGAAATATGGCCATTTGTAGCAAAGTGGATGGACCTTGAGGGTGTCATGCTAAGCAAAATAAGTCAGGCAGAGAAGGATAGACACCATATGTTTGCACGCATAGGTCTAACAGGAGAGACCTGGCAGGGAACCATGGGGAGAGGAAGGGGGAAAGAGAGCAGGGGAGAGTGAGGGACACAGATCAAGGGAGACTACTGAATACTGAAAACAAACCTTGGACTGAAGGGGGAGGGGGAGGGAAGGAAGGGGGTGATGGTCATGGTGGGGGGCATTTGTGGGGAGAAGCACTGGGTGTTATAAGGAAACCAATTTGACAATAAACTATAGGGAAAAAAAAGAAATCCATGCCAGAGTTCAAAACTACTTTTCCTTTCCTCTAGTGAAAGAACTTTGTTTACATCAGTTGAAAACATATTAATTAACACTGTTAGAGTATATGGTTTATATCTAGTAGTCCAAACAGCGTCCTGCTACTTTTAAGATCACAGGCTAGAAGTACTCTAATTACAACAAAAACAGAAGTGACACAGCCACATTTAGACAAACTTAGAAGAACATAACTTGCAAATGCATTCTAAGAGCAAAAGTATATATCTGATTACTGTAAAACATTTAAACAACAAGACACCGCATACAAATATGACAAATACAGACTGCTGTGGGAAATCCAGCAATCCACAGGACATTAACAAAATAAAATTCCACACTAACTACAATGGCTTGACGCAATCACATGGAAGTTGACAAACAAAGAAAACTAGGAGGAAGGAATATGAGGTTTATTTCTTCTCTGGTCTCGAGAAAGCATTGTACTGACTTCTAATATGATCTGCAAATAAACACAGCCTAAGTCACAGTTTCCCGATGTGATTTTTTTCTTTGTTTGTTTTTAATATTCAAAGTTAAATACACCTGGGTAATTCAGTTGAACCAAGGTAGCACAGATATCTTTATTACAATTTTGCAGAGAGTATAATGTATAAAATTTAATCATGAATCTACAGGGGAAGGGAGAGTAGGTAGCATTTGACTTTGAAACTATTTTGTCATGAAACAGAAGACAGAGTAGACAGGCATGAATAATTAATATTCTGCAGGTCACAATTTTGGAGAGTGTGGGTCTAAACCTTGAAGAAGCAAATTGGCATCGACTATGCATCACATAGCTCAAACGCTTAGCTGATTTTGTCCCTTCTCTTAGGAAAGCAAGTTAGCAATATTTAGCCTCAGGATCCATTGAATATGAGTACTTTGCATGTAGAAGTGTTGTAACAGTTTCTAAAAAGTTGAACCCTTTCCACTGTGAAATATCCACAAAGGTAGAAGTATTCTGAAATTCTTTTCAAGTCCTATTTGTTTGAAAGTTTACAACTTATTTTTATAGTTGAACTATTAAAAACTCACAGGTCCATCATTGTAAGTAAAACAGCACAGCGATTAATAAAGAACTTTCACCTAAACTTCCAGCTTGGGTAACACAAGAAGGTGCGCAAACCAGCAAGTGAAGGTTTCTGTGTGTTGTACACCTCAGTGATCCTGGAAATCGTTTCCCCAGGGTAGAAGGGGAAGAGGTCACACAGACACTCTATTTGATTCTATTTTGACAGGGTGAAGTGGATCACCAAAACAACAGTTCATACATATTTAAAGAGGAAGGAAAGCACTCCTTGGGAGCTCCAGCTTTTAGTGCCTTCTCCACCAGATGTCTGCGTTTTAATGGGTCTTCTTATTTAGGAAATGAAAATGAAATTAGGAGTAGACCACATTTTCCCATAGAATGCATGCACATTATCACGTGGAGCAAATGGACATATCCATGCTGCTTCATCAGCAGCTTAAAATGAGGAAAAAAATATTTAGGTCGGAAAGAAATGCCTTTTAAAAAACAGTTTTCTTTGTAAAAGAATGCATAACCGCATGTGTATAAAGATACATTACCTGGACATCAATTGTGTCCAAACACCTAAGGCAAATTGGAGGAGGGAAAACCAATAAATAACATCTAAAGGGAAAAACAGATTCTACTTTGCACACTAAGTCTCTCTTACTTGGAAGTTCTTACATTTTTTATATTGAAAAATGTTATAATATATATTTATAAAAACCTCTTAGAAACCTTTCATTTCTTTATCACTCAGTGATCCCCACCTGAAAACCTTCTGTGATGTTCACATTTTCCTGACAGGAGACTATTGGTAACATGTAATCCACTGGAAAAAGATACACCAAATCAGTGAGATTAAAGGATTCTAAGCACATACTGTTCTCCATACTTAATTCTTCATATTGACATACATATAAATTCTCTTTTCTAGTTAAGGTTTTTAAATTGGAGGGTAAAATAAGATAGACTTAATATTTCACTAGAATACATATTTTTTAAAACTATATATATGTGTGTGTATATATGTGTGTACATATATGTGTGTATATATATGTGCATATATATGTGTGTATATATATGTGCATATATATGTGTGTATATATATATGTCTATCCTCACAGGAATCCCTTTCCTTCAAGAACTCCTCTAATTCTTGTCCAAGTGGCCACGTCTTCACATGTCCCAGATGACACAGTGCATGAATGGGCACTCGAGCCAACTGGGCGGTGAGTCCTTTTTTTCTGAAGGTCATTCGGTTGGATGAGTTTTAAGAAGATGCATAAGGTCAGTTTATGGGAAGGAATAGAGACACACCTGAAGTTAGATATGAGAGATGCAGGAAACCATTGCCTAAGGATCTGTATGCTGGTGTTAGGCCCAGCTTTCTCTCTGGGCATTGCACCAGTGATACTACTACCAGACACTTGTATAAGAAAAGCCTTTTTTAGTTTAAATTGGCTGAAGTTGTATTTGTGTTATATTTAACAAAAGACTACCAAATAATACAATGTAATCCTAAAAAAACCCACTTTAAAAGAGCAATACCTTCAACAAACCTTGAACATGATCTGAGTCATGGAATTTGAGCTATAGAAGCATGCGGTTCAGAACAGCAGAGTACCGGGGTGCACATTCAGCCCTGCATAGGGGGCCAAATTAAGAACAAGTGCTCCCAGAGGTATGAGCCACTAGAACCACAAAAAGACAAAGCTGAGTGCCAGTCATATTTGGGTCTGCACTGTTCACATAATTGATGTTTTCCTTGCCAAAATATTTAGATCGCATAAAACCTGAGGAACACAGGAAAGCTTTCTCATCACATACATGTGGGTCACTGAAAATTGTACTTAAGGCTAAATGTTATCTTTGCCTCCATCACTTTGATTGTATTTTCTATGAATCTACTTCACCTATTTATTTCTGTAATAGAAAACATGTGATTCCTCCTGTTATATAACATAATAATACTTATGATGCAAGTTAAACAATAATTAATCTTTTTCAAAAAGATGAATGGGTAACTGTGTTGTGTAAGACTGAAAGTTCATTAATGTCTAAATGATAAAAGAGATACTAATCTCTCTTCATTAGTCAGGTAGAGCTAGTTACACATACCATGAGAGTGTATTTAGAACTTAAAGGGTATTAGGTACACATCAATGGAAGATTCTATGGTTCAACTAGAACATTAGGGAAAATGCCCATTTAATCATCCTGACAGATCCATACCTGTATTTTTTAAGAATCATTTAAAATTTCCATAAAGAAATCTAACTGAACTGCATTAAAATGGTAAAGATGATAATATTCTCATATTTTAGATTTGTGGGGAAATGGCAAATATAAATTAACACTTTAATATATGTAAAGCACTGAGTTAAAATGAGTAATTTGAACTAAGTAACAGTGTTGTGACACACTCTTATTTCTAAGAGAAAGTATATCCATATTTTAGATGATGTCTGAGAGTAATTTTGTGTGCATGTGTGTGTGTGTGGAGAAGTTGTCAGTTTGTGAAGGAATGCAGGCATGTTTCTGAAGCCCTGTTCTCAATATTTTCTATTGTCATCCATAGTTTTGCTTGGATATGTCACTGTTCCTGTATTGTTAAAAGATTTACCTTAAAGTATTGAAATCTACAACTCTTTACCACCTCATAAATGTATTTAAAGTTAGCTTCGGAGCTCTAAAAAATTCCTCCACAGTTTGGACTTTTACCATTATGTGATATTAGTGCAGGTCTTTCACGTTTGTAAAGCATTTTCTAATGCTACACCTAATTTACAAATGTGACTTAATGAGGGCAAATGCTACCGATTAGCCATTTTACAAATTAGCAAACTGATGTTTATGGAGGGTAAATGACTTCCTCAAGATCCATAGTCAAATTTGAATCTTTAGTTTCTAACCCAAATCTGTTACCTCCAAAGGAAAGCACCCAGCTATACACACCTAGGTAGTTAATATTGTTTTTTCAAAAATTTATTTGTAAAATAAAGACTGATGAGTTTGGTCTTAATCATTTAACCAAACCAAGTTGGTGGGAGGAGTGTTACAAGGTAAGTGAAAAGTAGTAATAATGAGTAAAGGTACACCAAAAAGAAGGTGATAAAACATAATGCTAAACATATCAGAAAGAGGAGAACTTCATTCATTCATGAGCATTTAACTGACATTTTTCAAAAAACACATAAATGTTAAACAAAAATTATAAAAAGACACTTTCCAGGGCGCCTGGGTGGCTCAGTCAGTTAAGCTTCCAGCTTGGGCTCAGGTCATGATCTCACAGTCTGTGGGTTCCAGCCGCGCGTCAGGCTCTGTGCTGATAGCTAGCTCAGCACCTGGAGCCTGCTTCGGATTCTGTATCTCCCTCTCTCTCTGACCCTCCCTCTGTCTCTGACAGCTCAAGCTCTCTCACTCTCTCTCTCAAAAATAAATAAAACATTCGAAACAAAATTTTAATAAAAAAATAAAATAAAAAACCATAAAAGACACTTTCATTGTGTCATGTTCTGTGTTACATTTTAGGTTTAGACTACTATATAAAAATGTATAGTTTTCAATGGCTTAGAGTTTATAATCTAGAGGGAAGGTCAGCTATTAATCAAACAAATAAATATATCACTACAAATTGCAGGAGAATTATAAAGGAAAAGAATAGGGTGATGTGATAGCTAAAGAACTCCTGTAAGGAGAATTCTGTAACGGAAAATTTCAGGTGAACTCTGAAAGTTAAGTAAGAACCAGACAAGCAGAGACAGGATACAGGGATTACAGGCAGAAGGGAGATTAGTTTGAGAAGGAACTTGGCACAGCAAAAGAGGAGGGTGGACGGAGATTGGTGGAGGTATAGATTAGATCACTAAAAGACTTGTTTAAAGAACTTACTATTCAGTCCCCAGTCCAGTCGGAAACCATAGTTGGAAAGGGTATTTAACACATTCATATATGATGCGTGGACCCTACAAATGATCAACTTAAACAGATATATGTAAACTCTTAAATCTGGCTCATAATTTTCTTAGAAACTATAAAGGATGCACAGATTTATTATAAATTGTCTTTCTTGAGATTCAAAGTTATCTTTTACATGGATAACCAGGACGTGTGATAATGCAACCAAAATGGACAATGAATAAGCTACTTTTTAAAAAATTCCATATTAACTCACATAGATGGAAAACTACTCCAGCCTCAAATGTTAATTTGTTTTTGTGTCCTACTGTGCTTCTTTATGAAACAAGGGTTAAGCCTAGACCCTGGGTTTCCATATGAATCCAAAATCTGTGAAATTTAATAAAATTAATAAGAGAACATACATCTAGATTACTAGCTCATATGAGTGTGATAACCCAAAGTAATACCTCCTACAATTTTTATGTAACTGACCCTTCAGGTGTCATGCTAATAAGTGTGGATCAATTAATAACTGTAATTGAAGCTGAATATAATTAAGCATTTCATTTTGAGCTGTTCAAGTATAATTCCATTAAAATCACATCATGAAACCAGGGCTAAATAAAGAATTATTGACAAAAGATGATTGGGAATCAAAAAGATTCATCATGCAGTGATGCCTGACTTAATCAGATCCAAACTGACTGTTCAGTACGTGTATCTTCAAGTTGACAATAGAAAAATAAAGGACCTATGAACATATGAATTTCAGATTGTGAGCTTTACACACTCTAGTTTTCCCTTGATGAAGAAATCGCTTATACCTTGAAGCTATAACATCAGTTACACAGTGTCTTAAAATGAATCTTTACATGTTTAGGCTAAAAATAATAAGTGTCTTCATGCTACTGAACTCCCCATACAATCTTATATACTTGCTATGGGGGGATTTTAAAAGGAATACAAAGTAACAAACACATTTTGAAGAAAAATATGTCTGTCAACACAAAACAAAATAATCTTCCATAATTTCACCTCTTTAGAGATAGAAATAAACAACTCAATGTGGAGGTATTTTGCATGAAAGGTGGTTGTTTTGTTTTGTTTTCCCTGCACATGTGAGATTTCATTTTGGTTTTCTGTATGTTTACAAACATAGGGTAACAATCATTTGGTAATCTGCTTCCTTTACTTAAGTAATATATAGTGAATATTTCCCATGTCAGTAAAGTAAATACAGTACCAGAGCACAATGTTCAATCTCTGAAGAATATAATATTGTATTTTCATACCAAATTTCTTTTAACCAATTTCTCACTTTGGGTATCTTAAATTAATAATTTAAATTATGGTATTTTAGATTAATTTCTATCATAAAATATATTGTGAAGAATATCATTATACATAGATTTCTGAACACAGTTTAAGACCAATTCCTAGAACGAAACTGCTAGGCTACAGCACAGGCAAATCTTGAGCTCGTTTACCAAATTATAGGGGAAAGGTTATCTTCTGAGATATGTTTAGGAGGTCTGCACAGGATGCTGCTAAGGTACAGGAACTTGAGTTTACTTCCAAAGTAAAGCCTTGAGGGCCTAAGTACTAAATCCATAAATACAGCTTGATTTATATTATAAAGATACTTAGAAATAGCTTAGAGAAACAGAATTTAAAGATTTGTTGTTGCTTTTTTTTTCTTTTAAAAAAGAGAATCTTTTAGGGATTGCATATTTCAATTGTTCTAAAACATAGTTTCACATCAGAATCACCTGGATTGCTTTGTAAAAATACCTATCCCTGAATCCCACTCTAGGTATAGCAATAAGTACTTCTGAGTATGGAATCTGGGAATTAGGGGCATCTAAAAGTTTCCTAAATGATTTTGATGTGGCCAGCCTGACAGGTGTCCTTGGACCAGCACTTTGGATCAAATTGCCTATTCTAATCCTTTCATTTTGTAGATTAGGAAAGTGACTCCACACACATTTCGTTGTTTGCCCAAGTATCTAGTTAAACAAGCAGATAGAGACCTCTAAATCTCAGACCATTGTTCTTTCCACTATATTAATTTGCTTCAATTGTTGTCAATATGGCAAATCCATGTGCTAATCAGCCCACTGGTCCCAGCATTAAATGAGCAATCAGAAAGAAATGGATTATTTAATGATATTCATTGCATGATCTCCAACTGGAGACGATGCTTTATGAATCCTGTTTATTGCTCTTTGGATCTCATTTCCTTTTTTAACTTTGAGTTTACTGAAAATTAGATGAAACTATCAAAGTAGAACACTTTTACACAATCTTGCTCTCAGTAAAGATGTCTTTATGTGACACTAGTCCACCAAGGTATGAACATTTTGATAATCAGCATAGAGAATGTTTTTTAGATTGTCCAAGGCAAATAAATATTTTTTCTACTGACTATGTGGTCTTAGATTTATAGACCATGAAACAAAAATAATTGAATTCTAGGGGCACTTGGGTGGCTCAGATGGTTAAGCATCCAACTTCAGCTCGGGTCACGATCTCACAGTTTGTGAGTTTGAGCCCCACCTTGGGCTCTGTGCTGACAGCTCAGAGCCTGGAGCTCAAGTTCTGCGTCTCCCTCTCTCTCTGCCCCTCCCCAGCTCAGGCTCTGTCTGTCTATCTCCTCTCTCTCTCTCTCTCTCTCTCTAGCTCTCTCTCAAAAATAAACATTAAAAATACTGAATTCTACTTTTTCTTTACTATTCATCTTTGCAGTATAAAACTGCCAAATTAATTATAAAATAAAACCATCAATAATAGACTAATATCTTTCTGAAAACCTTTATTAAAACTTATAAGACCATCCCTATGTCTCAAAGAATCAGCTTTGAGAATGATTTTTCAGAATCTTTCAAAATTCCACCAAAAATGGAGAATTATTTACAATATATCACCATAATGTTCTCTCAAAAATACACAATATCAGTCCATTATTCGAAGCACTCCAATGGCTCTTTGTTTGTTTAAAATTCAGTCCAAGTGCCTAGTTTTAAGAAAATACAGCACAATGTGTGATTGAACATGCCTTTCTCTCAGACTTATTTTCTGCTACTTTTCCCCTCACCTGTCAAGGCCAATTATATTGACTTTCTTTGTCTCCAAATCTGCCAAGCTCTCACATGTTTGGGCCCTGAAATCAGAAGCATCCCTGGAGTCCATGCTTCTGCTCGAGAGAGTTACAGGTTCTCTCAAGTAAATGCCTCTTCTTCAGAGACCATGCCTGTCAGCCATGTCCAAAACGGCACCAATAAAACACTGGACAGCAGAGTTTAATTCTCTACAACAGCTCTTATTATCTAATGTTTTATTTTAATTTGCCGGTTTATTATTTTTTAATTTTTTTAATTTACCTTGCCCCCTCACCCCCAGGGGAGTCAGAGCTATGGTCCTCTTGTTCACAGCTGGAAAAAGTGGCAGGAAGAGTGAATGAATGAATGAATGAGTGAATGAGTGAGTATAACAGAGATAGGACAAGGAATGAATGAATCAATGAATGAATGAATTTGCATAACAAAGATTGGACAAAGTATGATAGCAAATGTTTCATTTCTTTGTCAATTTTTCATTTCTAAATATATTTTTCATTATGTGAAATAAATTTGTTATTAAGTTCATGACAGTGAGAAATTCAAGATAACTCTGTATGAATATATGGTTTTCTTACAAAAAACAATAACTTCAGGGTTGCCTGAGTGGGTCAGTCAGTTAAGCATATGAATCTTG
Source organism: Suricata suricatta (assembly GCF_006229205.1). Taxonomy (NCBI): domain Eukaryota; kingdom Metazoa; phylum Chordata; class Mammalia; order Carnivora; family Herpestidae; genus Suricata; species Suricata suricatta. The sequence goes on along the minus strand of NC_043704.1, from coordinate 31,249,576 downwards.
ATATTGGCTCTGGTCATAATCTCACAGTTCATGGGATCAAGCTCCACATTGACCTCTGTGCTGAGAGTGTGGAGCCTGCTTAGGATTCTCTCTCTCCCTCCTTCTGTCCCTTGCTTGCTCTCTCTCTCAAAATAATAAATAAACATTAAAAAAAACCACAAAATTTCAGACTATGCAAATAACTCAGTGAGCCACTGTGTCATAAGCCATATGGCCCTAAGCTTATTGTCTATCTTCAAACAAATATGAGACTGATTTCTCATTTATGACATTATAATAATATTGCCTGCCTATTAGGTATTAACTTCTGCTCAGCTTAATAGGTTTTCAGGAGCTAAATGTCAAGAGGTCAGTCAATGAAAACCTATTAACAATTATAATACTATTCATTACCAGTCAATAGAATGTTGTCTGTCACACCAGGTTATGAAAATCTATTTATCAGTTTCATTTCAATTGCCATGTTCTTTAAAACAAAAGAAAATATGAATTTATGATGAGTACCTGATACAATGTTGAACTTGATCAACCATATCAAAACAAAGTTCTCCCCCAATACTACATTTCAGCCAAAGGAAAATGTAGTTCTACAGACTAAGAGAACAATATAGTCACAACTTCTGAATTCTTAGGGAGCTTTGAGTTCCAGGTGAGATAGTTTTTAAAGAGATATAAATGAGTGGAGAAGGCCATGGGATGAATACATTTCCTAATCAGTCTGTTCACACTAGTCAGAGCTTTGACAAATGGTTTAGAATCACAAAAGAGACTGGGAATTAAACTCAGCATCAGCTAGTTCTAATGCACAAATCTTACTCTTTGCAGGAGAGAGCTCATGATAGATTCGTTATCTGAGCCAATTGCTGCCCTCAGACACCCAGGGACAATTCCCACAGTGGGAAAGAATCATTGCAAGCTCCTGTTGAGTATGAAATCAATTCTCAGGGGTAAGAACATCTTTAGTGCCCACACTTGTGTAAAAGCAGCAAGGATCTTAAAATGTCAGTGGCATGTAAGGCCTAGCATTAATAGACTTGACTCAAAGTAGTTAGAGGTTGAAACACAGAGCCAATGAATCTGCAACTGCTTCCTATTAACCAACAATACTCTTAAAAGTGCTGCACACTAAGAGCCTGTGACTATCTTTCTACGATCACTGGAACTTTCCCTCTAATCCTCTGTTGGGAGCTATGCATGTGCAGCGTACAGTGCCTGTGAAACAGTGAAAATAACTGAATAGCACTGTTAACAGTGAAAATACTTTTGGATCACATATAAACACAACATATAAAAACGTCAGTGTGAATTACACTCTCATTTTTTTAGTCATCTCTTTATCTAACAATGATGTTGAGATCACATTTTCCTGAGTATGTTTTAAAACTAAAATGATGGCTGGGGATGCTTGGGGGGCTCAGTGTCCCAGATGAGTGCCTAGCTCCTGGTTTCAGCTCAAATCATGATCTCAAGGTTGTGGAATCGAGTCCCCAATCAGGCTCCATGTGGGTGTGAAGCCTGCTTGGGATTCTCTCTCTCTCTCTGGACCTCCACCGCTCTCATGCCCACTTGCTTGTGTGCTCTCTATCTCCCTCTCTTAAATTAATTAATTAATTAATTAATTAATTAAATGACGGCTAAAGTTAAAAGGAGCAAAACCATGAATTCATGAATGAACGTTTTATTTAAATACCTAAGTATAAAATTCAGATAAAAACTATAATTTTGACTTATATAAAATTTGGGTGCAAATTGATTCTTAATATAGAGCATGACTGTCAGAATGGGTTTCATAGTAATGTAAAGTGTAGACTTTAGGATGACCCTTACTAATGAAAACAGACATAAAATAATAACTCTCTCATTACTTCCTCTCTTACCCCAAACTCTTTCTAAATCTTAAACTTCTAATGGAAGAATAAGGGCCCAAACACAGATAATGATATTCCTTACATTCTTTATAATCATAGTTTGTGTTACCAAATAAATCAATTAAATTGATATAATGTTCATATTTAGATGACATTATTTCAACAACATTCTGTGTTAGTAGTTTATGGGTATGAAATTTGATCTAGAGACTAGATTCCCTTAAATCACCAGTCCAGTAATAAAAAGAAAAAAAAAAATAGCCCAACCAAGTGCCACACATTGTGTGGGGTCAGTCAGTAAGCCGTGTGCAGTCATGTAATAATTCAAGAGTACTGCAGCGTAATTGAAATGTCCATGACACGGGGAGTCTGCGTGGCTCAGCCAGTTAAGCATCTGACTTCAGCTCAGGTCACGATCTCGGGGTTGGTGAGTGTGAGCCTGGCCTTGGGCTCTGTGCTGACAGCTCAGAGCCTGGAGTCTGCTTCCGATTCTGTGTCTCACTCTTCTCTCAGCCCCTCCCCTGCCCGCACTTTGTCTCCCTCTCTCTTAAAAATAAATACACATTTAAAAAAAAAGTTTGAAATGTCCATGAAAAAATTTAAAAAATGCTGAGTATTAGAAATATTTTCTCATAAGAAAGTAATGCTACAATATTTATATTCATGGAAAGAAGGCCCAGCACTAGAATTATCTTATTCCAATAGGGAAATAATATCAAATTAAAAAAAAAATCCGTATCTTTATCATTACAGATTGAACTATGTCCCCCCAAAAGATATACTGACAATGTAAACTCTAGTATCTACAAATATAAGTATGAAATAGGGCCTTTCCAGGTGTAATAAAGTTAAGATAAAGTTGCACAAGACTAGGGTGGGCCTCTCTAATCCAACGTGGCCAGTGTCTGTATAAGGGGACGGGAGAGACACACAGGAAGGTGAACACCGTGCAGAGACACAGGCACAGAGAGAAGACAGCCCGTGTGCACACACAGGCAGAGGCTGGACTGAGGTAGCCGGAAACCAAGGAATGGTTGGGACTATCAGAAGCAGGAAGAGACCAGGAAGCATTTCGTGGAGGATCCACACAGGGTCTTTGATTTCAAACTTCTAGTTTCCAGAACTGTAAGAAGTAAAGAGAATAAATTCCTGTTGCTTTCAGCCACCAAATTTGTAGTAATTTGTTGTAGTAGCCCCAGTAATTTGTTCCCCATAATTCCACTTTGAGGTTTCTGTATCAGTTATTTCAATATTTTCCCAGTCATCAAAGCGAGCCTATTATTCCTTAAGACCCATCTTTGAAATAAAATCAATTGTAATTTTTTCCTATACATTAAAAATGTGTGAAAATTCCTCCAATTGCACAAAATATTAAGGTACTTTAAAACTACATGCAGCCACACTACTGGTATGATTCTTGACACATTCCCACTTTGCTATCTAAGATGTGGTTAATTAGACTGGTCAGTACTAGACATATTCTTGAGGAAGAAAAGAAGAGAATCTCTCTTGAAGAATGTTTTGTTCCTTCATTTCCACACTTACATGGAGAAAACACTAAATTATAAAGAGTACTGTCAGGTAAAACACTGGGTAGCCAAACTTCAATGAAGAAAAAGAAAACTGCATATTCGAAGAAGATTATAGACATTTTCCTATTTTAATTAGAAATGAAGGGAAATCTAGCAGTTTAAAAATGTTCAAAATACACATTTAAACATATAGATATTTTAAAATTATAAGTTCTGTAACAGAAAACATGGTACTTAAAGGTATAAAGCTATTTGTCATAGATAACTTCTAGGAATACTTCATATATTTGTGAGGGGAAAACGGTTCCTTAATTCTAAGTTATCATGCAGTTTACCATCAAAAGCCATTTATTTGATGTGAAATGCTCGAGTAATAGAAAGAAGTATTATGTTAACAAAACAGTGGTATTTTTAAATTGTAACCATTGAATGCAATGTCAAGAGCAGTCTCACTGTAGGAAAACACTATCCAATATTATGTAATTGTTATGAAGCAGGTGAAGAAATACAGAACACAGCACCTGATGCTACTTTGTACCATCATGTAACAGCTGAGTTTGTCCGTTGATCTTATATCTGTAGCCCCTCCTTTGGGATCCTACAAAATCAAGCCAGATTTGAATAGTAGGCCTGACTCAAAACAGACTCCCCCAAGTTTTAAAATATTGTATACAGGTAAATCATTCTTATTCACCTTCTTCTGTAAAGTAGATTAAATCTCTACTTTCTGAGGATCAGTATGGGTAAAGCCAGGCCATACTGTGGGTCATATTTTATCCTAAGATAGACAGTAGTCAAAAGAGTGACCTTACTCTCATCTAAGTTGCCATTTTCACGCAGAAGTAGTTTTGCATTGCAGTGAAGAGCACAGACTTTGGGACCTTGCTCCTGTACAGACAGGCTGTGTGGTCCTGAAGACAGTCCAGAGTCATCTGTACTTCAGTGTGCTCATCTACCAAATAGCCCTGATTATAGCTGCTACTATGACAATTGCAGTCAGAACTGAATGAGAACATACAGGCAGGGCAATTTCAACAGTATCAATTTTAGCCTCACACAATCATCAGCAAAATATTTGTAGAGAAGCCACAAAGCCTGATTCAGTAAAAACATGAAAACAGTAAGAAAGGGAAAAAAATAAAATATATGTAACTAATAAATTGGCATTTCGTGTTTTGAAAAAGACAGACAAGTTTGATTCAGTAACTTTTAAACAGCAAGTACATTCAAAAACTTTAAACCTGCCACTTATTTTTTTTTCTTTTTAAATGTTTACTTATTTATTTTTGAGAGACAGAGCGAGCTAGCGAGCACACAAGCAGGAGAGGAACAGAAAGAGATGGAGACACAGAATCCGAAGCAGGCTCTAGGCTCTGAGCTGTCAGCACAGAGCCCAATGTGGGGCTTGAACCCACAAACCGCAGGATCATGACCTGAAGTCAGACACTTAACCAACTGAGCGACTCAGGCGCCCAAACCTTCCACTTTAAATGTCAGCACATTCATTGGATTCTGATGCCTTAGTTATACATCAATCTCACACTAGCTTTCCCTCCTAAAGAAACGTGAAACCCAATTTATTTTTATATTATAAGCATTCCAGGAAAAAAAATAGATGTTTAAAATCATTTGCAAACTTTCAAAAGGCCATAAACAGTCTGTACCTCACCCCCCAAAAGTGTGATCAATTATTCCATGACATATTTGCACCAAGAATTACTTAATACTATTGATCAACAAAATCAGAAAAGTGGGTGAGGTGCCCTTCTCGCAAAAAAAAATACCCTACAAATTGCACAAGCCCTTCACACAGCTAGAATGTCACCTTTATGTGCAATACTCTGTCTTCCAGCATATGTGAAAGCAGAGAACCATGTTACTTGTTTTATTTGATCTAGGCACAGAAAGACGAACAATCTTTCGAATGCCAAGAGAGAGAGGTCTTACTCCACATCCCAGATGACATGACAGCATGGTTGGACTCTCAAAATTCTCTGCTGACAACCGATGCAGCAGCAATTTAGGAGGGGCTGAGATCCTATGTTCCTGCATGCTAAGCGGCACTGTGGATGAACAGATCTCCGTTGGGGAAGCTCTGAATGAGAGCTCTGCTAGAAACCATACTTGCGGAGTATCTCCTGTCAAAAGGCTTTTCCGGTAAATTCAGTCATGTAATTCTGAGTTGAGTCATTTGATTTCATAGGGCTGCTACGGTCATCCAGAGAGATACTTCATAGGCCATAAAGTAAACAATGAATGCAAGAAAGGAAGGACGAAAGAGAAGGAGATGTATAATCAGATAGAGGAGAAGGAGCAGGGAACAATAGTGGGTGCTACAGAGCAAGAGAGGAAGGCAGGCAGGAAGGCAGGCAGGAAGGAAATCAGGTGTTAAGGTGAGGGCTTTCTTACCTAATGACTTTATTACTCACACTAAGGAAAATCAAATTGCCTATGAAGAATAAATTTTAAAGCAATAATGGGGTTAGACAGACAGGACTAACTATATTTCAGAACATAAGTCCCACCTGGTCATATCCCTGTTTTAATGATAAGGGTGAACGGACAGGCTCACATAAAGACACTAGTGGCTCTTACTATGTTATCCCTCCTGGAACAGCACTAAAATGTTTTTCTTCAGACCATTCGGCTTTTCTCTATCCCTCCAGAAGACAGACAAGTAATCAAATGGAGCAAATTAGAATAAAGGACCATGAGGTAGAAGTGCTCCACACTTCAGAAAACGTGTCTATAGCAGTTTGAAACATATGGTCAAAACTCAGAGAAAAAGCCCCGCAACCAGTAATTTCACAGTTGGCTAGCTTCTCTCTGATCTTTGATATTTATTATTCTTCAGTCTTTCTTTGACTTCTAAGTAGGTGCATACCTATCTGAACATGCCAAAATTAGAGCTACTGGTTTAATCAAAATGTAGATTAAGTGAGAATCATACACACCCACCAATTAGCTCTAAAGAGCCTGTATACGTAATTTGTTTAAATCTAAGAAATTTGTGAGCAAACTAGATGTATAATTTATAAGTTAGTAAACCCAGTAGGCCATCTATAATATGTTTGTTTTTGAAGATCAAGGTATAATCTTCATATACACAATATTTAGTAAGTTGGCTATTGGCAGTTATACAACATCGTATCTTATTAAAAATTTTTTTAATGTTTTATTTATTTTTGATACAGAGAGAGACAGAGCATGAGATGGGGAGGGTCAGAGAGAGGAGACAGAGAACCGGAAGCAGGCTCCAGGCTCTGAGCTAGCTGTCAGCACAGAGCCCGACGCGGGGCTCGAACCCATGAACGTGAGATCTGACCTGAGCCAAAGTCAGAGGCTTAACCGACTGAGCCACCCAGGCGCCCCACAACATCGTATCTTAATATAAATTTCAGAATACAGGTCTTCCATTATGGAAATACCAGAGCTGTTAAAACAAAGACCCGGGGGTGCCTGGGTGGTTCTCAGTTAAGCATCCAAATCTTGATTTCAGCTCAGGTCATGATTCATGGTTCGTGGGATCGGGCCCTGTGTCAGGCTCTGTACTAGCAGTGCAAAGTCGGCTTGGGATACCTCCCTCCCTCTCTTTCTGCCCCTCCTTTGCCCTCATATTCACATGCTCTCTCTCACTCTCTCAAAACAAATCAATAAATTTTAAAAAATCCAGCTATTATAAAAAGTGTATTATTATTATTTATTATAACAATAGAAGTATAACAAAGAACTTCAGTAAAAATCCAGGCAAAAAATATTTATTTTCCTTGTATCCTATCCCCATCCATGATTTCTTGATTACTTTCTGTGTCTTGTTTTCTGTAGTTTGGCTTACTTTTTCACTTCTTTCTTTTCTTTCTTTTTTTCTTTCACAACCTTTAAGTATTACCCTGCGGTATGTAAGTGTATTGTAGATTTATTACATTTAGAACTGGAAAGGTCATACAACCCAACTATTTCCTTCAAAGTCTAGCCATATGTCTACCAGATACCCTGGGTGCTTTTAAAAAATGGATATCCCTAATCTCTGCCCCATTGTCATTAAATTAGAATCTCTGGGGAGTGGGTCCATGAATGTGGAACTTTAATATAGTCTTCATTAACTCTTTTACTCTAAAGTCTGGGTATGTCTGCCCTGAACTCACCAGACCAGTTAAACATATAGACACGCATTAAGGTCCAAAAATACATTTTTGGTCACAAACGCAATACATGCTCTAAGCTCAGTTCAGTGTAAACATTCCAATAGGTGTAGAAACATTCTAATGTCATGTATGGGTGATACAAGGCATTATACACACACACAAACACACACACACACACATATAATTTAAAGATGGAAAATTTGGGATTATATCATCAATCAAAAAAGATACGAGTTTCCAAAATACTTTGATATTGTTCATTGGTCTATTCAAAGTTTAGAGGTCTTGCTATTAAATCAATTTCAGAGGGATAAAGAGCAACGCAATTGATATAACTTTTAAAAAATTAAATTGTAATTTATATCATATGCTCAAATTCCAAGTTAATCTCAGATGGTTGCAATGGAACTTCTTACCTTTTGGAAGGATTTTCTTCTTGCATTATTCTATAATGTTTAAAAAACTCTTTAAAAGTTTTTTAATGTTTATTTTTGAGAGAGAGAGAGAGACAGACAGACAGACAGACAGGCCATGAGTGGGGGAGGGGCAAAGAGAGAGGGAGACACAGAATCTGAAGCAGCTCCAGGCTCTGAGCTGTCAGCACAGAGCCCAACGCGGGGCTCAAACCCACAAACTGTGAGGTCATGACCTGAACCGAAGTCAGCACTTAACCAACTGAGCTACCCAGGCGCCCTATGTTTATAAAACTCTTAATGATGACATAATGAGGTTATCACCTCACCAAAGGAAAAGAGTGTGAAGTTGTAGAAAAAGTACAGAATCCAGAAAGACCTATGCTCAACTCTAGGTCATCCCATTTTATGAAAGGTGTGCCCTTGACCAAAATATTTAAAATCTCTAGAGCTTTCATTTTCGACACTCTGCACAATGAGGTTAATACCACTTTCCCTGTCAAGGCCATTGTAAGAATAACTAAGTAAGTAATGTAGCACTAAAAATGACTCGCATCTAGTAGGTGCTTGAGAAATGATAACTAGGAGAACAGAGGCAATGATCAAGGCAGCATATATGCTAATTACAGACAAATCACAAATACTCGTTACAGCAAAGAGAGACATGCAACTGTGCAGTTATGGATTACCCAGAGTCTGAGGCTTCTTTGGGGGAGGGAGCGCTTGCTTGTAGTGTCTGAAGTAATCCTTGATTGTCAGTTGGCATGTCATTTAAAGACAATGTGCTTAAATAATATGTGCTCCCCAGTCACTGTTTTCTGAAGAATGACAGAATATGGCACCCTGAAATAGGCCATTTTGGTATAAGGATTATTTTGAGTTAAAGGCACTTGGAAATTAGTAGGTAGAAGGGTGCTCTGAATTTTTTCTTCCTGAAAGAAGGAGATAAAATTCCCATGTGAAAGATGATCTCTCTATACCACAAGGAAAGAAACATTCTTCTCGCCAGAGAGGAAGAGCCCAGGATGGGGGAATACCGTACAAACAGACCTTGTTCAAATATTCCTATCTTGTTTTAGTCTCTCCATATATTCAGTTACTTTTCCACAACTGCCTCTCTTCATCCAACCTCATATAATATATGCACTTAGGTTTTGTCTTGCATCTTCATTTCATTATAAAGGTTCCTGTTCATATAAATTTGTAGGTTTTTCTCTTTTTTATTCTATTTTTTTGTTAGAGAGCCCCAGACAAGATCCTAAGATATTATAAGATTTTTCTTCTACATATCAAACACACCATATTTTATACATAAAATATATATAAATTTATATATATGTATGTATTTGTATATTTTTAAAGAAAATTAACTGCTTTCAGGGACTTAACGCTTTTAAGAACAATCTTATTGTGACTGTCTTTTTGCTTCTTAGTCCACAGTCAGGTCAAAGCTAAGAAAGAAGCTGACCTATAGCTCTTCTGATAAAATCTCACAATTGAAGGAACATCTGATCTACATGTTCGATGAAGAGTACCATCTGCACTTGACACAAATAGACTAACGAATGGAAACCTCAAATAACCCTGAACACAAAGTAAACACCATTTTTTAAAAACCCATATGACCAATAAGGGGGTAATACTGTTTCCCTTTTTCTTTTTTTAAGTTGTATTTCTTGTGTTGCTTTTTGTGGCTCTGAAATTGATCCAATACCAAGGACAGCTACCAAAAGTAACCGTGTCTAGAATCTTTGAAGTGTTTTCTAATTTACACCCTTTGCCTATAATAGTTAGACTATATGATAGATTATACAGGTTACACACACACACAGACACACACACACATGCACACATTATTGGTATATATTTTTGTTACTACCATTTCCTTGTAAGTCATTGAAATAAAATTGTTAAAATAAAAACAGACTAAAAAAACACAAACTAAAAAAAATGAAAGCGGTCCATAACACCTTCTAAATGTGATCCCCTTCCCAAGAGTAAATAGCCTTGTTGAGTCCTTTGCATCATTTCCTACATGTACATATACATGTGAAAACACAGAAATTAAACATGTTTTATACAAATGAAATCATGCTCTTCTTCCATTTATACTTTATATTCAACAATGTGTAATGGAACATTTCCATGTCAACTCTAGAATAAATCTCTAGAAGTGCACTATTCATATGTGATGCAGAGAGACTCTCAGAAGAAGAGAAGCCTGCATCACTGCCTCCTGTGCAGAGACGAATCAGCTGCGGGACAAGGGGTCAACCTTTCGACCAAGGGATCACTGACTTTTAACCTATAATGAAAATAGTTGAATTAGCATTTGTGATCTTTTCTCCCTCAACACTCTTGTGTTTGCTCCCTGAAAACCATGTAGACACCACCATTTAGAGAGCAGTGACTCGCTGCACTTACTCAAACCTTCCGCTAGCTCATGTCGTGCATCCGGCTCCCTGAATTGTGATCAACAAGGTTCTCTACTTCAGTTGCCAAAGGAGTTGGGCAAAGAGCTTATGCTTCAAGCCACCTTATATAAAAACCCCAATGCAGAGCAAAATAAGAGAGAAAACCCTTGCATTAAAAAGAGAGTCTAGGGACACTACCACAAGGAGCTGAAAGGAAGGAATCCTGCAAGGGACTAAGATATCTTTCACCAGAGGAGCCAACACTTCACTTTATCCACTACTGAATATCCTCCTTCTGGGAATCATTACTATTGATTACTATGCCATTTATATGTATCGCACTGTATTGCAATTATCTGTTTACACATCTGTCTCCCTGGAGTCTAGGGTCTTTGAGAGTAAGGACCACTTAAAGTTTATCATTGAAGACCATGCACCTGAACCCAGAGTATATATTTTATACAATACTTACTGAAATGAAATGCCTTTGTAAGAAACATTTTGGAGCCTAACCAAAAGAGGTCATGTACAACTGGAACTCTTTACCCTGGTCCTCAAGAAGCTCACTAGTCAGGCTACCACGGCCTTCCACCCTTCCAGGAGATAACTCTAGCCCCTGTTCACTCCTCTCCACCCACTGGGTCTTCTTTCAATTCTTAAACCAGCCAACCATTTATTTGGCTCAGTATCTTTAGGCAGGCAGTTCCTTCTTCCTAGAATTATCTTCTTCTGGGTCTTTATGAGACCAATTCCTTCCCATCCTCAAGTTTCAGATTAACTCCTCCCTCCTCAGTGCTGACCACTCTGATCAAGCCTCTCTGCTATTTTCTATCAATGCATACTGTTTATTTATTTTTTCCCAGCACTTATCCTAATTTCTAATCATTCTAAAGGTGGATCATTTTTGTTTAGTGTCTTCCTCAAAAGAAACAAGTTACATGAAGGGAATGCACCTTAGTGGCAGGATCATATGGGGCACATCCAATTTTGAGGCCTTAACTCAGTCTAAGAATAAAACACTAGTTCTCCAAATGCATGGTATGTATCTGCCTTACTGCATTTCTCTTTCTCCTCGAGCTGAACTTCTGAATACAACAAGATGGCAGATATTTGCAGGTCACAGTCAAGAGGGAATTCTTCTTGACTAGCCTGGGAAAACATATATGCTGAAAATAAATGGCTTTCCCTCAACTGTTTTAATGTTCAATGAATATACACCATATCTAAGTATATAACTAGGATACCACAAGTTTTCTTTTATATTTATGGGTTACAAAATTTTAAAAGCTATTTTCTGGAGCACTGATTCATTTGTTTACTATCTGACCACCCGCTGTGTGTCAGGCGCTATGTTGAATGGCAGTGATAGAACTGTGAACAGGACCAACTTCTGCTCCCGTGAAGCTTATGCTGTATCTGGGAAGTCAGAAGATAAACCAAATAGAGAGACTTGGATGGTGGCCCATTTCTCTATCTTCAAAACAAGCAATGATGCATCTCTCTGACCCACCTTCCATAGTCACATCTCCCCTCTGAGCATAGTTGGGAAGGATCTCAGCTCTAAAGGACTTATGTATTTAGATCAGCTTCACCTAGATAATAGGGGATAACCTCCCCATCTCAAAGCCCTAACTTAATTACACCTGGAAGAACCCTTCCGCCCTGTAAGATACAGTCACAGGTCTGAGATTAGGACGTGGACATCTTTGAAGGTACATTATTTTGCCTACCACGGGGAGCTAAATGAATTACTTCCCATCTTCCTTTGTATTTGGATCTTTGGATGCCTGACTTGCTCTCACTTCCATTCTAATGGCAAAAATATAGAAGTCAGCAGTGTTCAGCCCAATTTCTTCTTTTTTTCCCCACCCATTTTCTGAACAGTCCCCACTTGTGTTTCACTGGAACCAACAGACTCCCCAGTGAAATTTGTTTTGTAAAGAATGTAAGTAGTTAACCAGTTTCTACTCTGCTCCTACATGATACTCAGTAACCAGTTGCTTTTTGGCACTGTGTCATACAGTCCCTGTTAAAAATACTCAAATTGTAACTATTCAGCACCAGGTAGAAAAAGCCAGGCCATGTGTTGCTTAATGATGAAACTTTCCACATAAATTTAGTCAATACTGGAAATGGTTGATAACTATATATATTATATTTAGTTCTCTTTAAGCTTACAAACATGATATAATGTGAAATTCCAGTTGGGGAACTTGGAAAAACCAAGATTTCAAAATTGGATTGATGACTTTCCTCCAGATAAATCATGTGGAAACTTCTTGTCCAGTAGAAATATTTTTTTCATGATACTATAAAATATTTTAGAAAATAGCCAATGGTTTCATGTATGAGAATACTGAAACTATTTGAAGAGCTGGAAGTTTTGCATTATTCATTTTACTTTGTTTTTGTTTTTTTTTGCCTTTCCACTTTCTTCTTTATAATAAGGAACTTATTTAGGTCTCTATTTTTTCTTTCCTAATTAAATGAAATTATTTCCAAAATCTCCTTCTTTTTTGGTATTTATAGATTTATACATATATATATGTATTATATATATATTATATACTTATATGTATGTATATATATATTTTTAGGCTAAATATATAATTCAGTTTTCTAATGAGCAAATCTAATCATTAAAATTTATCTCCTAATATTTCCTGATTTTGCTTAATCAGGTACAAGCAGCAAGTTAGAAGTTTGCTTAACCATCATCTTTTGGATCCCTAGTTATGACTTAACTAAGGCCATTTTTTTTTTACCCATGTAAATTAAAATAATAAAAGATTCACTAAAAATGAACACATGCACAAATAATAAAATGTAATTTATAATATATGTACATATGTGTACATATACCTTTGAAATACCAAATATATTTAAATGTATTTTGATAAAATGCATACTAATAGGTTAAAAAAAATCATAAAAGTTTAAGAGTGCCAAATCAAAAAGTCTATTGAATTTTACAAGGGGAAAAGATAGCGTCTCCTCCCCATCAAATTTTGTTAATTCAGTAAAACAAATATTAAAATCCTTCTCAAACAATTTATTACAAAATTACAAAAACTATTTAAGTATCTCGAGGAGATCTTGGTTTGAGAATTTTGATTCTTTATAACTGATTTCCTACATTTCCCAACTAAAAGGATGGTGTTTCAAAACTGCATGTTTAATGAAACACTTAAGTCCAGATAGCACTGGGATAATTCACACACACAGTTGTACTACAATGTGTAATAGCTGAAATCACATAACAGGTTTCCAAATGGATTTCTTACATTCTCATACGAAGCAAGCAGAGCATTGCACTACCTGTCTCTTGCTCCTCTATTAGCTCTCCACGGCTGCCCTCCAGCAAGGTGCCAGGGAATGCTCTAAATATATTTGATTAGTTTCAGGCCTTCATTTTAGCGAGTCATCACCCTCTTAACAGCAGATGATGCCCCCTAGTTCGAATCAATGTGAGTGGCCCTGGCTACAATGGGCTGGATTAATGATGAAAAATGTGTCGTCAGCCTAGAGGTCCTTGGACATTTATCACCCAATGGGTCTGCCAATTGGTGGGCTATCCCTGGCTCATCAGCACAATACTTTCCCAGCTTTAAAGAGATAGTGTTCTTTTCAGATTAATTTAATGAGGCCTGGTAGGTGGAGAGAGGGGCATGGAGGACAGTTAATTTGACAGTTAACTTGATAGATTTAGGTTCTATACATTTCAGTAATTCCATAACAAGTGTGCTTCCATTTGAAATTTGCAAGGCAAGAACATGCTGTATCTGGAAGTCTATAGTTGGTGGTGTTTCATTCTAAAGTTTTTTCTTATAAGATAAATCTAGAAAATTTATTAATATAGATATGGTTTAAAATGTTTGCTGTCAACTATGATATTTCTAAATATCTTAAATGCCTGATTATCAAAATGAAGTAATATAACTTTTAAAATTATTTTATCCTATCTACTTTTTTTTTCTTAAGTGTATTTATAATTTTACCATAAGCTTAGAGTTCTTTTCTTGAACTTGATCATTAGTGGATTTATTTTCATTTGAGGATAGAAAATCTGTATAGAAGTACCTTAGGTAAGTTCTCTTTTGAAAAAATTTACATTCAATCTGTATTCATAAATGTTCACTTAACAATTCATTGACCAATTATTATACTTCTCCAGATCACCAAAGTAATGGCTATCTAGAAATTAAAAAGAAAAAATTCTATATTTTATAAACAAGTCAAGTGTAATATAAAAGCTTCAATGACAAATTGCTACTTTGGCAAATGTAGACAAAAAGAGATGCCATGTATAATTTGTATAGTATCTTGCTTATTTTAATTTAATTAAATTGAGAAAAATAACTTATTTACAAAGCTTGATAATCACTGGAAGGACATAACACACTTATGTCATGGGTTAAGATTTGGAAGGGAGAGATGACAGATTTTAATGTCATTTCCAAAAATGGAAAATCCTAATAACATTGCCGCCCCTGAAATTTTTTCTTCTAAGAGCCATCTGATGTTCAATTTCTAAGAAATTATAGTGTTTGGTATGAAAAATGATTTTCTGATATGAATCAAATATTACAAAACAAACTTCACACTATAATTACTCTTTCATCCAATGCTGTGTTTCTAACAATTCATTAATATAATCTCATTTTTCAATTTTTGCCTGAAAGATAAGAACCCGTCATCTCATTGGGAAGTTCTAAAAAACACAATTCACAGACACT
>NC_043704.1:31233303-31234368 GCF_006229205.1 Suricata suricatta | reverse complement strand
AAAAAGTTACACTAATTCTCTAAGAATTGTCTCCAATAAATGAATAAAGGCAATCCAGCAAAGTAGAGAAATTTGTGGTAGTGTGAATCCACCGACTTAAAGTACTGTAAAGTATTCATTTTAAATTCTTAGAGAAATACATTTTCCTTTAAAAAAAAAAGCATAGCTAACATATTAAACATACTCATAAAGCAGAACACATATTTAAATAAAATTATGAAGGTAAGATAAATTCATTGAGGGTGTGTTGGCATTTACGTTTTATTTTTAAACTGCCTTAGATAAAAGAAATGACGTATCTTTTCTGCTAAGCATCAAAAACTACACACCTAACTTTTCTAAACAGTGTAAAAATGCTTGCTTTTTCAACGTATAGTTTTCCACTCCACTTAGATATTACCACTCATTCCCACAATTGCTTCCCCAAACAGAATCGTTACTCATTTTATGACCATGCTGTGTGCTATACACAATCATCTTACATTTAAAAGAAAAGTGCTATTTATAATGTTTATCCTACTTGCCAGTATACTTTTACAAGTCTTTGACATGTCAACGTGAAAAATTTATAGATGTACAATAAAGCTTCATTGTAAGGATTTTCAAATAAACTAAAATGCATTTTGTGTTTGTCTAAAAGGCTCAGTAATGAAGCCCCGGGGACTTGTTTATGCAGTGTTTTCCCAGCAGAGAACCAATACTGGTCAGTCCTCCATCCTCAGGGGCTTTTCTCACGAAACAGAACAGCATTAGCTTTGTTCTTTAAGTCTAATTAACAACCAAATCATAAATTGTAGTCTTTGCCCAATTGGATTAAGTTTGCAGCAATACTTGTGTTAAAACATTCCTACTGCCTTGAACTTTATCAGGTAAAAAGGAAGAGCACAGGCAAAATGGTAAATACCACAGGCAAGATAGCATGCAAGTTCAATACATTAGCCTCTCATCCCTAGAGATCATGGTTCCTATCTGCCTTAGGTCACACTTTTAAAGAGTTCAATGATCTACAGAAATCCCTCATGAGTATTTAGCCCTATCGCAGAGTCCCTGAACAATTAAGACTCT
>NC_043704.1:31154020-31233203 GCF_006229205.1 Suricata suricatta | reverse complement strand
AGAGACAGAGACAGAGAGCTAGTGGAGGAAGGGCAGAGAGAGAGACACACACATACACACACACAGAGTTGTCAGCACAGAGCCCGACAAGGGGCTTGAACTCCTAGAGCACAAGATCATGACCTGGGCTGAAGTCAGACACTCAATCAACTGAGCTACCCAGGTGCCTCTAGGAGCATTTATACAAAATCTACTTCTGAGATGCAAACTTTTTTTGTTGTTTGTTCCCCGAGGTTCTTGCCAGTGGGGCCATTCACCTGTAAGATAATCAACCTTAGCACTTTTGTGCACCACTATAAATTATAGCAGAAAAGCAGATGCTACCAGTTCAGAAGTTCCTTCAAGCTACATCAGTATAATGAATTTGTGTACACACCTCACATTGCTTATAGTCTAAAAGTGTAACTACTGAATAAAACCCTCCTTTTCAAAATGTAGTATAGAACACTAGAAACAAAGTCTTTTAAGGCATATTCTTTTTAAAAAGGCTTTAGCCAAGATAAAAGTACAAGGTATGTTCAGCCAAAATATAATGCTTCTCTGCTAGATGCTGCCTGCCAAGATCCTGTGCGTCTTTCACAGACTATAATGCTGCTTCACTGTTTTGTTTTGTTTTTTTCTAAAAAGAAGTTATACAGTTTTATCTAAAGGAAAACAGAGTTCATTTTTATCTGATGAATTGGGAGGAATGCTAAAGACTGCATTCAGGTCAAGATTTGTTTATAGGGTTTTCAGAGACAGTATCTTTAATTTTGAGAAACGTGGCACAGCAGTGAAGAATAGAGATCAGAATTCATGTTTACCATTTTATACATACATAAAGCCACCCTGAAAGAGTTGCAAATAATTACAAGGGTATTGTCTAGCACAGCCAGAATTTTCCAATAATTTTAAGTGAATTGTTCAGTTTTAATTGTATTCTGGTCTTTCATGAATGTTTGGAATATAATTGCTGTTGAATGGAGATATGGATCTTCTTTGCAAAAATGCATGCAGTCTTCAGAAAAAAGGTTCAAATTTCCCACAGAAAAATACTTCATGAAACAGATACGTGGTTTCAAATTCAATGCTAAATCAGCCTGAACTACTTTTTCATGGAGAGATAAAAACATGGACAAGACTGCTAACATCGGTAACTTAAGCTGATGGTAGTACCACAAAACTCAACTGACTTATTTAAAAAGGCTGCCTTTGTTCTGCCTAAGACACAACTACGTACACTGCTGTCCTCCCAAATATTTTCTTCTATTCTGACATTTATTTTATATTAAAATATATATATTGTGTATGTCCGCATACCTGCTTATATGTTTCAGAAAATCGCACCATAAAATAAATGTATTTTAAAGACTAATTATCTCAGGGCTATAAAACTGAGAATAAAGTGAGCATTCAAGAAAAGTAGTACATTGAACAAGCACTGTTTTGACATGTTCAAGGTTTGCGATTTCTTTGTCATAGTGATTGAGTGCTTGTGAGTGATACGCTTTACCATACCCCCGATAAAAGAGGGCACAGATATCTCCTTTAGAAAACAGTTATCATGACACAGGAGGTAAATATCATTTATCATCTTTCCACGGTCACTTCTAAGAGGCTTTGTTACAAATCCTATCTTCAGTGTTCTTGTTTCAGCAAACCCGGAACTTCTTCAGTTTCCATATAATCTTCTAGATGGTCCACATTTTAACCCTATCATATCTGTTTACAAGAGTTCACCATGTCAAACCGAAGCAAATTACTACAACAGCATTTCAAACTTTGTCACACCAGGAAAATGGATTTCTCAGAGACTTCATTAGGAGATCAAAGAGAACCCATTAGAAGATTCGAATTCAGCTAGAATAACACAAATCCATTTTTACAAAGTATCTGATTCAATACTTTTATTTAAAAATGTGTTTTATATAAGTAAAATTTCTGTATTTTGAACTAGAAAGCCAAGTGTCTCTCTTCCCTTCGCCCTCACTCCCACAACACACGAAGTAACAGAAATAACCTAGCTTCCAGTTGTCAATATTTGCTCTTAAACTAGAAATGTTACCATTTCCCACCATGCATTGCTTAAAAATAGATTCAAAAACTCCTTTTCTTCTAGACTGCTTTTGGGCTCTGTTAAGGCTATCGATCTAAAAATATTTTAATAAAATATCCTGTGGCAGACTTTCGTAATTTCAGAACTAATATGTGTTTTAATTTTTGATGAACATAAAATGTAGACAGAGGAATGACAGACTCTAAAGAAACATAATAAAAATGTTCTGTTACAACATAATAAAATGCTGTTGCCAGTTGTGTCCTGAAAAGAGCACATTTTGCTTTGGCACTATACATCATACATGTAGTGATGATTTTTCTTCCTTCAACTAATCATGAACTCATAGAGAACTATGAAAATGCCACCTAAAGGCATAAGTATTCTCAGACAAAGCCAGGTAGCAATTCAGTCACATACCCAAAAACCTACCTCTTCACCTATGTTTCTAGGGCATTAATGAAGAGACATGTGTCAGAATTTTTTCCCATAATCCTGATGGGTCATTTTGCATATAAAACACATCTAGACTTTAATAACACTCTAAGGAAAAGTAGCTCTATTTCAACAAATTATTAGTTTTGTCCTTAATATCACTTAATTCTTTAGCTAAAAAAATATAAAATATACACTAATTTCCCCATAAATTTATAATCCCATTCAGTGGCCTTTTCCCTTCAGAGTAAATAATATATAAGTGAATAAACCTACTTGATTTCAAACTTCTTTCCTTCCTTCCTTCTTTCCTTCTTTCCTTCCTTCCTTCTTCCTCCCCCCCTTCCTTCCTTCCTTCTTCCTTCTCACCCTTCCGGTTTTTCTTTTCTTTTTGTAACATGCTAATTCAAAGGAAGAACCCACATAATGTCAAAGGGAACTAACGGGTAAGCAAGGCATAATAGACTTGAAACTTATCATGTTTAATATTATAAAAATTAGGCTCCTATTTACCCCGCTTGAAAATATTATGCCCATATTTTATGGTAATACAGAGATTGGGAGCCATTTTACTTATAGCACACATGTGACACAGTGTTTTTCTAGTTGGATCAGAACCATTACATTTAACATTCTTTGCAAATTACTGATTTCATCTATTACTCTTTATTTTAAAATAAAGAGGTAAAGTTATTCTCTGATACTTATATCAGTGGTTTATGATGAAAAGAAATACACACATACATACTAATTATAAATTTATATGTTAATTTTAGACATAATATACTTAAGTTTTTATTGAAACAATTGAGATTTGGAACTTAAAAGAATTGCATAATTGTTTTTTCTATAATTTACTGTTGCGACTCTAAATGTAGAAATGAGTAGAATTGGAGAGAGTGTCTAGGATTTTTTAAAAGTAAAGAAAAGTACAAATATGCAGAATTGTTAACAAAACATCTAATGTTAAGATGTACAGATTCTACCATGGGACAGAAGAACTTTATAGGTACAACAAGTCCTTTATAGTCATCTGCCTGTCAAAACAAGACCAAAGACAACTATAAAGATAAAAATCCTCATTATAACTATAAAGCTTCTAACTACATATTTAAGTATATGTATTTTAAAATGGCATATAATAACTTTAGGTGGAATTTGGGTTTTGGATAAATGGGCTCTTTGGGGCCCAAACAAACTTTGGGCACCAAACAGAACTTTCAGATTCCCAAGAATGGCAAAAGCAAACTTTAGGCACATTACATTTTAAAATGAAAGAATTAGGGACACCTGGGTGACTCAGTCAGTTGAGTGTCCAACTTCGGCTCAGGTCATGATCTCATAGTTTGTGGGTTTGAGCCCTGTCATGGGCTCTGTGCTAATAGCTCAGAGCCTAGCCTGCTTCATATTCTGTATCTCCCTTGCTCTCTGCCCTTTCCCCGCTTACACCCTGTCTCTGTGTCTCTCAAAAATGAATAAACGTTAAAAATTTTGTTTTTTAATTTAAAATGAAATAATTCTTTTCACTTAACTAAATGGCAGAAGTTTTAAATTAATCTAGGTAGACAAGTTAGCTTAACAAAATCAAATAGTAATTTTTTAATTCTTCCTGCTGATTAGTCCATAGAATAAATAATTTTATTATAAGACGGCTTATTTAATCCTAGATGCTGTTTGATTTTTATTATTACAATGAAGAATCAGTCTTACTGTCTTCATTTTCATTTATTTCAGTGGGAATTTTGCAGAAGAAACAATTGCAATGATTACATTTGTGACATGATTACAGAAAATGTACAGCTTTTAATTCCTGCCTCCAGAATATTAAAAGTACAAGTTTACAATCAGCTGATGCTGATGTGGTTCATACAGTATGATATGTTGTGTATATATGTATATAAGTACATATATACATATATATGTATGATATATATATCTAGATAGATAAAACAATTCAGCAGATCAGTTAGATCTGTAAATATTGCCTAATCAAAGGAAAGTTAAAGTAACTTTGTATTAGCCAAATAGCAAGAAAAAGCATTAAAATGCAACACAGTAATAACAGATAGGCTGCAAGCTTGAAGCCAGATGGACAGAGTTAGAAGTCTAACTTGGCACAAACAGCTGTGTGATGTAAGTCATGTTATGTAATCTCACAGAGCCATAGTTCCCATGTCTGTAAAACTGGATCACCATATCTGCCTTCAAGAATTGTTATCAGGTTTAAAGAGATAACCATTAAAAACCATATTCCCATTACAGACAATCAAACAAGCCAACAAATGCTCCCTGTCTTGGTAAAAGTCCTATACAGACCTCTGAGCTCTGGAGAAACTATTTGCTTGGACTGAGGTCCAGTCATCATCAGTCACTTCCTTTCAGAATTTAGATTTCTTTCTTGCCTGGGTCACCTATCCTGAAGGCTCTGTTCATCCTGCTGCTCTTACAAACGATCACTTCCTACTCTACCAAGAATCACTTATTTATTTTGTATCCCCTTGCCATTTAGAAAAGAAAGTTATCAATGTATAGAGTCTGCTCTTTATAAGACCATCACTGAACTTTCTGATCTTTAAACCTTTGGGCCTTTTCCCCCTGATTTATTTCATTTTAGTTCCCCATGGCATTTGATATTGTTGTCCATTTCTAATCTCCTTAATCTCCATGATGTTGACATTTTGTATCCATTCTACTTGTCTGACTACTGCCTTGTTTCCTTCTGTTTTGATTTCTTCTCTCTTACAAAAATACTCATTCTTCAAAAACCTGTTCTTCAGCATTATCTATATCTCCTTATAATGTCTTCAGTAATTGGTCCTTAACTAATGTACTAAACAGATAGTTCTTCCACTTTATATCTAAGTTTAAGATGTTTATGATATATTTCAAGTGGTAGATTTCCAAATGAACATATTTTCTTCCAACAGAAACTTATCTCCACCCTCACTCTTTTTTTTAATAGTTTATTGTCAAATTGGTTTCCATATAACACCCAGTGCTCTTCCCTACAAGTGCCCTCCTCCATGACCACCCTCCCTACCTCCTCCCCCTCCCCCTTCAGCCCTAGGTTCCTTTTCAGTATTCAATAGTCTCTCATGATTTGCGTCTCTCTCTCTCCCCAACTCTCTTTCCCCCTTCCCCTCCCTATGGTCCTCTGTTAGGTTTCTCCTGTTAGACCTATGAGTGCAAACATATGGTGTCTGTCCTTCTCCGCCTGACTTATTTCACTTAGCATGACCCCCCCCCCCGAGGTCCTCACTCTTTTTGATGGAACCAATCGCTATGGCAGCCTTGAATATATACAAAATTTTGTCAAATTTCTCAGTATCTGTTGTTAAACACCCCCTCCATCCATTATGTTCTATTTCTATGGCTACTTAGCTATTTCAGGCTATGATTACAATTAATTCATCAGCAAGTTCTGTAAACTACTAAGTACCAGGCATTATGCTAGAATCTGAGCATGTAAAAATGAGCATTGTACTAACTGTCTTTATTTTCCCAATTGCAGATCCCAAAATATCCTCTAAAGCTTTTCTCTCCCAATTCATTACATATATAAAAGAAGGAGAATGTTTTCATGTGAAACCCATTTTCAAAAATAGTAGATGTATTTTTATTTCTATACAATATAATTTTTATTTTTTAATATATCTTAATTTTATTTAATCCAAGATAGTTAACATAGAGTGTAATAATGATTTCAGGAATAAAATTTAGTGAATCATCACTTACATACAACACCCAGTGCTCATTCTAACCCATGCCCATCACCCATTTAGTCCATCCCTTCATGGAACACCCCTCCAGCAACCTTTGGTTTGTTCTCTGTATTTAATAGTCTCTTAAAATTTGCTTCCCTCTATGCTTTTATCTTATTTTTTTAGGTCCCTTCCCCTATGTTCATCTGTTTTGTTTCTTAAATTTCACATGAGTGAAATCATATGATATTTAGCCTTCTCTGACTGACTTATTTTGCTTAGCATAGTTCCATCCATGGTGCTGCAAATGGCAATATTTCATTTTCCATTGTGTGTGTATGTGTGTGTGTGTGTGTGTGTGTGTGTGTGTGAGTGTCTATTTATACACTATACATATACATACACA
The DNA here is from genome assembly GCF_006229205.1 of Suricata suricatta. Classification (NCBI taxonomy): domain Eukaryota; kingdom Metazoa; phylum Chordata; class Mammalia; order Carnivora; family Herpestidae; genus Suricata; species Suricata suricatta. The sequence goes on along the minus strand of NC_043704.1, from coordinate 31,226,626 downwards.
CACACACTACACCTTCTTTATTCATTCATCAGTCGATGGACATTTAGGCTCTTTCCACAACTTGGCTATTGCTGATAGTGCTGCTATAAAAACTAGAGTGTGTGTGCCCCCTTGAATCAGCATCTTTGTATCCTTTGGATAAATACCTAGTAGTACAATGGCTGGATTGTCGGGTAGTTGTATGTTTAATTTTTAGAGGAACCTCCATTTTATTTTCCAGAGTGACCACACCAGTTTACATTCCCACCAGCAATGCAAAACGATAATATAATTTCTTTAAGCTGACCTTGAAGGATTACCTAATAAATGTATTTTACATGTATTTGAGAAAACACATGTATCTTCTTACCTGTGTTTTCACTTGCATTATCCCACCCGCTTGAAATGTCCTCTCTCTTCTATCTCCTTGGTGTGCAAACCCAAGCTCACCATCCGTTTTCACCCACAGTGCAATTGTCAACTTTCTATCAATCACTAGTCAGTTTCCATAGACAGAAACAATCCTTGGAACTTTCAACATTCCTCCTGTATCACTCCTAGATCGATACATTCCATTCTATCCTAGTTCCTTACCTTCACATATCATCCCTTATTAGAATGTAAGATCATTAATGGCAAAATCTGCATCTAATTCAGCATCTTCTCTCCCACAGTGCCTCATACGTAGAGAACGCTTCATAAATTTTCGTCCGTTGGATGGCTGCACTGCTAGTTTTGAATTATGTTCAAGAAATCAAATATTTCGTGAATTTCAGAATTTAAAAGCGAAGTAAGATTTGTAAGGATGAAACACATGTACTTTATAATTAGTCAACATCAGCTCTGGAGGTTCAGGTAATGTTGTCCAGCAGTAAGGAAACCTCCAGAGTCCTTATTTATTACACCGATCTTATAAACATGCTCCTAATCATTCAGTGAACATATCTATAAATATTTTTATCCTGGAGGTTTGGGTGGTGTTTAATGGGATCTAATGATGTCCAGGGCCATAAGGGAATAGATAATAAACCTCAGATGCAACCTAATGTAAAATACATGATGATTAAAGACAGCAGAAAAATTGGCACTGTGTGTTCATGTGATAAACAGCATAGTACAAATCAACCAGGATAGCAGCGATTTTTTTTGAATCACAGCATATCACTTAAAATAAGAAAGTCAATCAACAGTGACTTATTAAGCATTTATTATATGAACAGTGATCTTTACCACGTTCTGGAGGTGATCAAGAGGTTCCAGTCTGTATGAAATATCAAGGCAATTGAACTGACAAAATACACAAACAAAAGCTTCCATCACTATCCTGTTACTTTGTATGGCTACCATCACAAACTACCATGCTGTGGGGAACTTGAACACCAGAAATGACTTGAGATCAGGTGTTGGTAGAGATGCTTCCTTCTCAGGTCTCTTGCTTTGGCTTGTAGGATGGCTTTCTTCTCTATGTATCCTCACACGATCTTCCCTCAGTATATGTATGTGTGCTAATCTGCTTATGAAGATGTCAGTCTTTCTGCATTAAGACCCATTCTAATGATTTCATTTGAGCTTAATCACTTCTCTCAAGACTCTATCTCCAAATACAATTACACTCTGAAGTACCAAGAGTTATGACTTCAACGTATAAATTTTGAGAGACACATTCATCCCATAACAACTATTACTGCCTGGCCATGTGTCTAGTTGAGGAAGTAATTGCTATGACATCACTGGAGAATGAGTAACTTTGAGTCTCCTGGAATTTCTAAAGATTACCGAAGAGAAAAAAAAAAAAAAAAAGAGAGAGAGAGAGAGAGAGAGAGGAAAAAATTAAAGCTTTGAAGGTTGGAACAAGCAAGGTATTTTGTTGGTGTGTTTTATTTTGAGAACATTTAATGGGTTAGTAACAATAAAACATGAGTTGGCATTGGTGAAATGGAGTTGTAAAGACAGTGGAATCTGATTAGCTATATGATAAAGGCTTTGGGGAGGAAGTGAGATCAAGGAAAGGTTTTTGTTTGATTGTAGTTTGTTTTTTTCTTATTTCTTCTACCCCCTAAGTTAGGAGGAATAACTAATAAAACATTCAGAAATGCGTAACATTTTTATTTATGTACAGATTTGGCAACTTGTATTTTATGAAAAGTGCTTGTATTCAGGAGGTCTCAGACAATGTCATTTATGGCCTGGTTACATGCGTCTCTAGACATTCTTTACTAAAAGCTTTATTTTTTAACGTTTCTTCTGCTGTGGGAGGGCATCACCTTTATGGAGAGATTGTGCCGCTCACCAACTCATTGCACTTCCAGGGATAAAGCTACAAATGGCACCAAGCCCTGCTTCTGTCAGCTCACTATTCATTTACCTGCTCAGTCTACAGTCTGTCTTCTCATCAGCTGATCGATAGGTTGGCAGCTCTCTTTGGCTAAACTACTCAATTTAGGAGGATGGACTGTTGCTCTCTCATGTATTATTCAATAGGATGGGCTCAAATTCAATCCCTCCCCATCCCACCTCAGACAGAATTAATCACTCCCTCCTACAGAATTACTGCTCTAGCTTGTACACACCTCTATTACTGTGCTGATCACACTTACTTCCTTACAATAATTTATTTTCATGTCTTTCTCCTCTCCTAGACTAAGGACTCCTTTAATATGGGAACTATGTAGATCTTTGTTGTCCCAACCCCAAACACAAGGACTGTACTCTGTTAGTCCTTCAAACATTGTTTGTTGAATGGATGAATGGGTTATATGGTTTATCCCACAACCGTAAATATAAATTGTTAGTATGTATAGGATAGAATACGAATATGAGTTGTGCACATAGTTAATCTCAGCTATTGGAAATTTCTTGATAGTCTTAAGTCTCAATTGGTTTGTTAAGGTTGGTTTAAAAAGTTGCCAACTATAAGTTATGTTCAAAGTAATAAAATAAACCTCTATGAATGAAACAAACATTTACAGAGAATTGGAAGGTGACTTTTCTTAACAGCTGGATACATATGGCTAAAACTGTACTGATTTTTGTAGCTCATGAAGGATTCCAGGTTACCTTAACTAAAATCAATCATGTACCAATAAGAGAAATTTTAATACTTCTACCTACTTAAGAAATGCTTGATTTAATCAACTTTATTGGGCTTACCACAAAACTATGTTAATCAATTTACATGTGACTTTGAATTTCAAAATATTATCAGCATAATTAAATATCTGACAAATTAAAGATACTGTAATAATAACAGACGTTAATACGTTCTGAACGACACAAATACCCAGCATATCTGTGCATCATTTTCCTTAGAGTAGTCAATACTCTTTCAGTCTAAACATTTTATGTTTAGAGTGATTTGGTTGTCATATCCTTTGTCCTCTTTAATTTCGGTAAAGATTTTAGAAAGAGAAATTACACATCTTAGGGATCCCCGGCATGTGTGAGAAAATATTACAATTATGTCCTGATTTTTTTTTCATTTCACATGTTTAAAATGAAACACTGAGATAAAATGCTCAATGTGGCAAAACAATCCTATCTTACTTTCAGACTTAACATTCTCAATCACGGATGAATTTCTTCCCCAGAATGACACAGCTTTGCAACCTAAATGGAAACAAGGAAAAAGCCACTCTTTTAGCTTCTCCTGTGAGAATGAGGTGTGTCTCATCCTCTCCACAGCACGTCAGATAGTCTTGGTAGGTCACCTAATCAAGCCTAACAGAAGTTCAGTGTGGATTCACTACAAACCCTAAGCTATTGAAACTTCCTGGCACAACCAAATGGCATTTCAGTTTATATTCGGCATTTCCTCTATTACAGCAGGTGGGCAACTTTAAATGATAGCAATCAAGTGAAATTTCAATACTCTAGTACTTTTAAATGCTACTCTTCTTGAATTAGACTCTGAAGGGCACATGTAGAGGGTTATTAGAATTCATAGTAGTAAGTATGTGCAAATTGTTATACTGAGTCCTGGTAACAAGTTAAGTGCAACTTCTGGACCAGAAGTAATACTTTTTCAGTACTCTTTTTACCTGAGAACTCTAAAAGTCAGTATTAACATCTGGGTGCTTTTGTGGGATTTTATGGAAGATATTATGAGCCAAACAAATAGCACATATAAAAGTATACATTAATATTCTTTTATAGAATTTCTCTCCCTCCCTCTTTCTACATACATGTCTACATGTATTTATATCTATCTACCTGTCTATTTACCTCTCTAGACACTTGTATATAATAAGTTTTAGGGGCGCCTGGATGGCTCAGTCGGTTAAGCCTCCGACTTCGGCTCAGGTCAGATCTCACGTTCGTGGGTGCGAGCCCCGCATCGGGCTCTGTGCTGACAGCTAGCTCAGAGCCTGGAGCCTGCTTCCAGTTCTGTGTCTCCTTCTCTCTCTGCCCCTACCCCTCTCATGCTCTGTCTCTCTCAGTATCAAAAATAAATAAAACAAAAAAAAATTTAAATATTGGGAAGTATTTAAGAAGAATTTGCTTTTAAACAGAATTATGAAATGAGATGTTTAATTATATAGAGATAATGCATCCCTAATGTGTTTATGACTTCATGACACTTCCTTTTAAATTCAGTGTCTTTCATTCAGCTGAGATAGTATATAGAAAAACGTATACAGGATTCCTATACATAGTTTAGAAATATTCTCTACTCTTCATCTTTTCCCCCAAACCACTTAACACTTTTGCTTTTCAGCTGATTAGTTAAACTTTTTCTTCTACATTTGGTTTGATGGTTCACATGTGGCTTATTTTTCTAGACCTGGGCTGCACCATGGAGCTCATACAAAATATGCTCCCTGTTCGGTTTCCTCTTTATGGTGCCATATACAGCTTACAAGTGTTCTTAGTGGTAAACAGAAGATTAAATTTAACTGTTACACCTCATCAACACTAAACATGGGGGAAGGATGTCTGTGGCTCTTTTCCAGGCAGCAAATTAATGCATCGCTGGCAGTGGTACTCCAGACAAGCCTTGATGCTTTTATCGACTCCCTCACCATCTCAAACACAGGCCGGTGTTCAGTCAATACTTGTCAGTCCGTGGGAGCCACTAACTCACTGTGGCTGTCAGCCTTCCTTATCTCATTACAAATGGGCTCCCGTTCGTGAACATATCTCCTTAACCGAGTCCACCAGGACTGCAACTTGTTAAGAGACAAAGTAACCAAAACTTCACTCTTTGTTTAAGACCTCTTCTTGTAGTCACATGCATTTCCTTAATAAAAACATTTTTTTTTGTTTTGCTTATGTTCCCTCATTTGTGTCTTTACAGGCAGCAACAAAGTCTATGAGAGATTTAAGATTATACATATATGTGCAATATATAAGAAAGATGACAACAATAGTAACAGAAAAGAGTGTCAATCCATTCTTTTGAATGTCATTGATTCTTATCATCTTGATGCTGCACAAATTTAAACTGTGACTTTTTTCCTGCCTCCTACTTTTGATTAGTATCTCCGGGTCTGAACATCTGCACATACAATATTTATGGTTTTTTAAATAAACAAGTTTTTTTTTTCAAAACATAAATTTTGTTAAATACACATGTATTTGTACACCTTCATAGTTTAAGTGAAAGAATAAAATATGGAAATGTAGAAGAATGGCAATATAGAAAAAATAATTGTAAAGGAGATATGTACATGAGTCCTCTATTTCATTTTTCTTCTTTGTAGGTTGATTAAGTAAACTTGCCTACAGCAATTCAATCGCTTGAGAAGTGAAGAGTTATTAGCAAGTGACCAGGCGTTTGGAAGCCTATGGTTAAGGATGCAAAGGACACTGACAAACGATAGCTAAAGGCAGTTACTAAATATTAAAGCTCTCAGAGTTTTCATTAGGCAAAAGACAGTTTAAAAAAAGTCTTTCATAGTGTTTCTAAGGACTATTCTGTGGCTCCTAATAATGAGAATAACTATTTTAAAAATAAAAGGAATACATATAGTAAGTAGCCTATTACATGTTACTATGTACCTAAAACACAGCACGATGAATTATTTTGGTACGATTGGCTGATACCCAAGTCTTCCACAATGATATCAGAATTCAAGCCTACCGGCACCACTGTGGAGTCTAAACAAGAACAGAGAGAACAAGATAAGATTTCTGTTCCAACTCAGATTCAAACTTAAGATTTTGAAAGAAAAAGAAAGATTAAATTTGCTTTTATGATGCACAGCTGTCCTATTTTCAAGATATTTTTTGCGAAAGCACAAAAGAAAAAAAAGAATAGTTGAATCTTTAAAATGTTAGTGAAAAAGAAACCTTTAAAGCAATCCTGGCTGAGCGCCTAGGCGGCTCAGTTGATTAAGATCCTACTCTTGATCTGGACTCAGGTCACGATCCCACAGTTTTGTGACTGGAAACCCTGGGTCAGACTCCGCACTGACAGCACGGAGCCTGTTTGGGGTTCTCTCCCTCCCTCTTTCTCTGCCCCTCCCCTGCTTGTGCTGTCTCTGTCTCTCTCTAAATAAATAAAATAAACTTTAAAAACAAAATAAAAGCAATCATGAGTAAAAAATCTTATGTAAATTGATGGTTTTATATATACCTGACAACAAACAATTGCATGTCCATTGAGAAGACTAAAAAGTGTTTCAATGAACTCAAATGGTACTTATTTGAATTACACTATTAGTTGCTTGGATTAAAACGTTCCCTTTGCTGGTCTCCTGAGCATACGTTCTCAACTGTTTAATAAAGCAGAGAGCCTTTCACTAACCTGAACCACTGAGATCAATTTGTGAGTGTGCCTTTGTGTGTCAAGCAGGTTTTGGAGTTTTCATATCAATGCTGTTGAGCATGATTTGAGGGCAAACACACTGAAGACCACATTTTCCTCCAGAATATCAAAGTCTACAACTGAGATATCAACATGCAGTTCTGCGTGACAGAGCTTTGAGGTATTCTAAAATTACATCCTAATTGGTGTGTTGGGAACTCCAGTTCCACAAGACAAAATGATCAGTAAGTAGGCAAGATAAATATGGGTTATACATTACTGAAGAGAACCCAACAGATATCTGCAAGGTCTGCCTTCTCCCTTTGCTGTTTTCATCCTTCCTGCTCCCCGGTGGCCCTACCCCAACAGCCATTTGCAATCTCCTGTCTTCTTTTCTGTTGTCTTTACTCTCAACCTGATGTTAAGTTTTATGTTGTGTATAGCTTTATCTTCCATCTGCCTGTTTCACACGGAAGCTGAGGACAAATCTTGGTCTCTATTTTCTACTGTTCTGTGCCTGACATTGTAGATACGCAACATATATGTTGCTGAATAAATGTGCCAGAAAACATTGAAGGGCTTGCAAAATATGGAGTGATAAATGCAACACTTCTCTTGCACATATGCATCCACATTATGAACGAAAGGGAAGTCTATGTTAAGCGGAGGGCATGAAGGAAAATTACTTACCAATCCACCCACAGTCATTGTAGGGTATATGGCATTTCTATCCTCTTTACTACCAATTACACATCTAATTTTCAATATGTGGGATTAATTAGAAAAATGGAAAGCTACACTGAAAACCATCACTGATAAAACAAAATGATCATATTATTATAGGAAAAAAATATGAAATATAAAAACATTATTTGGTGTTTAAAGCAGATAGGTTCTTAGAACCAAAGAGCAGAATGAAGAGGGTATCTCGTATTGGTCTGTCTAGGTGAAAAAACAAACAACAACAAAAAAAAGACCCTCTTTAGGGATTTTAGACTTAAAATTTTGTTAAAATGCAAAGGTATTCTGGCTGCTTTTTTATATTTGCCAGTCTAATCAATGAGAGATATCCAAAGTCTTAAAGCAAAGTGAAGTGTAAGTAAAGTCTGTCACTAAAATTGACATCTGTTTAACTACATTTGTGTATCTTATGTATTTTCTTAGCCAAGTACTTAATGAACTCACAAAACAAATCACCTATAGATACTCAAAGATATGCTTTGTAAATTAGGAAGCTAAATTATTTTCTTTTTTTCCACACAGGAGATAGAAGTTGATTGAATACACTGCAAGGGAGTGGCAGGCAGGACAGCAGAGCAGAGACTGTCTGTCATTTTTGTTGTTTTTGATGTGGAGAATATCAAGTTTGTATTTTTGCTTCCCAGTTTTAGATTCTCAGCCTTAAATGTGGACGTTCTACATAATAAAAGTAAACAAACCATAGTTCACCAAAATAAGATGTTACATACTTCTGGACCAAAATTCATTCTGGTAGTTTAAACATAATGCACTTTATTCCTAAAAAAATTAACAGCTTAGTTTCATTAATCTAAAACCTAAGAAAGAGAGAGAGAGAGGGAGGGAGGGAACGCATAAGCATAATTGGGGGAGGAACAGAGAGAGAGGGAAATACAGAATCTGAAGCAGGCTCCAGTCTCTGAGCTGCCAGCACAGAGCCCATCATGGGGCTTGAACTCACAAACTGTGAGATCATGACCTGAGCTGAAGTCAGATGCTTAACCGTCTGAGCCACCCAAGCACCCCTTCACTGGCTTATTCTTACGTAAGCAGTCAATCTCTGTCCATCATTCTTCAAGGTCTCAGTAGTGATCACCAACTGAAGGCTATTTCTTTACAGACTTTTGTTAAACACTCTTTTCTCAGTAGCTCTGAAGTATATGAAATTTGACCACTTCCTGCTTCTCCAAAATCTCTTTCTTTTCATTATTTATGACTCCCCAAATTCATTCAACTTTTTGGAGTTCTACTTTCCTATTCCTTCGACTGCTCCTGTTACTTGCTACCTCAAGGTAAGTGCCACCACAAGCTATTTCTTAACTTTCTCTCTGTTTTATTCTTTCATGATTCCATCTACTCAAGTGTGTCAACTTCCCTTAACTAGATAATTCCAAAGACTATTTTCTGCCTCTGACCTTTCTCCTACTGACGGCATAACATTTCCAAATGTTTATCTGGGTTTCCCATTAATATATCAAACTTAACATGTACCAAGCCAGATATTACCCAAATCACATTTTCTTCCCTATATTCCAGTTTTCACTAATGGCTCCTCTATCTTCTCAGTTATGGATTTAAAGTCTTGGAGTCATATCTTTCCACCCTTGCTTTTGATCCTAAGGTCCATGACTATTCCAGCTTGCACTTCCTATAAATTCTACCTAAACTACTCTGACAAATGTATCTCCTTTCCATTACAGTATCACCTTCCTGATTTAGGCTTCATAGTTTCTCATCCACACTACTGTAATCGCTCCCAAATGATCATCCATGTTATCAATGTTTCCTGCCTCAATTTATCCTACATGTGCTAACATGTAGCCCCAGAACTGTTACTTCATGTGCAAAACTTTTGATAACTCCTCATTGTACACTAATTAAGTCAGTATTTTTGACTCTATAACTCAAGAGCTTTTATGATAGTTCCAACCTACATTTCTATTCTTGTCTCATGCTACTTCCCTTTAGATGCTACGCAGACAAAAAAATAAAAACATAATAATAAATATATAAACTAATTTGGCAAATGAATTGGGAAAGCTAAGCTTAGAGACCTAACAGTTTAATAGTGAACAATGTATGCAAGTACTATGTGCAGAGATGGTAAGTGCAGTGTTCAGGGCAAGATTCTAGAGCCAACTAAGGATACATGTTGGCCTTAGAAGTTACTACAAGACGTATGACCTCAGGCAAGTTTTTAATCTATGACTCACTTCCCACACCTGTACAATGGAAACAGCAATAGACCTTTTCATACAGTGTGAAAAATACGTGCATTGCTAATTCAAACCATTAAGACTTTGTGACTCATTGTATGCTTTAGGTATTAAAAGTGAATTATAATTGGGGCACCTGGGTGGCTCGGGTGGTTAAGCATCTGACTCTTGTTTTCCATTCAGGTCATGATCTCACAGTCTGTGAGTTCAAGCCCCACATCAGGCTTCTGGCTGACAGTGCAGAACCTGCTTGGAATTTTCTCACTCTCCCTCTCTCTCTGCCCCTTCACCACTCTCTCTCTCAAAATAAATAAATGAACTTAAAAAAAGTCAGTTACTGTTAAAATATTTCAGGATGATCATTAGTAGTATTTATGTTATGGTAGGCTTTAAAATAGTACTAAGGATATCTTCAAATGTCACTGTCATTTGAGGCCTTTTTATTTTCTAAAACTAAATGTATTTTTTCTCTCTAGGAAATCTTATAGATTTTTTTTAAATCTGTATTGTTCTGTGTTTGGCATGGATTAGAGGTGGGTATGTTTCTATTTTAAGGATGATTCAAGAAAGGGTAAAATTCCAGAAAGAATAGAAATGGCTCAGGTATAGGATGGGAGAAAATGAAAACCATAAACATAGCTAGATAGGAGAGCCTTAGAAGAGTATCAGAACAGAACCAAAGAGACAAGGATAAATGAAGGTTTGGAGCAATCATCCTGAGATAAACAAGAGAAAAACTGAAACAAGTCACATATAGTAACTCCATATTTCTTTATAAAATTCAGGTTGAAGTTACCCTCTAAGAGTGAAAGACAAAGGTGGTATGAGGAGATCCACAGGAATGAATCAGGTTTTTAAAAAATTAAAATAAAATGACAAGTAACATTATAGGCTGAGTTGAAGTGTTTTGATGTAAATGCTTTTCAATTTAAATCTATTAATGGAGATTAATATGATAGTTTCTTGATGGTATAAAGAAACCTCTTCTCCATTGCAAGAGTAATTTATATATTTTAAAATTTCAAAACATTTTAATTGTTCCCTATGCTTAAGCCAATGCTAATTAATACTGTAAATCTTACTTGAAATTCATGATTAGAAGGATTTTCTTAGTCAATCAACACTATAGGGATAGTACACCTATGACCCAGTTAATGTTTTGGTTACAAAGTATAATAACTTTATAAACTACCTAGTTTAGAAAACCTAGCTTGAGGATAGAATTCTACTCATTAAAAAAAAATGAGTGACAAATGAGGAGTCTGGAACAGAGTTCTGAGGATTAAGATAATTTCATTCTTTCTTATACTTTTGGTAAATAAATAAATAACAAAGATGTGAAAAGTTGGGGATGTATCACACATGGAACTTTTAAAATGCCTAAGGCATTGTATATCACAACAAGAAGCTAGAGCATGCCAGATGGTATGTGTTTGGATTCAAGAGCAATTTCCCTTATGGTCAATCCTAAAACAACAAAGGTTGTAGTTTCTAGCCTCTAGAGAATTGAAGGAGATAATATTCCCTCTCTATAAACATGGGGCCTTCTAAAACCCTTCAGATATGATATCTCCAGAAACAAAATTTGCATTGCTAAATGATTACAAAAATGTTTTTGAAATTATTAAATATTAATAATGCTTTAGAATAAATTGATATGCATGTCTTCTATGTAAAAAGAAAAAATGTTAACAATGTCAGACCTGTGTTAGGATGGATGGATGGATAGACAGATAGGTAGATTTCATTTGTTTCATTATTTCATTTCTTATGAAAACTCTTTGAGATGGGCATTAATATCCCTATTTTACAAATAAGGAAATTGAGACTCATAAAAGTTCCAGTAATTTACCCAAGATCAGATGTTTTTATGTGGCCAAGTAAAACCTCTCTGACTCCAGATCTAAGTCTTTGGATTATATATGTGAAAGGGCAAGCACAATGAGGGAAAAAAATAGCACTAAAATAACAGGGTCATTTCTTGGTTCTCAAGCAATATATTTGCCAGATTGTTAATTGGAAAAAATAATGGCATGGAAACTTTTTATCAAATATGAACACTCTCCTGGTGTTGCAAAAATACAACTATTATAATAAATAATGATTTTAAAAATAAATATTTGACAGTTTTCAAATCAAACTTCCAAATGATAGATCATAACAGAGGTTTAAATATATAAAAATTACTAAAATACTGTCCATTCTTAACATCTACTTATATCTTCTAAATAGCTTTTCTTCCTTTATAAAATGTCCTTAACTTCCAAAGTCTTCAAACATATGGGCCACATGCTCTAAATTATGGGTGGCTCTTTCTAGGGACTGATTCTGCCTTGTTGATTTACCTTGTCTATCTACCTGACATCTCCACTCTATTCAGAGTTCATTGGATGCAAACATTCTTCTGATTAATGGCTAATTTATTATTTGCCTTGCAAATGTTTACCTGCTGGGAAATGGGATAAATGCTTCAGTCCTGACAAGTAGGAGGGCCACTATTTTAGGCCTGATGGAATGGCCAGTTGATGGCATCCCAGAGGACTTGTGCCCTGCCTTGGTTTTCTGAGACAATCTTCTGAAAAGCTAAGTATCTATTTTTAATGAGTGCAATGGAAAATCAATTAGCCGGTGGTTTATGAGAGGAAATTAAGATAACTTTTGTACGCCATCTTACAAGCCGTATCAGAAATAACCTCCATATGCAATCAATTGACAGTATCATAACCTACTTACTTAAAATAAAAAGACACCACCAAAATCATAGACTTGTCTATATATTTACCAATCTTGAAAATAGCATCACTGAAAGCACTTAAAAGAATACAGACACACATAGACACTTAAAATTTTAAAATCAGACCCAAATGGGCAAACATGAAAATGTTAACAATGTTTTCCTATAAATGGTAGGTAATTTCTGTTTCATAATTTGACCTTTTTACTATAAAACGTATTCATTTAAAATCATATAAAAAGAGGCACCTGGGTGGTTAGTCAGTTAACTGTCCAACTCGTGGTCTCAGCTCAGGCCATGATCTCACACTTCAGGACCTCAAGCCCTGCATTGGACTCTGCTGGAAGGGCGAAGCCTGCTTGGGATTTCTCTTCTCCCTCTCTCTCTGCTCCTACCCCAGCTGTCTCTGTCTCTGTCTCTGTCTCTCTCACTCTCCTTCTCTCTCTCTCAATAAATAAATAAATAAATACATAAATAAATAAAATAATAAAATAAATAAAATCATAAATGGTATTTAAGAAATATTTCTCACAAAGGAAAAAACACATCATAGATGGTAGAAAACATCATATATTGAAATATTTTCATCTCTACAGTGACCAGTTCTCTAGAAAGCAACTCTCATGAGGCAACTGAGTAAAAGCCTAGAAAGTATTCCCAATATATCCTTCTTGTCGGGAAGAAGACAAAAATGTGTTTATCTATGCATGTACAGATATTTTCATTTTGATGTTAAGATTTTCTGCAGCGGGGAAAATTTTCTAATTCATACAAAACAAACATACATGTAAATTTGGCTGTGTAAAACTATACTCACTGTGAATTTTCCTAAGCAGTCAAATTCCAGGAGAATTTGTAAGTTTATGAAATGACTGGCCTGGATGTAATAAATTAAATATATGACATTTATTAATTAAAACAAAGAAAAATCACCTCCTGAGAAAAAAATACAATTAACTGACAATTCCCACGCTCCAGATAGTCTGACTAGTTTAGGTGTTAGTTTCTCTATAACTAAATGTAGGCATTGGAAATATCATTCTTTAACTTTAAACTTAGTTGGAATTACTAAACAAACCCAGGTGCCTGGGTGGTTCAGTTGGTTAAGCATCCAACTTGATTTTTGCTCAGGTTATGATCTCATAATTTGTGAATCCGAGCCCTGCATTGGGCTCAATGCTGATGGCTCAGGGACTGCTTGGTATTTGCTTGCTCTCTCTCTCTCTCTCCCTCTCTCTCTCCCTCTCTCTCTCTCATTATCAATAAATAAATAAATAAACTTTAATAATGAAATTATTAAACACTAGAACACAAAGAAATGGAAAGATGAACCTTTATAGAAACTTTGGTAGTTAGGTACATGTATTACGTACCCTACCCAGACCAGATTCTACAATTTAAATGATACATTTTTGCTAAATGATAGAGGTTAGTGTTTCATTCTCATACTGACTCAGTGCAACTCATAAGTTGTACATTTGGACTTTGGCCAATAACATGACAGCAGGAGGAAAAGTCATAAAAGTTAACTCATGAAATATACTACAAACTCAATTATTTCTAAAGAATAAAAAATATCTACTTTCAAGCCCATCTGAATTCTCCAAGTCTATTTTAATTTTAAAAAAATAAGAGAAACTATGTTTATTTCTGATATTAACTCCCAAACCAATAATGCCAACAACTAATGCTATCTCTCCACCCTCCTCCAAAATTCCATGATTAATTTTCTAAGCAGGGGGAGGCAGGGTCCATGTTGCATCAGAGGGAAAGGCAATGTGCTGTGGCCTTGTTATTCGGACATCATATATGTAACCAGTCCTGACAACTACTGATTATATCTTTCTTACAGAAGTGCTTTCTTCTCTTTTTGTTTGCCAGTTATATCCTCTAGTGTATATGCCAGTGCAGGCAATGTCCCATCACTGGTAATTGTCACTGGGCTGTCTGTCAATGACGAGGAGAAAAGGGTGACAGCCTTGACATCCCACCAATCATCCCTCTGGAAAATTGGTATTGTCCTTCCCAGTAAACAACAGCTCAGGAATCGACCAGTCTCACCGGCACATCCCTGAACAATCAGCTTCCATTAAGGGCAGAAGCCACACATCTATCCCACTGCAATCCAATCAATAGGCAACTGACTTTTTCTGTCCCTTTTAAGCACTCTCTACTTGTAGTCTACACTTAATACCCTCCAATTACAAACACCTTGTGGTCCTTGTTTACTTCACTAAAATTCCCAGTAAGATGTAAGACATTAATTTGGGAAGGGGTAGAGAAATCCCCAATGTATATTAAATATTTTATTTTTAATGTCATTAATACACAAACATTGGAGAGACAAATTTCTGCTCCTGCAGATGTGTGCCTTGCCAAATGCGTCAAACAATTTTCATAACCTTCCCTCTTTTAAAGCTGGAGGATCAGACTGTGCTATTTACATGTAAAACATATTTACAACAAAATGAAACCAGCTAACAGTCTATTTGATTCAGGCATGGCTTTCTAGGAAAGTGATATGTGTTTCACCGGGAAGATATATATTTTTAAATTTTAAAAAAAGTAAGCAATTGTTACTGACTTCATGGCAATAGTTACATTCTGATTAATGTTCAAAGCACTTTGAATGGCTAACAGATACCGAAGGATTCTTATCACTTAAAACGCTCTACAGTATTAATTATAATACAAGACCATTAAGTGCAATACTTTATCAGCGATTATAAATACACATAATTAGGTCTGCATTCATGCATTTATATACTTACTTTCTTTTACAAAAGAAATGTATTTGGGGATTGTTTGAGGTTGTATTCCCAATGACTTTAAGGAGATTTTAGGCATAAATAAAAACCTAGTTCATAATGACAGTGATTTAATAATATATGGGCAGCCACCCAGATAATACCACCTAGGCAGACTATGAGAGTAGATAAAGAAAAGGCAGAAGTCAGTGACAGCTGACAGAGAATGTACACTCTTTAAAAGGTGACAGGTGTCAGCTCTGGAGGGAAGGCAGTGGCTGAAGGATCATGCCAGAACACTCACTTGCTGATTTATGAGGCTTCCCTAGTGTCAGTCTGGGAGCATGATGTGCTGCTCTATTTCCAGACCAGAGTTAGGTACAAAGGAAGGAACCAGTGAGGGAAGCCTATCACTGTCAGATCCTACCCCGCCCCGGGAGCTTCTGGGAGGACGGTGGGGGTTGGGGGGGCTTTTGCTCAACTCTCATCCTCTTTGTGGGGAACTAGGCCTGTTCCCCTTGTAATCTCTACCCTTCTGGAACACTTTTAACTCATGAACTACCTTCTTGGAGTGACCCTTCCTTTTAAAATAAAAAAAAATAAAAATAAAAATAAAAAAGTGAACATCAAGGCAGATTACTAACCCGGGTTTCCAGTTTCAGCACGGTCATAGATAACAGAGAAAAGTTTTCACTGAAATAGTATAGATAAGTAGGTTAGATTTACAGGTAAAAAAAAAAAAGTAATTTTCAGAAACAGTATTCACAAAATTCCAACCATATATACAAAATTCTATTTAGCATATGAAATTTTTATTAATATTAATGGAAACATTTTTACAGGAGTTTAAATCCAATTCTGATACCTAGTAAGTCAGGAGTCTTACAATCTCTTTTTCTTTTTCTTTTTTTTTTTTTCTTTTAGAACTCCTCTCTAGTAGATGATGATAAAGATTCATTAAACCATGGAAGACAACAAATGAAACAAAAGGCCATTTTGGTCATTGTATCTGAAACATCCCACTAGGAGTAGCAGAAAGATAAAAAAGCTAAGTTTACAAGGATCCAAGTGAAATTTTAAAACTAATACATGGTTAAAAACTTAACTGCAATCTAGTCTAATGATCTGCTCTTGACCTCAATGGACCCACCTAATGATTTGTTCATGAGTTTAATGAACACAGACATGTATTTTATATATTCATGTTTTTTCGAAGATAAAATCTGAATGTTTTCCATTTGTATATTTACAGGTACAATCAGAACATTGTTGGGGTGCCTGGTTTGCTTTATCAGTTAAGTTTCCAACTTCAGCTCAAGTCATGATCTTATGGTTCATGGGTTCAAGCCCTGTGTCAGGCTTTGGGCTGACAGATTCTGTGTCTCCCTCTCTCTCTGCCCCTCCCTTGTTTGCTGTGTGTGTGTGTGTGTGTGTGTGTGTGTGTGTGTGTGTGTCTGTCTGTCTTTCAAAAATAAACATTGAAAACTTTTTTTAAAAGAACATTACACACATGAAGAGAATAAAAACCCTTATTCTGTGCTCATTTAGTCCTCTCCTATGAACACTGGAAATGAAATCACTGTTCCCTCCATTTTCTGGTAGCACTTAAAGACAAAACACACTTGGCAGAAAAACCATTATCCAAACCTAAACCTCCGTATAGATGAGAATGGACAAGATTCCATACTCCAGCACCAATTCTGTCCTTCCTTGAAACGAATTCTAGAGTTCTTCAAGATGATACAGGCAGGATTCCAAGTGGCAAGAAACAAAGGGAACTCTCAGGGAGGGATCCATTTGTTTATTTGATCATGAACACGACCTCCAATTTAACAGAATTTTGTTTTGTTTTGTTTTGCTTTGCTTAACATTCCCTGCTATGGCTTACATAAGCTAGGGCAAAAAATTAAAAACTGGATGTTATCTGCTATGAAGATGTAACATTCTAATGATATATACACACACCTCACTACGATAGAAACACATTACTATAAGAGTGTGAGAAATGTAACCCATTGCAATAGCTCCACTCTCTGGGTCACTATAGTGAAGGAAATGAGAAAAGAAAGATCAAAATTTCAAATTGGAGTGCTATGTTGTTTTCCCTGCTAGTTTATAAAGCTATAAATTCACACATGTAATTCAGTAGAAAAATACTCCCAAAAGAGGACAGATAACTCCATAAAAGAAGGACTACACTGTGACACTTCTTTTAATTGAGGACAGCCAAGACTAGCATCAAGGTTAAGAACCATACTGGCTACACAGCCATTCTGCCATTGACTTTATTATGTCTGGGGTAGGAGGTGTGTTAAGCAAAATTCTTGGAAGATTATTGTTGTGAAGACACAGGTATAATGACAGAATGCCAGGGACTGGGGGGTTCACTGCACCCTCCGCTTTTTATTAAAGGGACACAATCAATACCTTAATGGGGATGTTTGGAACCAACCTTATGAGAACCAAATTGGCACATTATAACACTTTTCCAGGCTAAGCACTAAGTTCATTCCCCTTTCTCATTTGAATTATAAATTCCTTTTCTCTGATCCAAATGAAGATGCATTTCTCATTTACAAGCTCAGTTTTGCTATGTTAATGTTTTACAGGGAACAATAGTTAATGCAGCAGCGAAACATCATGTCACCCATCTTTGTAGGTAACTAGAGAGAAGTTTCCATATTCCAATAATTCTGAAGGAAGTGGTACAGAATCTTCCATAAAAATATGACAAAATTGTGAAGTGAGAAGATCCAAAGTGTCTTCATAAAATCATAAATTTTTCAAAATGTATCCATTCCTGTAACGATGTTAGTATCGTCCACAAATGTGTTAAGTTTATTTAAGTGTTATACTTCCCTAAAGTCTTACACAGAAAATTAAGTGATTATTGAAGGGAATAGAAAAACATATGTATTTATTAAATGAAATACAGTTTCCCCTTGAACAATATAGGTTGGAACCACACGGGTCCACTTGTGAATTTTTTACACTACAGCACTGTAAATGCACATTCTCTCCCTTAAGATGTTTTAAATAACATGTCTTCTTCTGTAGCAATACATAAAATATATAAAGTATGTGCGGATTGTTCATGTTATCAGTAGGACTTCTGGTCCACAGAAGGCTATATGTAGTTGAGTTTGAAGAAAGTCATGTTATACACAGATTTTCAATTGCACAGCGTGTTGGTGGCCCCAGCCCCCACATTTTTTAAAGGTAAACTATACATAGCAAAATAATACATATACAACTTTAACTGCCACTCTAGTAGTCCCTCTTACACTTAGAACTCAGGGATAGAAGAAAAGTTCTAACGTAGGTGTGAGGTGTACAACGAAGAGAGCACACTTGGTGGTGAGGCAGCCACTGCTTCAAAGACTGTGTTAACAGCTTGGAAATTTAAATTAGACTAGTCATATACAATTTTTATAGTATAGATTCAATTCTGAATGTTCTGAAATGCAATTCATAACATAACTGTGCATAGAACATTCAAAAGAATGTAGGAATAATTGCTATTCTACCCAAAGCAGTAAATGGCAGAGTATAGCTATAACTCTCTATTCCATAGTAGTACTACCAACCATGGTCATACAGAATGTTTAAATAAATATAACAGAATTTTTAGCAATCAAAAGGAATCCAATCAATTCATTTCAAGGATGAGGAAGTTAAGGTCTAAGGAGACCAACCCCAGTTCCCCAAGTTCACATAGCATGTAACAGAGTTGGACATAGGTTTTTCTAGCTGGAAATCCAATGAACTTATCACCAGTTAAGGGCCAGATGCTAAACTACATTTTTAAAAGAATAACATTTGGAAGACCATAAATATTAATTAGTCAATATCTGTAACTGTTTCTCAGAGACCTAAGTATATGTGAGATGTCTTTCTATAATACAGTTGGCCTGGACTCCTTAAAAATTTCTGTTTTGTGAAGAAATAAACTAAAGTGCTGGAAAACATTAAAAATGAAGAGATAGAGGGAAAAGAGGATAAAAAAAAAAGCAAAGCCTGATCCTAAATTGGATCTTGTACTAAAAGTAATAACGACTATAAAGAGATTCATTGGGAATATTTGGATATGGACTTTTTACTAAATAACGGTGTTGTATCAATATCAAATTTGCTGAGTATGAAAATCTTTTGAGATCACGTAGGAGAATGTTCTTATTTCTGGGAGATGTAGGCTGGAGCACTTATTGAGGAAGTGTCACCATCTGCAAGTAGCTTTGAAATGGTATGTGTGTATATAAAGGGATATGGAGACTTTGGCAATGTTTGTTAATATTTTATTATATATATTTATTTGTTAATATTGTATTGTGTATTTATTAAAATATTTATTAACATTTAGTTTCTATACTAATATTACAACTTTTATATATTAAAATTTTTCAATAAATTAAAATTATATATATTAAATTTTTCAGAAAAGTGGGGATAAAATAAGACAATCTGTTAAGGCAGAAGTCAGGACATGTATTTGGGTGCTGGTTACACAGATTTGCTCAGGTTCTAAAGATCGGTCAGGTTGAATATTTGTGAATTATGTTTTACTTATCTGCATGCATGTTTTAATTTAGTTAAAATTAACAAAAATATAGAAATCAGACAATATGGAAAACTCATAAATGTATTAACACATTATCACTGATATTTTAAAATGTTCTGAAGCTGGCCCAGTTCTTTAAATATGAAACTAAATGTGTGAAGACACAAAATGCCTCCAAATACCAGCGATAATAAAAAGAGTTATCTTATTTTTCATTTTCCACATCTGGTAATGTTCTTACACAAATTCTACATGCCATTTTTAATGCAAATTTTTATTTTAGACAATTTTAGATTCATGTGCAGTTTTAAGGATTGATATAGAGAGATACTAGGGACTCTTGACCTAGTTGAAAAATTATAGCATAATATCACAACCAGAATATTGACATCTACATACTATTTTATCTATATGTTTCTGTATTAGAGTAGATTCTCTTTAGCAGCAGTGGGAAACTGAGGAAATACCTAGTTGAATTCAAATATATTCACCCTAAGAAGAAAACAATTCTGTGTACATATGAATATGTCTGTATTTATCTATATGTAGATCTATATGTATCTATAGGTATATGTATATAGCTAAGTATACACATAGATAGGTATCTAGCTATCTATCCATCCTTCAAGAGAAACCATTTTTGGTTATGCCAAAAATAAATTTAAAACATATGTGTGTGTGTGCATTTATATATATAAGACATTTAGACTTTTATAAATCCCCAACATAATTTTCTTTACCTATTACATGCCCCAGACCATGTAATACTTACATACTTACATGTCTTTAAGTATTACATGTCAGTAGTTTAACAAAAAAGAGCTGTCAGTTGAGAAAACAGATATTAAACCATTGAACATGCAGAATATAATTTTAAAGTGTAAAAAATATAATAATGTGAAATGACAGGATAGATGAAGGAAAATAGCAGGAGAACCCTAAAAAATGTCTAAGTATAGCTGACCACTTGAGTAAGGAGTTTTATAATATTCAGCAATGTGAAATGAATGACCCACAACACAGTATGTGTCATCGGCTTATTGTAATCTCTGTAAGTTAATAACAGGGTAATGATTTGCA
The DNA here is from genome assembly GCF_006229205.1 of Suricata suricatta. NCBI lineage: Eukaryota > Metazoa > Chordata > Mammalia > Carnivora > Herpestidae > Suricata > Suricata suricatta. The sequence continues at coordinate 31,205,829 of NC_043704.1, read as the reverse complement.
GGATTGCTGTCAGAATCAGCTAGACCTCTCCATTACAGCAATGATGAACTCTCATTCTTTGATATTTGTGGATGATTTATATAATGTAAAATAATATTTGAGATCTATGTCTAAGTTCTTTATTCCTATAGTGTGTTTAGATGGCAAGAAGCATATTTTTATTCTATACATTTTCAAAGTTAGGGGACTTTGTTGACTTTGGGAAAGGCACAAATATTGTAGATATTTAAAAGAAGCAAAATTTGTAACACCAACTCTACTCTCCAAAGTAATATTCTCAAGAGCTGAATTGGAAGATTTGAGGGTCTGCCACATCTAGAGCCAACATCCACCCCCCCCCACCCTACATCTTCATCCAATGTTTTAAATCCTCTCCAGCCTTCCTAGAGAAAAAAGGAAATGTATGCTGTTTGTAAAAGACAAGTTATATAATTCATGTAGGAGGGAGATTGTTTCTAATGTTCTATGCCATATCACCTTTAATCAGGGAGAGAGTGGCACACAAGCAGGTGTATACAGTTTCTGTTAGGAATATTTCAAGAATTCATTAAGAGGCTAACCTTGGCATCCGAAAGATGGTGCTTCTTGGATCTTACCTGTGGAAACACTATTGTTTATCAGCTTGAAAGCTATTTTAATTAAATGCAGAATGGTAGCTGTTTTCCTAACACAATAGTTTTATGTAGTATATCTAGATATGTAAGGTCACTGTTTGATAAGCCATGTATTATTTTAATAACCATCTTCTGGGGCACCTGGGTGGCACAGTAGGGTACGCCTCCGACTTGGGCTTAGGTCATGACCACACAGTTAGTGAGTTTGAGCCCCGTGTCAGGCTCTGTTCAGAGCTCGGAGCCTGTTTGGGTTCTGTGTTTCCCTCTCTTTCTGCCTCTCTCTCTCTCTCTCTCTCTCTCTCTCTCTCTCTCTCTGTCTCTGTCTCATTGAAATGAATGAACATTGAAAAAAATAAAAATATCCATCTTCTAACCAGAATTATATATTTTAAAGTACTCCAAAGTTTCAAAACTTGTACCATAAAAACAAAAATATGATAAAAATATATACCGTGTTGCTATTACCAGCACAGATATCATATTTATTCTGAAACTGTTCTGTTGTGTTTTTTTTTTCTTTTTTGCCATTATATTTCAGAGGATACTTTCTGCCATAGGTCCTCTTTTGTGATATTGGAGAGCTAGGACTTAAGAAAGTTTGCAAATATCCTAAGTTAAAACTCAGGATTTTAACTCTCAAGTTGTTATACATTGAATGTGAGAAGAGATGAAGTGCATCTATATCTTCTTTAGAAAGATTTTTTTTAATTGGTACAGTTGAATTTGCAATAGAGAAGTTCTGTTCCTACATTACTTTCAGACCATGACTTTGTATATAATTTGGATGAAATTGCTAATTTGACAATTATATGGAATATCCTTTTGCAGAAATAAGCTACATATTTCAGTAAAGAAACATTGGGGTGCCTGGGTGACTCAGTTGATTGAGCGTCCCACTTCAGCTGAGGTCATGATCTCAGAGTTCGTGCGTTCAAGCCCCAGGTCGGGATCTGTGCTGACAGCTCAGAGCCTGGAGCCTGCTTCGGATTCTGTGTGTCCCTCTCTCTCTGCCCTTCCTCTGCTCATGATCTGCCTTTCTCTGTCTCTCAAAATAAATAAATGTTAAAAAAAAATTAAAAAGAAAACAAAAAACATGACAGCAGAGAATGGGACAAGAAACAATAGGAAGGAGGCAGAAGAGAATTAAAAAAAAACCTGAATGATTTTCGCCTGCCAGAAGAGAAACAAAGACAAGACATATTTTTAGAAAATACATTGGAGTCAATGAAAGCTAGGCTATTAATTAATTTTCAGACTGAATTCTTTTTTATTTATGAATCTGGTTTCTTAAAAGGAGCCAAAAATAGAATATCTTTGGGCCACATTTCAGAAAAGGAAAGCAAATTGCTATGGAATCATTACCTAAATAAAGTTCAACTACTTTGCTTTTGTCATGTTATGAACAAGTAGAAGAAGGAAGTAAATTACTTTGAAAAAGAAAATAACTAATAATCCTTTAACCTTTCTTTTTCATATCAACTAAAGACTGTATACACATACTTGTCCTTAGTAAAGAGTTAAAACGTTTCTTGAAGAGTGGTCACTGGGAACCTTCAACACTATGTTAAATTAACAATGGTGACACCATAGTCAAATGAAATCTGTATTTAAGTACTTCTATCTCCATATGCAAACGAAGCATCATAAAAATGGTGCTGAGGTTGCATTTTATGGAAGATGGAATCTTGTGTTGCAGATGCAAAAATCCAATTCCAAATACATAATTATTATTAGGGTCATGATGCGTGTTTCTCAACACCTAAACAAACCCCGAAAACCCCTGGGATTGGGATGCCCTAGGCAGTCATGCTCCATTGACTCTATCTTTCTGAGAAGTGCAGACCATGAAGCTTCCGGGGTGGGAGGGTTGTAATTAGCAGCTTCTTCCAACCCACTAGAGTTTTCCTTTTCTTACCTATCTGTGTAACCAGCTAACCATTCAGTCAGAAAGGATGCTTTAATAACACTGTACATATTCCAATGCTTATTCTAATAGGAAATTGGGAAAGTTATCATAGCAGTAAATTATTCTTCAGCAGAACAAATTTATAGTACAAGCCATTCAAGATCAACATACAGTTTCACATTCAAGTTCTACTTTTTAGTTTAAAATTACAGTATCAGCATTTCTTGAGGTCAATATAAACCATAATTCCTATGTAATTATATATCAAGAATGCAGTAATTATATGCTTGGTGTGTAACCTGAAGTAGCAGTACTAAGGCTGTAGTTCAAATATATTTTCTGTTCCACATGTTGGCAACTCTTCACTGAACTGCATGGAATGCCCCAGAGATATCCTGAAGAGCTTCATCCTAATTACTGAACTAAGTTACATATATCCGTTTGCCATAAAATATGTGAAAAAGTATGCCTGTGTTTTGGGCTTTCACAATTACTAGTAAGATAATAATCAGAGAAGGTACAGTTTACATTCTGTATTTATGTCTATAACAAATACATACTAGTTAGTTAAAACTAACTCCCACACCAGTGAAGATGTGGGGGCTAATTTCAGAAGAAACATAAAACAAGTGTAACATGATATATTATTGGCAAAACATGTTTACAAATTTAATCCCACTGTTGAAGAACTTAAAATAGAAAGGTTAAGAGTAAGTTTTAAAATTTTAAATATACCTCATCAGTTCTCTCAGTTTTTAGATGAACCCAAGTAGGAATTCTCCCTAGTTCTAGAACACGGTTTATTTAACTTGCACACTTTCATAATTTCAATATATTTATAGGAGATATCCTGAATCTTATATTCTTATTAAGTTATCCAAGTTTGGTCATAGATAGACTACAGAGAAATATTACCATGCATCTTCTTTAAATTTTTTAATGTTTATTTTTGAGAAACAGAAAAAGATAAAACATAGGTGGGGGAGGGGCAGAGAGAGAGGGACACACAGAATCTGAAGAAGGCTCCAGGCTCTGAGCTGTCAGCACAAAGCCCGATACGGGGCTTGAACACATGAACCATGAGATCATGACCTGAGCCGAAATTGGAAGCTTAACCGACTGAGCCACCAAGGTGGCCCATTACTATGCATCTTCTGATAGGAGTTTTTAGTCTTTTGATTTTGACAGGTAGACACACTGTATTTTTATTTTCCAGAAAACAGTTGACAAATCACCGGCTGGTCTTCATGCATGCCATGGAGGACTAGAGAGGGGAAAATTCTGGATACAAGTTCTATTTGCTCCATGCTGAACATCCACTGAGGAAGTTCTGTGCGGGTAGTGTTGCCAAGTCTGCGGTAGGAAAACTAGGGAACCTCCTAAAACACCCCCTAGCGCAATAGCTGGGAAATTCATTACTAAAACGTAGTAATCATCTTGCAAAAGTACCAGCAGATTGCACACATTACCTCCTGCAGATTGAAGTGGGAATAACGAAAAGAAAAAGGGTAATGATGGTCGAGGGAAATTGAATTTTCATGGCACTTATCTTCTGTGCCATTCTATTTGCATGAGAACAATGTTAGCTACAGACATTACAGGACCCTAATGAGAACAGGAGCCTCTCCCAATGGGCAGGATCCAGGATGGGTGTTGATGAGACCAATCTATCAATGGGAGTTTAAAAGGTGCAATAGTCCCTGCCTTGCTCAGAGCCCATGTGGGTGGGCCTTCCATCTAAGGCGAGAAGAAATTAAGAATGATGACTTGAGAGAGTTCAAAGCACACTTGCCTCTCTGTCAGCTGGCCCTTAATGATAACGTACTACTGCTTTCCTTAAAGAGCTTCATGTCTTATTCAGGGTAAATGGTGAAAATGTGGCATTTTAGAACCATGATGTGTTTTTCTATTGATGCTGTCAGTGTGACCAGCCACTAAAGGAAGACTTGTTTGTCAGCTCCCATTCTCTTCAGTGATTCATCAAACAGTGGCAGTTCATGCATGCAGTATCAGAAGAGGAATAAATAACTTAACAGCTCCACACTGAACACTCACATATTTTATTAAGCTGCCACCGACCCGAAGCAATTCGGCATGTCAGGAGACAAACTCTTCAGGGGGAGGTCTCTTAGCGTGTACTTGAGGTACAAGCTAATACCTGCTACAAGGATTTATCATCTAAAGATATGCAAACATCTCTTGAGTTAACAAAAGCTCGAGATGCATTGTATCCTTTGGCCCTATTCTTTCTGCCGTGAGTATACTAGTAATGATACTTCTTATTAACATATTCAATTTGTAAACCACTTTCCCTCCAAAGAATACAACTTGCAGTATCCCCAATTACACATATTAGCTTACCTCTCATATGGTGAGCCGCCTGTTTTTCACACACTGAACTACATTAGTGTCTGGGGGGTAGCTTGCTAAATCATAGTTATTTAAAGGCAAGTAACAGTCTGCAAACATTGATACCAGGGGCCATTCCCACACAGGCTGGATGGACCACTTACTTGTTGAGAGAAGTCTACTGAACACTTTTGGTTCCATGTGGGAACAGGCGGTTTCCTGGGTCCTGGCCTGTCTCCAACTTACACATCACACATCGCCAACTTAAATCTCCTTCAAAGTTTGCATTGTTAAATTTTTTCACCCCCGGATCAGCCTACAGGAAATGACACTTAACCATACTTTCGGTGATGACATTTAGAGACTAGGTACCTTGAATGAGATTAACCTCATATGAGAACTTTGAGTTATAATTTATATGTTTCCCTTCCCTCTATTTAAGGCAAACAGCTGAATTATGAAGGTTAGGTTAAAGACAGGGCTGCATTTCAGGATTTCTTCTGTCCCCTGTGACTTGCCTGACTCCCATAACTCCTATCAACTTCTAGTAAATAGGTACTCACTAAAATTTAATATCCAAGTAGCAATGGTTAGTCCCCAGAATAAAATACAGTTAATCTCTAATATAGGAACAAACTGTTTCCCAAAAGCTCATTTAGAATTAGAGCACAGAATGTATTTTCTCATATACGGTTGTCCTCCTCTTCAAAGTAAAATATAGTGAAGCAAGCAATGTTCAAATCAAGTCACCATCAGCATGCCCCAAATGAAGGAGTGCACAGCTTTTTCACTTGTTACTAACTGCTAACCAGTCCCCACCTCACGACTCCATTCGCCTTCAGGGTTAACTTTATCCTTTTCAATGGGGTGTAGAGTAGATGTGTAAAAAGAACGGCTCCGTTCCCACACAGAAAGCAGAGGAATTCTCCTCCAAGTATAAACTTGTTATAAGTTTCTTCCCTTGGCAGTCCAACCTGGGAATTGGAGAATCATTAAGTTTCCATAATGAACTAAAACTTTCAGCACAGGACATTGAAGTTAAATATAGTTTACAATAAGAACATTCAATTAATTTCTAGACATTTGAACCTTTTAATTATATGCTACCCTAAATATAATTAGGGACACTAATTATTAAGTCTGTTATCTCTTTCTTTGTAAGTTAGAATGAAACACTGAATTATTTGCTTATTCTGTTTCAGTGGCCATAAATTAGTAAGTCAAAAATAAAAAGAAAGATGTTAGGTATTTGTCAGATCTATGGATGATGAGAGATACAACAATGTGGCTTTCAGGATTTGGTGTCCATCAGAATCACCTGGAGAGCTGATTAAAACATTTATTGCTGGGCTCCATCCCAGCGCTTCCCAGTAAGTAGGTCTTGGGGTGAGACCCAATAATTTACATTCCTAACAATTTCTCAAGTGATGTTAATGCTACTGGTGCGGTAACCACACTTTGGAAACCACCGATACAGGAAAGATTACAGACATTAGAGACAGAAGCACTCTATTCAAATCCTAGGATGTTTACTCACTGGTTAGCTTAATCCTTCTAAGTTCTCAGGAAGCAATACAAAGGAGTTCTAAACATCAGCACAAATTTTAACAATTAAATGAGCTGCTGTAAAATAATACAGTATTACAGGAACTTGATAATGTTAAAACTTAATTGCACAAGCACTAAAATCTTTGAAAAAAATGTTGTAATTTCTCACGTCAAATAGCAACAGATAGGAATATGTTCTGTCCATTAAATTTCTAATGACTATTATGCATGACAATGGATTTAACTAATAATGGTTTTCCAGTGTCATAGGCACATTACACAGTAACAACTCAACCAGGCAGTAAATGCCAAACCACTTATTTGGAATTCAACAAAATTGGCAATTGACATCAACTAAATTGATATGACCTTCACTGTGGAAAACACAAAAAATTATTTATATGTGTAAAGATATGATCTTATGGTATTTAATATGATTTCAGGCTGATCCAGATCTGACTGCATTTCCAGCACATCTAGCCTAGATCACCTCCCCCTCTCCTTTTCAAGTGAAGCCTATTCTCTACTTTCTCAATCAGTCCAGGACCCTTGACTTAGGACAATATGGAAGGAAAAAAAACAGGAAGAAAAGTTTAGAGACCTTCATTCCATATCAATATTCTTTACGTTTTCAAGATCATGATTCCTTATTATTTATGATTATAGGTAAAACGTGGTGATTGAGACTAAAACTGTGCTAAAATTATATTGAGGAGGGGTGCTTCACTTGCTACTAGGGTTCCTAGAGTGTTTTGGCAAATTGGAAAAGTGCATGGCACTTGCAGGAGTTCTTTCTTGATCCTAAAGGCAAGAGAAGCGATTAGATACAGGTGTGATATGGTGAGATTGACATTAAAGTGACTGTGACTAAAATGTGAAAAATATAATGAACACAGTTCATCCAGGGTGGATGCAGGGGGTCATTTAGAAGTAGTCTAGGTGAGAAATGGTAATGGCTAGACTAGGGTACTGTAGGTGGAACAGGAATAAAGATTAGGATCAATTGGACACACTTAAAAACTAATGCCTTGATTATAAAAGGAGAAAGACAATGGTGTCATGTATACAAGGAGAGTTATAAGTTCAGCTCGGGAGATGCTGAGTTGAAGAATTTTGGAGACAAAGAAAAGGAGATTCAAGTAGGCAGTGAGCTTTATAGGTAGAGCTCAGAAGGGTGGTCTGGACTGAAAATGGAAACAGGCATGCTAAATAGAAACACAGGCAATAAAGGCAGTTAATGCAGATAAGGGCTTCTAGAACAAGAAGAGGAGAAGTCTCTGTTACAAAGAAAACTGAGACCCCACAAGTCATCACTTACCCAAGCTGCCAAATCTGTTCTTAATCCCTAACCTATTTGCAGTTTCAACCTCCCCCAGAAATGCTTAGAAAATGTTAAGTGACACTTTATGTATATGTTTCAAGAGAAAATTCATTAGGGAATTTAAAGTACCCTGATATGTTCTCAGAATTTGTTCTTAGTTTAATCACATTATATTTTTGTTACAAAATCAGCTGATAAGAAAATGCTTTGCTGCCTTCTTATATCTAAAGGGCTCTCAAATACAATAGACAGTAAATTTTTCCATGCTACTCATGTTGACAGAAACAAAAGTGAATGTACATAGCCTAGGAGGTAGTTTTCTGCTTAAAATAAAAGAGATCCTACTAAGTATTAGACTTGCCAATAAGAAAATGGATTACTTTATGAGAGGCCATTACCTTGTTAGTGTAAGTATTCAAGAAAGGGGTGAAGGGCGTTCACTCTGTTGTAAAATAGTATTGTAAAAAATAATATTGGGTGGAAGGTCGCATTAAATCATGATAAAGTTTCTTCCAATATTTAGCACATGAACTTGGATATGACCTATAGCATGAAAATGTATAGGACTTTTTTTTCTTTGAGGCTGGTCACTTACATTCATTATTTTACTACTAGTACTATCTTTTTTCTGTCTAGGTTTCCCTCATCATTTGAATGATCCGTACATCTTATGGGGGACTAGGAAGTCAACTGTAGCTAAAGAAATAATTTAGTTCCATCATCTGTGGCTTAAGAATTCATGAAGATGTATTAAAGTAAAATATACATTATCCAAGGTTCGTTTTGGGTGTACTGTTACAATGCTAACTATCAGGAATGATCTTTGCTGCATATTACGTGGGAAAGTAGTGAAAGGAAGTGCTGGCTGTCCTCAATTCACTTAATAACAACACTTCATTCATGGAATGATATGAACATATTTTTAGAAAGACACAATTCACTGAACATGACTCAAGAAGAAATAAAAAATCTGAATAGACATAAAGCAAGAGAATGCATTTGTAACCAAAAAACTTCCCACACAGAAAAGCCCAGACCCATATGGCTTCACTGGAGAATTCACCCAAATGTTTAAAGGAGATTTAACACCTATTCTTCACAACATCTTCTAAAAACTAGAATAGTAGAGAATATTTCCCACCTTATTTAGAGACCAGAATTACTGTGATTCCAAAACTAGACAAAGACATCACAAGAAGAGGATACTGTGGGCCAGTATCTCTTATAGATATGAATGCAAAAACTCTCAAAAAATACTAGCAAACCAAATCCATCAGCACATAAAAAGTATATACTATGACCAAGTGGTATTTTTTCCAGGAATGTGGAGTTGGTTTAACATAGAAAAGGCAATGAATGTAATATATCAATTAATAAAAGAAAAACAATAACCATATGATCATTCCAACAGATGCAAGAAAAAAAAAGAGAGAGACAGAGACAAATTCCAATTCCTCTTCATCTGAAAAATATTCAATAAACAAGACAAATAGAGGGACTTATTAACCTGATTAAGATCACCCAGGAAAATTCCACAGCTAATGTCATACTTAATTGTAAAAAATTAAGTACCGTCCCCCTATGATGTCTGGTCTTATCACCTCTCTTAAACTTTGTCCTGGAGGTTCTAACCTGAGCAATTAGGCAAGAAAACTAAATAAAAGACACACAGATTAGAAAAAAAGAGTAAATTTTTCTCTATTCCTAAGTGATACTGTATAGAAAAATGTCCTAAGGAATTCACATATACAGAAAATATTAGAGTTAATAAAAGAGTGTAGTTAGGTTGCAAAATACAAGTAAAATAGATTAATCAGAAAATAAATTTCAGAAAACAATTTATTTACAGTTTCTTCAGAAAGGATAAAACATGTAGGAATAAGTTCAGCAAAAAGAATATGCCGATACATAGAAAACTGTAAAATATAACCGACATAAATTTTAAAAAGACCTAAATAAATGGGAAGATATGCTATATTCATGGGATATTGAAGACAATATTTTAAAGATGGCAAAACTCCTCCAATTGACCTATGTATTCAACACAATTCCAATAAAACTCCAAACTTTTGCTTTATTTGCAGAAACTGGCAAGCTAATCTGAAAAGTCATCTGAATAGTCAAAGCAACATTTAAAAAAAGAACAAATTTGGAGGGCTCAGATTTCCCAATTTGAGAACTTTATTACAAATCCATTCTAATCAACTCAGTGTGGTTCTGGCACAATGATAGATATACGGATCAACAGATTATAACTGAGAGTCCAGAAATAGATACATAGATCAATGTTTATTTTGTAATGAATATTGGTACAAAAACAATTTGATGGGAGAAAAATTATTTTTTAATCAAATGCTTGTAAAATTGGATATCCACATGGAAAAGAGTGAAGTTGGGCCCCTACCTCACACCACATATAAAAATTAATTCAAAATTGATCACTATCTAAATGTAAGAGCTAAGGGGAGCCTGGTTGGCTCAGCTGGTTGAGCATCTGGCTTCAGCTCAGGTCATGATCTCGCAGTTCCTGGGTTCGAGCCCCACGTAAGGCTCTGTGCTGACAGCTAGCTCACAGCCTGGAGCCTGCTTCGGATTCTGTGTTTCCCTCTCTCTTTGACCCTCCCCTGCTTGCACTCTCTCTCTCTCTCTCTCTCTCTCTCTCTCTCTCTCTCTCTCAAAAATAAATAAAACATTAAAAAAGTTAAAACTATAAAACTCTTAGAAGAAAACATATAAGTAAGTCTTGACTTCAGATTTAGCAATACTTTCTTAGATATGATACCAAAAGCATAAGAAAGTGGATGACAGATAATAGAAAGATAGATAGATTGATGATAGATGATAAATGGATAGACATATAAACAATACTTAAAACTTTTTTGCTTCTAACAATCCATCCAAAGATAGTAGTACACAGAGAAAAGATTTGCAAATCATATATCTTATAGGAACTTATATCCAAAAAATATGAAGAACTCTTTCAACTCAACAATAAGGAGACAAATAATGCAATTAAAAACTTGGCGAAAGATGTAAATGGATATCTCCCCAAAGAAGATATACAAATGATCAATAAGCATATGAAAAGATGTTCAACACAATTGGTAATCAGAGAATGTTAATGAAAACCAAATGAGATACCACATACATCTCCCAGAGTGGCTAGAATAAAAAAGATGAATAGTGATTGTTGGAAAGGATGTGGAAAAATTGGAACCTCCATACAGTATTGGTAGGTTTGCAAAGTAGTGTAGCCACTTTGTAATAAAATATGGCTGGTCCTTCAAAAATTAAACATAAAATTACTGTATGACTTAAATCAATTCCTAAGTATTTACCTAAAAGAATTGAAAATATATATCCTAACAAGAGCTTGCACACAAATGTTTATGGAGCATTATTCACAATAGTCAAGAGTTAAAACAACTCAAATTACCATCAACTGATGAATGGATACATAAAAGGTGGTACATAGGTGTGTTGGAATATGACTTGGCCATAAAAAGGAATAAAGTACTGAAACATGCTATAGTGTGATGAACCTTAAAAAAAAGGCCAGGTATTGTACCACTCCATTTATTTTTTTTAATGTCCAGTGTAGGAAAATCCACACATAAAGAACTTTAGTTGTTTCAAGATGCTGCGTAAGGGATATGCATTTTCTTTCCAGAGTGAGAAAAATATTAAAATTAGATAGTAGTAATAGCGGCACAACCTTAAATATACTAAAAACCACTGGAATGCACACTTTAAAAGGGTGATGGTATGTCAATTATATCTCAATAAAGCTGTTACAATAGATAATCCACAGTACATGGAGTAACTCTAATACCACTTTTCTTCACATCTGGGAACCTAGAAATTTTAAATCAATAGTAGAGCAATGTTTTTCTATTCTTATTTTTAATGTTTATTTATTTTTGAGAGAGAGAGAAACAAAGACAGAACACAAGCAGGGCAGGGGCAGAGAGAGAGGGAGACACAGAATCCTAAGCAGGCTGCAGGCTCCAAGCTGTCTGCACAGAGCCTGACATGAAGCTCGAACCCACAAACCGCAGGATCATGACCTGTGCCGAAGTTGGAAACTTAACTGACTGAGCCACTCAGGTGCCCCAAGCAATGCTTTTCACTCTTTAATGTTACATCTGATATACTAGAGATCTTTGTTAAAATGAAGATTCTAATCCAGGAGTGGGGCCTGACATTCTACATCTCTAACATGCTCACTGGTGATGTGGATGTTGTTTGTTCAAAAGGCACACATTGAGTAAAAAGCTCCTAGAGCCAGTGCTGTCCTGTACAGTGGCCACCAGACACACATGGCTATTAAACATTGAAATTCTGGCTAATTTGAATTAATATGTGCCCCCCACATGTAAAGTATGCAGGATCTCAATGACTTAGCATGAAAAAAGAAAATTTTAGATCTCATTAATAACATTTATACTGATTACATTTTGATATAAAATTTTGGATACTGGGTTAAATATAATGGTCATTTCACCTATTTCTTTTTACCTTTTCAATATGGCTCCTAGAAAACTTTACTTACATCACTTATATTACTGAGACATTGTTCTTCTATTGCATATTCTCAGAATCACCAGCAAACTGTACTGTTTTACTATATAGGAGAAGACATTATCAGTATCAAGAATGTTCTTAGTTGTCCTCAGCTGTGAACAGGTCATAGTTGTAGCATAAATGTACTGTGCTGAGTGAATACAAGAAAGTAAAAGGAATATACCTCAAACATTATGTACAGTGATCTTACGAAGTGCTATCAAAAGACAAGCAGAAGGAAATGGTCTCCAAATAATACAATACAGCTGAGGACTGTGATGGTGTTAGGAGGTAGAAAGTATATAATAGAGCAGAGCGAAAGCAATAGACTAGGGGGAAAAACCCAAAGGATAGAGCTTAATGAGAGAGATGCCATGAAAACCAACAGTATATTTATTCATGACAAAATATAAATTCTAGCTATATGCACTCTGGAAAGTTATAATCAATATTGCTTAATTCCTTCAACCTCAGTAAAACATATTATTTGCAAATGCAAATCTTAATATAACAGAAAAAGTATTATTTTTTGATGTTGAGCTAGAAACAGGTAATAAAATAAATGAGTCTTTTTCTATGATTTAAATAGGTATTGGGACTTACATCATTAAATAAGCATAAAAAAGATGAAGTTATGCATTGTCACAAAATTAGTCAAGGACAACCTGAACAGCAAGTCAAAGGTGTATGTGGACCAAAGACTGTATGCTGACAGACAGATGTCCACATAAAATTATGCTGATGATTGGAAAGAGCAGATTCACAAAACAGTCATCCTGGCAAGATGAGTGAATGAAACTCAGAGGATGAAACCAGGCAAGGATAATAAAAACTTTAATTCATCTCTCACTTCTTTCTTTTATTTTTTAATTTTCTCTAAGATGTCAAAACAACTTATTTTATTTTATAATTTTTTTAAGTTTATTTATTTATTTTGAGAGAGAAAGAGCAGGAGGGGCAGAGAAAGAGAGAGGAGAGAGAGAGAGAGAGAGAGAGAGAGAAAGAGAATCCCAACCAGGCTTTGCACTGTCAGCACAGAGCCCTAAGTGGGGCTTAAACTCACAAACCAAAAGATTATGACCTGAGTTGAAACCAAGAGTTAGATGCCTAACGACTGAGGCCACCAAAATGCTCCAGGCACTAAGATGTTAGAACATTTTGAAAAGGCATTCAGTAAACCACATGATACTATGCCAAAGCATATATAAAGGTCAGTATCAAGGTTAACTTTCAATGCAAAACTGAAATAATTTTTAAATTCTTGTACACCTTACCTCAATGACTATGCATGCATATTCACTAATCAATTTTACTGAAAATACAAATGACGTCTCATATTGTAGGTATATTATACTATTCTGGTATACTTCAAAAAGGTATTCTAATGAGCAGAGCAAACATTAAGTCACTAATGCCAATACTATATGAGGACTTCCCACTATGAGAACTGATAATGAAAGAAAAAGATGAATGTTGCATTAATGAGTTTAAGAAATTTCATTTAGATTGGGGGAGGGACAGGATGGGCATGGCCAATAAAGACTTCCCTGGTGTAATTCTGAGTCATCATTTGAAAGGATGGGTAGATATTACACAGATATCAACAGAAGTGAAAAAACACATTACAAGCAAAACACATAGTATATGCAAAGGCTCTGGGCCAGGACATTGATAAATTTATAAAACTTAAAATATGAGCCTGAACCACAGAGAGAAAGAAAGAGATAAAGTATAAAACAGAGAAAATAAGTAATAATTAGCCCATGTAGATCCTCTTAAGCAAAGGAAATCTACTGAATGTATTTAATCCAGAATATGACTTGACCAGAGTTTATTTTGATATATTGCTGAGAATTTATTGAAGGGGAACATGAGTTAGAAAGAAATTGTAGTAGTCTAGGTGAGAGGTGATGGCTGTTTGACGGAAATGAAAAAACTGTAATTATAGGAGAAATTGTCTATCTATCTATCTATCTATCCATCAATCCATCCATTTATTTATTTTAAAGGAAGGGTACAGAGGGAGATGAGAGACAGAATCCTAAACAGGCTACATGCTGTCATCATAGTGCTTGATATGGGGCTCAATCTCAGGAACTCCAAGATCTTGACCTAAGCTGAAATCAAGAGTTGGACATTTGACCGATTATTCCATCCAGGTACTCTATAGGAGAGATTCTGAAGAGGTAAAATCAATAGGATTTGGTTCTGGGTTAGATATGCGGTTTAGGGAGGCATAACTAAACAGATACCATTCCCTGGACTAGCAGTACATGAAGAGGTCATTTTTGGGTTGAGAGACATCATATTTATTAGTAATATTTTGGACATTTTGAGCTTGAAGCGTTCCTGAGACTTTTAAGAACAGTTGTCAAATGCATAGTTGGAAATGTGGATCTGAAGCTTAACAGAATGGTCTGCCTCAGAGACATAAATTTGGTGTTAGCATATTTGCATAGTTGGAAACATGCATAGTTGTTTTGAGAGACAAATTTCATGTTAGAATACAGGTTATAATTAACATCATGTATATGGACAAAATAGTTTAGGAAGCACGTATAAGTTGTGAGAAGGACTTAGAACCAAGCCATAAGGAATTCAAAGTTTTATGGGGAATTCCTATTTATCCATGAAGCCTCTGATAAATTATCATTTTATTTCTGTGGCATGTCCTTAACCCACTCAGCTTCACTGAATATTAGTACACAAAATTCTACTTTGGCCCATATAATGTTGTAATAAATTTCTTATGTTCTTATATACTCTTTTGAGGATAATAGATTATGAAAGGAAATAACAACTAAATTCTACACTGGACATTATATATGTTTTTGTCTTGAGACTAACAATACACCTAGGTTGATTTTTTAAATTTTGATAGAAAGAGGTCAAGTCCTAAGTTCATACTTCAGTGTCCCTATTAAAGTGTAGAGTCTCACATCTAATAAGAAAATTATGATAATGCAATTTGATTTTAATTGAGAAAATAAACTGTATACGATTAAAAACTCAATTATACTTGCAGCTCTTACTGGTATCTACTATGTCTTGAAAGCATCTGTTCCTACAGTTAATTAAACTTGACTTTTACATGGTCGAATCCTGCCAACCATACTTTCCAAGTAATTTTCATTCCCTATTAACATTCTGCCATCGAATCACATCCATTTCTGATTGTTTGTATTACTTTATAATAAACTACCAAACTGCCACTATCCTTGGGAAATGAAAAAAATAAAGAGCCAGTATCCTTATGGAAACAGCAACAACAAACTTCTCATTTCAGGATTTCATTAATTTAGCCAAATCTAGGTTTACAATTCATAAGGCTTCTGTGCCCAGCTTTGGAATATGATGACCTATAGACACTTTTCTGTTGTTCTCTATAGGAAACAGGAGGGGCGGGGGAGACAGCCTCTCTTTCTTGGCCATAGACATTTTATTCAAAAAATTTCCCTTTTCTGAGATACAAACAAGAAAGAACAGAACCACTGCTTGAGATAAAATGTTCCTCTTAACTTTCAGAGACTTTTGTTTTTTACTGTAAAAAGATTACCAAAAAAATGACCTCCAACGTGAATGAGTTACTCCTCTGTCCTTCTCCACATTTTACTATGAAGAATTTTTCTTTTGTTCTCAATGCAAATGGTCATTGGTTCATTTTCTCTCACTCGGGACAGTTATGTCACATCTCTTGACTAATACGCATGCATTTGCCACTAAAAGACATTTTAACTGAGAGCTGTCACATCCGTCATCTCCACTCGGCCTGGTTAAAAATTTTATCTGCCGTCTTGAATTAATTTCAGCTTGCCTGAGCCCAGCAGGGGAGTTTAGAGTGGTTTAGTTTAATTCTTCATTTCAAAGGAACATTATGGTTCCTTATTTAGAGTTTTCCTCCACATTAATTTTTGTTTTACATTACTGAAATAATGATACAATTATATATCCACTGAAAAGGTTGGGGGGGGCAGAAACAAAATATAAAATAATCATCCAATTGTCATATTTTCCTGAGGAAGCATTTTTTTTCACTTTGCATGTTTTTTGCCAATTTTCCTGTTATGGCAAAAATTAGCTATAACCCTGCCTAATCAGTACACAATTAAGAAATAAATATGCAGAATTTAGAGAAAAAAGCAAATGGGAACCAGAACACTAATTGATAGTACAATCACAAAAGCAGGGGGAAAAAAGCAAAACAGGAATAAAGCCTAACCACCAAAATATTTAGTACAGATCACACCTGGGAAAACACTGGATGGGACCAAGTCAATAATCCATGCTCCTTAAAGCTGTTCAACAGTTTGCTTCTTCACGCACACATTGGTAGGTGAGGCAGTTCAAGCTGTGAGCTGGACGAGAGGGAGGTCTGAAGCTGACCAATGCCACCAGAAGTATCTTCCATTAGCCACTGCTGACCTATGGATATATAAACCCCCGTGACAAGCACTAAACTCTTGACGGATGTGTTGTCTCCTAGGTTGTAAGTGGCATTTTTCTGAGCCTACACACAGCTACCAGGAAGGCTTAGTAAGGGCGTGCGTGGTTACTCATTCTCTAGCCAGTGTTGCTAGTCTATGTAAAATACTACTAACCACGTACACATGTTGGTGCAAGATACCATTAGACTCCCCAGTGTCTCCAAGCTTTTAGTTAATGTATTTCAGCTCGTAGTGATCTTAATACCTTAAATCACAAGGAATCAGCAGAATCATTCTTGTGTAACTATAATTCAAACAGCAAAATTTCTCATGCATTTTGTTAAAATTTTTCAAAAGGAGAGGATGCAGCACATGCTTTTGCTTTTATTTAATCGAGATTGCAGAAATTATACCTTTTAATTACGCTAAACTGATAGTTTAAAATTCTGTATTTATTAACCATACACTGTATTATGAATCCATGTCAATATTTTGTTGCATATCTAATGGCATTTGTTTGACATAATGGTATTTAATATTTGTAAAGTGTCATCTGGTACAAACTATTTTTGTGTCTATACCCTAGGAAAAACTGAAAAGCTGCAAAACCAATCATCTCTTCTCCTTAAGATTATCCTCACTTACTGGTGTAGTAAAAATGTGTTTATGACAAAAAAATGTGTTTTCTTGGACAGAGAACATGAGAAATAAACACAAGTAGTTATTTTTGCGGGTTATTGTAATGCTGCACAAAGAATAACAAACTAGATGTTTAGGTAGTTTTTCTTTTCTGTGAGATGTTACATGAGTAGTGCCAGAAATAAAATTTTCATGCAGAGATTGTCAGAGGACAGAAAGACATGCCTACTCATATTTGGGTTTCCCCTGCTTCCAGTGTAAACATCTAGCAGTGAATCATAATATGTCTTCTCATAAAACAGGCAACGCAATATTGTGTTATTAAAATCCTTTTAATCAATGGAAATGATGAAAGTGGCTAAATCAAAAGTTGTCACCAAAATAGTTGATTGCAGCGGGGGGAGGGGCAGGGGAAGCACTGAAGGCAGATGCACAGAAGTGTTTTAAACCTATATCCTTTAAAATTTACTAATTCAGCCATCTGGCAAGTTTACTGCTATTCTTATAAATTCTTATTTAAATGATAATAAAATCACTTGCTGACAGGAAATTAGTCATGCAAGGACCTGCAGATGCACTGCCTTCTGCCCAGACCCTGGAACTCTGTGTGCAAAGTTCAAAACTGCTCATTTGCTCAAACCACATGGGGTAGTGAAATGCTGACAGCTTTAAGTCTTTCAAGGTACCCCCAAATTCAACAGATCTTTTATAACTTTGGGAGAGATAAGTGTGTGTGGAGAGGGTGCATTTATAAATGTCAGACCCTTTCCCCAAGTGATTTCACCTTCTCTGTTAGACCAAATTTTGAGACCCTAAAGAAAAAAAGGGTACATCAGTCTGGATAACTTTTGCACTAAATCTTGGCACAACAAAGAGCAAAGTTTGGTATTAGCAATAGTATTATATTAAAAGTGCCACTTTGATTCTCCAAAATTACCTTCTAAATTATACATGATAGGGAAGTACATCACAAAAAATATTTTAACATACAAAACTGTGCTTTATGCAGGAAATATTTCTATGGGACTTTTAGTATGATGGTAACAAACCTGTTTCTGAAAGGATTTTGCCCTAATAAAGAAAATATATTTAGTAATGAAACTAAGTATTTGATCTTATGGAGATCATGGCTAAACTTATAAACACGAATATTAACAGGAATACCATCTAATATAACATAATTTATATATTACATTACTCCTTGAAAAAAACCACGGTTATCATATTAAATTCCCATCTTTGGTAATCCAGGAGGTACTAGTACCCTCTTTTTACAGATGAGGACATTGCACCTCAAGCAGATTAAATGACCCACCCAAGGTCACAGACCTACAAAATACTACAACAAGATACCAACTGCAACAGCCAGTCATCAGGTTTTCTGATTTGAAACCTAGAAGACTTGAGACATGATGCCACAGCTCTCACTAAGAGTGGAAATAAACTGAAAAAGCCATGTTTTACCAAACAAGTTGAAAAATAAAGCTGATGGTATTATTTCTTGTTAGGTAAATGGCGTACCAATATAAACAGGTGTGTGTTGTATATATCATAGATATGAGCCCATGGTAGAAAAATTTACTAAGTTTACTATAAACTTCTGAAGTTCTTGTTATTTCTTTGATGCATTAGACTGATCAGTTTTTGCAGTGACATCATTTGAAGTTTTTAAAGAATGGTAAGTTTAAAGCAGACCCCAGGTAATACGATTCATCATTGTATTTATAATTTCTTTCTTTTTTAAAAAATTTTTAAATGTTTATTTATTTTTGAGAGAGAAACAGAGTGCAAGTGGGGGAGGGGCAGAGAGAGAGGGAGCCACAGAATCTGAAGCATGCTTCAGGCTTTGAGCCGTCAGCACAGAGCCGGACACAGGGCTCCAACTAACAAACCACAAGATCATGACCTAAGCCAAAGTCAGACGCTTCACTGACTGAGCCACTCAGGCACCCCTGTATTTATAATTTTCTATGTAACTGAGAATATCACTTATTGACAGGTAAGATCGTTGAAATGAGTATTAACCTTGTTTTAACTGGACCTCTACTCAATTCAACTTAAGGGGGAAAAAAAAGATTATTCTCACAGAGAAAACTTATATGAACCAATACTGTCTGATCACGCTTCCCCGTCTCCCTTCAAGCTGTTTTTGGCTCTTCTGCACTCCCTAATGAACTGCTTCTGACAGAGCCATCACCCTCCCCCCCTTTCTCCACCCTCTGCGTCTATTTAAATTCAAACACGCACAGCTCATGTATAAGCAAACAGGTGCAGGGATCGGGGGCTGCCAAACCCGGAGCAGGCAGGAGGTACATGTGTATCTCACTGATTGTGGCACACCACTGATAGAAGACGACAAGCCCAGACAGTGGGCAGGGTCAGTAGGTGGCTCTTTGATTTCTCTGGCTTCCCGACACGGGAGCAGGCTGGGAGTCTGCAGCTTATAGAGCACTGCCCTGTAACATTTAAGTAGCAGGAATGAAAATTCTAGGTGACCTGAATAGCAGCAGTCTGTGCTTTCTAATCACCACCTTCAGCAGACTGGCACAGGAGAGCGTTAGGTCAGAAACTTAGGACATCCAAAATCCCAAGCGGTGTGCTTCCTTCCTCAGAATTTTTAAGAAACAACAAACAGCAGTAATGCCACACCTTACACACAAACGAATAGAGAAGCATGCTATACGATTTTTAAATCATTTTTAACAATGAATTAATTAGAAACTAATTAATGGCTCAGTCCGTTAAGCATCCCACTCCTGATTTTGGCTCAGGTTGTGATCTCACGGTTTATGGGATCAAGCCCTGATTTGGGCTCTTGAAGAGCCTGCTTGGGATTCTCCCTCTCTCGTTCTTTTCCTGCCCAACTCTCACTTGCTTGCTCGCTCTCTCTCTCAAGATAAGTAAATAAACATTAACAAAAAAGAAAGTAAGACTGTTGTTAGGTTGTTTATTGTTCACGTAGAAGCCATCTCTTCTATCAACATTTTCACATAAGTTTATGTCATATGTATTTCAGGTTTTTTCCATCAATTATCACATTCTGTTGGCGGGGGGAGGTAGAGTCATAAAGATAACCTCCTTAAACGATGAAAAGTGCCACCTTGGAATATTTAATTTTAAAGGCCCATCATGGTTCTATAGATTGCCTATTTTTTAAGCATATGGGAATATTCTGAAACACACAAAAGTTTATACAATGCTTTATTAATACTTTTAATTTTTTTAATGTTTTATTTATTTTCGATACAGACAGAGACAGAGCATGAGAGGGGGAGGGGCAGAGAGAGAAGGAGACACAGAACCGGAAGCAGGCTCCAGGCTCTGAGCTAGCTGTCAGCACAGAGCCAGATGCGGGGCTTGAACCCACCAACGTGAGATCTGACCTGAGCCGAAGCCGGAGGCTTAACCGACTGAGCCACCCAGGCGCCCCTTTATTAATACTTTTAAATGGTGTCTCTCTTAACTTTTAAAGCAATTTAGATACTTTTATTTATATGCCTCATCAATGTACATAACCTAAAACAGTACTTATCCTTTAGAAAATTCGCTACAGGAATCACAGTAATATCCTAGGAAATTGAACATATATTTTTGTAACTGTAATTGTCATGGCCAAAATGTTCAATTTTTAAACATGTCTCTCTTGAATCTGTATTAATGCAATTTTATCTTAATATTTTTGAAAAGACCAAGAGATGATGAGCTCCTTCCACTTTTAGAACTTCTTTGTTTGATTTCTCGAACCCCGGGAGCTATGCCCCACATCACCCATGTAGCCCATGTTTAGCCCATGTTCAATCCACCTTCGCTGTACTAGTCACTCTTCAGGTATCTGCTGTGGCCATGCTGGACTCTCCACTATAAAAGGCAACAAACTTCCTCTATTTGTTTTCAATGTGAATCCACCTGACTTCATTATTTAAAATATTAATATTGAAGAACAAATGACAAAAGATGAATGAATCAGGGACACTGACAGCTTCCTACCATGATCCATCCTTTTACATTTGGAGAGATTAAAATAAGACAAGACAAATGCTCAGAGAGGTGTCTACTGCCCATTTTTATCATCATGCTCTACTGAGCAAGGTATTAATAACTACTTTGCAGGCTCACACTATCTTTGATGTTCGAGGCATGACCCAGATTGAGAACAAAGTATATCTAAGTTTATTACAAAGCTTTCATTAATTCCATTGATGTAAATTCTACTTACTTCCACATGCTTCCCCCAGTAGCTTTCTGTATTTCTTAAAAATTCTTAATACAATTCATTTCAGAACTCCAGTGCCATACATTTTGCCATAATTTCATCTGTAGAGTCTGCTCAAATACAACTTACTACATAATATTGAATAAAATTCAATATTTCATTGAAGTTTCCAAAGCATACATAAATTATGTTAATCTATTTTTTAACTTCTTTATTTTTTTTGAGGTTCGTTTATTTGTTTTGAGGGAGAGAGAAAGAGAGCAAGAGCAGGTAAAGAGGGGCAGAGAGAGAGGGAGAGAGAGAATCCCAAACAGGCTTCATGCTGTCAGTGTGTGGAGCCTGACACGGGGTTGGAACCCACAAACTGTGAGATCATGACCTAAGCCAATATCAAGATCAGACACCTAACGAATGGAGACACTCAGGCACCCCTGTGTTTTTTCTTTTCAAACAAGGTTATGAGTTTATGTACATGAATATTAAGATATAATATACACAAGTAAAACTGTAGTATTCTCTTTTCAGAAGAAAGTGCTAGGAAGCCAGCTGCTATAAAGAAATCAGACATGAAACATGTTATGAAGTTTAAAATTTTTAGAGAGGCACAACGCTCTTATATAAAATTCTCATGACAAGTGATGGGGCCATTGATTGTCAAGAATTAAATTATGTTTAGAAAAATACCTGTAAGTTTAATGGGATTTCAAAGCAAAAAGGGTCAAGATGATCTTGATTTGTGGGAGAGTAAGTCTTGATAGGAGAACTACTATTTTATTTAATTCTTAAATGTGGCCAACATTTCAGAAGAGTAAACTGGCTAACCAAGAAAAGGCACAGAGTCAGAAATAACATTAACATAAGGGAGAATTAAGGGGTTTGGTCTACACAGAGAAGGTATTTCCTGACAGAAATTGTGAAATAAAAGGATTTCATAAATAAAGGGGGATCAGAAGATGCAGCACATTGGCAGTCCATCTTTGAAGGTTGATCTTTCTTTTTAACTTAATCTGACAGACAACGTGCTTTAAGAACAAAAAAGCCTCGAGGAGAAAGTAAATTTTTTATGACAATTAAATTATCAGTAAATGTGTAGGATGGAAGGGAGTAGCCAAAAGTCTAGAAAGGGAATGAATAAGCATTTCTAGGACTAGTCCAATGTCTGTCAGAATAGTGGATATAAAATACTGAACATAAAATAAATGGACAAGAAAGGTCAGAGTAGTTCTAGAAGAATACACATATTTACGTATCCAAGAATTTAGCAGAAATACATAATATTGGATTGAAGTGGGGAAAATAACAAACAAGTTTTCAGTCAATAAGTAGTAAACACGGCTGAAAAAGAGGCAGTGTGCCAAGCCGATTTTATAACAGTTATAAAATATAAAGCGATGTCTAACACTTTAAGTGGATGAATTGTATGGTATGTCAAGTATCTCAAAAAGTTGTTAAAAATGGTGTCAGGGAGGTGAATTGCAAGACTGCCATAAAGTAATACAACCAGAAGTTTGTTTTTGCTGCTGGCTTGTGTTAAGATACCCAGAGCCCAGGTTCAAATTGGGTTTTGCCAGATTTCAATTAGTGTACTCTTAGGATGAGTTACTTCATTTCTCCCAGGCTTAGTCATTTTGTTTTCCACGTACATGGTAACTTCCGGGGGGCCACCACCTTGAGCTACGGTGAGGCCAGAATGCAATTCGACACAGCTTAGCACGGCATTTGACCCACTCAAGCCCTGATAAAAGGTAGCTGCCATCCCTTACTTACTTCTATGGCAACCTGCACAGGGCTCCCTTTTTCTTCTGGTTCTCTTTTTTTTTTTTTTTTTTTTTTTGAGAGACAGAGAGAGACAGTGCAAGCAGGGGAGGGTCAGAGAGAGAGGGCAATAACAGAATCTGAAGCAGGCTCCAGGCTCTGAGCTAGCTGTCAGCACAGAGCCCGAGGTGGGGCTCGAACCCACAAACTGCGAGATCATGACCGGAAAGGAAGCCGGATGCTTGACCAACTGAGCCACTCAGGTGCCCCCAAGGCTCCCTTTTAAAGCAAATACAGAATTGATAGACCTGTGCTCCTTGAAGGCACCCATGTATGAGGAGGAAGTGAAAGGACAGACCTTCGCCCTCCATTAATCCTGGTAGGGAAGCCCAAGGATTCACATGCTTGGTACTTGGACAATTTATTTTGTGTTCTATGTGTATAAGAAACCAGTAGCACAGAAGGGAGACATCACAAAATCATCTGACAAAGCTACCTTTCAGACTTACAATTCCTCCTTTTTAAAAAATTATAGGCACGCCTGGTTGGCTGAGTCAGACTGACTTCAGCTCAGGTCATGATCTCACAGGTCGTGGGTTCAAGCCCTGAGTCGGGCTCTGTGCTTACAGCTAGCTCAGAGCCTGGAGCCTGTCTTCAGATTCTGTGTCTCCCTCTATCTCTGAGCCTTCCCTGCTCATGCTGTCTGTCTCTCTCTCAAAAATAAATATAAACATTAATTTTTTTAATAAAAAAATAATTAAAAATTAAAAAGTTAATTATATTTTATTAGCATTTTTATGATATACTTAAGATTATCATATATTGACACTCCTTAAGAGAAGTGTCACTTTGGAGAAAGACATATATGTGTATGCATGTGTGTGTTCTTATTCTTTAATTAAGTATATAATTAAATATGCTTGTCTATATATTTCCACTATGTAGTCAAAGTGAATGATATACTAAAAGTTTAAAAGTATTAACTATAAGAATATTCTTTCTTGATCAAATTATCATTTAAAATCCATCTTAACATTTAATTTTAAATTTAAACGTAAATCTTTAAAATTGGATACAGGTGATCTCAGGATCTGAGTATGTATACACATATCTAATAGGCTATGCAGAAGTGACAAATGAAGGGAACAAAGGAGAAAGAGAGAGAGAGATTTTTCTAAGTTTTGGGGGCTCTCTTCCAAATACTCAGTAACTATTCAATTTGCAGGAATGCGTAAGTGTGCTAACCGCAGACTGTACCTTTAATTGAGTGTATGGTCTTCAGTCATTTTGAAGGTACATTAGCTGAGTAATTTGCCAGCTCTTCCAATTGGTAAACAGGTATATAACATAGGAGTAGGGGGATACCATAGTGTTAGCACAATTTCTACAATAGAGTTTTTCCCAGGGATGCAGCAGAAATGAAAAATCATTCAGTAAGCCTGTTTGGTCTGCCTCTAATTTATCACGGCTTACATCTCTTGCCTGCCAGCAGAGCCGAATTCATACGTTATTGTCCCAAACCTGTCACTTCCTGGACTGCTTTTTAATCTTCCTCTCTGAATTACATTCAGAAAGGTCACTGCTATCCAATTAGAACCTTATCAAAGATGCACACGCAGTCCGGATTCATGCTTATCGAGAATGGGTCATAAATCCAGAAATTGCACATCACAAAGTGCCATTACCATAATGAATAACTGAGGATAAAAAAAAAGTGACAAAACACCTGTGTATTTTTCAGTCTTTGACTCCATTCTTGGGAGTATCAAGAAAGGTGGACAACTAGAAAGGAGGCAACAGGGCAATGGAGAAGAAAAGAAGAAAAAGCAATGGCCTTCAAGAGTGTCACCAAAAGTGTCATTCTGTTTGAAGAAATATGTGCCTAAGATAATGACTGATAATAAGTCTATCTGTTATGAGAGGCTTATATATTTCACTTTAGAATATAAAGGAAAGAGAAACTAATGCTGGTGGGCCAGAACACAGAATTATATACCCACAATGCATTACATTTCTATACAGACTTTAATTCTTAAGAATCTAAATATGACTCACTATAAGATTCAGTTAGATTTCTTCATTTCAGGAAAGACACAGCACACTTTCTTTTAATCCTAAATTATCATTGGGTCAGAACTTTCTGGGGAAGTGATGGTATTTCTTTCATTCTGAAAGCAAATATCCCATTGAGAATTCATCACAGCATACCCAGAGGTAATTCATTACCTAACACTCAAAGAGTGCAGTAAATAAAAATTTTGATTTAAACAAGTGAAAATCAAGGAGGTAGTATTTTTTTTCCATTTTATTGAGATATAATTGGCATTCAGTACCATATAAGTTTAAGTTGTATAGCACAGTGACTTGCTGGTAATAATTTACCATGCAGAATGATTTATTACCTTCTAAGAGGAAGAGAAAGTAGAGTTGCTATAGATTTTCTTACAAAAGGAAGTCCTTAGAGGATTTAAAATAAAATGACCTAAAGAATTTTAGAAAAATGATTCTATAAAGGAAAGCACCCCATTTTAATCTCACACCCTATTCTCTTATGTTAAACTGTTGGGAATTTGAACCTAGGCTAGACCCATAGGTTGACAGGAGTGCAGGAATTCTAATATCCAAAGGCCACTTGAGCACAAGATCTCCATTGCTGATGCATTTGTGACTTGCTTTCTTTGTGTTTTCAGGGTCAGTTACCAGCAGACTCAATAATGCATATTTCCATGAACGCTGATTCGAGGGAAACTGGAAAATATTGTATAATTAAATGTAAATGAACTCCTGACTTAATCTGAGCAGTGCAAATTTAATATCAAATTTATAATATGAGAATAAAATATCCCTCTCCTCACTCCTTCAATGCTTAGTGAACAGAGCGATGCAGCTTTATCCCTATAACGGGCTTAGCCAAATCTTTCGTTCCAAAAACAGCATTATCCTCCCCGCCTCTCAGCTTTAAAACATTTCATCTCCCTCTGAAAAACTACGCTGGGTTAAAAAAAAAAATACCACAATAAAACTAAACCCTCTCCATCTAAGGCACTACAAGGTCAGGCTGTTAAGAGAAGCATTTGCATTCCGTCAGGGTGCTCATAGTCCATGTTTAACAAGCGGAATGTAATTGTCCATTTCTGGAGCTTAAAATTACAGAATCTCCCTAGAACCATATACCTGCGGTTGACAAAGGCAGGGCACACAGCCACCCTTCATTCCCTCCTGCCTCCGGTTTTCAGCAGGGCTCGGACTTTCAGCTGGTCATGAGGAAGTAAAGATAGACCCCCAGGTTTTTGATGTTGACAAGCATGTCATCCATAACTTAGACTCTGACATGTGGTGTTGTCAGGATTTGCCTTGATGGGAAAGTGATTGACCTTTGCTCATAATTATCAAAACAAGGGGAAGAAAAGTGACTGGCGAGGCAGCTGCTACTTCGGCTGCTGTCCAACTTCAGGGAAAGTGGGGACTAGAGGTCCTTTTAAAGTCTGAGTGCGGGAGACATGGCCTCCATGAACACAAAGCTGTACTGGAAAGTGCAAAATAGCATTAATACTGATGTGCTTTGAAGCGGTGTTCTCCTGGGAGAATGTGCTGATCATTAGATCTCAGAACAGTTACGTGATTGAATCGGTTTCCCGTCTGTGGCATAGAGCCACACTTCCAAATCACTCAAGTGATGCAGGATTCAAAAACAAACTTTAGGTGGTAAATCATATCTTTCTTGGTAAGCTCTTAAAATGTTGGCATATCTGATTGTAAGGCTGCTTAGTATTAACACACCCTAGGTAAGTTTTGGTCTGAAGTACTGTTCCTAATACAGTCTATTACCAGATTTAAAATTCAATAATTTTAAAATGTGAATGGAGTCTATTAATGGAATTAAATACATGAAAGTAGATTTTTGCTATTTTATTAAAATATTCAAAAGATTTCCTTGACTAGTACAAGGTTTTTAACATTAGAAAAATGTTCATATGTATCTAAAATTTTTCTGAGGCACCTGGGTGGCTCAGTCGGTTAAGTGTCCAACTTCAACTCAGGTCATGATCTCATGGTTCATGGGTTTGAGCCCCGTGTTGGGCTCTGTGCTGACAGCTAGCTCAGAGCCTGGAGCCTGTCTTTGGATTCTGTGTCTCCCTCTCTCTCTGACCCTCCCCTGCTTATGCTGTCTCTCTCTCTCTCAAAAATAAATAAAACATTAAAAAATAAAATAAATAAAATAAAAATTTTCAATATATATAAATATATATATATATATTTATATTTCATCAGGGCAGTGGGAAACAGCTATATTCTTGAGAATTCTATACTCTCAGTCTGTACTCCTGAGAATAACCAGATAACTCCTGATAGCAATCAAAATGTAGACTTTCAACATTTTCCTCTATTGCTCTTTTCATCTATTCTCTACTTAAACATATTTTCCTATAGATTCAGAGGTTAGAGCTGTCCAGACTGCTCATGACCATTTTCACTTCAGTAGAATATTATTTATAACAAATTCTCATTTCACAAGTAATCTGAAGCACAGTTCAATTGCTGACCCACAGTCTAGCATCCAAACCCTTTTACCTTTCAACACAGATCTAGATGGTTTTCTTTCTTCACAGCCAGACACTTCTGCTCTTGAATTCATGCCTATGCTTCTTCCTTGCTAAGAGTGGGAGCCTACAATTGGCTAAGCCTCCTTAAGCTTTGCAGTTGTTCCTGTTACTCCACGTGTGGCTTGCTTGCTTATGGCCACTTTCTGGCATCAAACAGAACACAGAAACAATCACCCCAAGTTTTTTCATCTCTCTTATTAGTTATACTGTTGACTTAGAACTGAAATGGAACTTTAAGCAAGGGGCAACTTTAAACACACACACACACACGATTTTAAACACTTACTCTACGTGGTACATTTAAAGGATTTTAATCATCATTTTAGTCTATTTCTTCACATAATGATTGGTCTCTCTTCTGCTAACCATAGTTTATGTTGTATGCCTAATATGAAAATATGTTTTTGAGTAATCTAGACTGGATGAACAAAAGATTCTGTAACAGTTTGCATGTTTGTACTCAAAAAGATCTTTTCCATTCATGACTTTTTCATTAGAAGTGGCAAGGTATCTAAATTAATATTGAGAAGAGGTTCCATAAACTGTATTTAAGTAGTTTGGTGAATTAAGTAATATGCAGTAGACACTAGGATGCATTGTACTAATACAATTAACTATATTTTAATAAAATTAAAATTAACTGTGTTTTAGTAAGATAGAATGATAGTGAAAAGAGACACTGGCTGTTCAATAGGCTATGTGTATTTCAGTGCAAAAATCGAAGAGCAAATGAAAGCTAGTATAAAAACTAGAATTGCCTACAGTCTTGGTCTGGAAAATTGGACAATATCATTAAGTGATCTATCATTATTATAACAATTAAGAAACTGTACATTGCAAGGGAAATTTTGCAGGAAGTAAGAGGGAAGGTTCATGACAGTCTTTCAGATTCAAATAGGTGTTAAGAGCCATCCATGTGTTCCAAGTTCTCCGTGGTGTCTGGAATATTGTGAATGCTAAAACTTTTTATTAAATTTAATAGTTTTTACTTGGAGACAGAGACCTTATCTATCAAGGTCACTGGAGTTATATGGATAGCCCAGCACTAAGAGAGAGAATTCTGAATACACTGTGCTGTATTTCATTCATTAAATTTCCAGCTTAAGCATATAGGACTGAGCAAAGTGTGTCTTGTGCACATTTTCTCACTGGACAGTCAACTCTCATGGTCAAGAGACATTTAGAGAGTTATCCTCAAGTACAGACTTGTTTGTGCTCACTGGACTGTACAATTAGAATCTTGTGGATAACGGGGAGAATTTTCCTCAAAATTGGTGGGCATAGAGCCAGAGATTCAACAACTTTTATCATCATTTAGTTTGTTACTTTTCAAGTCACAAAAAGTTAAATGCAAATAAAAGCAAAATTTCATTTTACTTTTGAATACTTTTAATTTCAAGAATAAAGTGAAACTCAACAAAGCATTTTTAAAACTAAAAAAATCTCATTTTTTCTTGCTCTTTCTTACTTACATAAAAGGTAAAAGACACCGAGGTAACAATTAAACAGAGTAGTCTTCCTTGGAACATATTATTCTCTGGAGAAGCAACAATTCAGCATATTCTAATAGAAAATAGTACATTGGCATTTAATAGTAAGCTCTTTTCAAAAAATCCTAGGTCTGGCTCAAGCCAACATAAAATTTTAATTAAAACATCTATTTTTTTATGAAGAGAACTCTATTTTGAAGGTCTCATAATTTGTTTACTGCTGCCACAATTAAAAATAACATTTTACTTTTGCAATTTATTCCTCTGAAATACCCTATTTTGTGTCAACAAGGAAATGTGAGGTATCTGTCAAAAGCCAATCATATGCACAAACTTCTTAAACCTGAAATACTTAATAAAGACAAAAAGTAGTAAAAAGCACATATTTTATTACTGCAATTATCTCTGTATATTGCACTATATAAAATTCCTTTCAGACAGCAAGTTAAGAACAATGTACTTTTAACTTTGGAAACAAACATTCTATATATAGAGAGAGAAAGTTTATATGAGAATTCTCAGCAATTATACTAAGTCTGCTCTGAATGTTTTCATTCCCCTCCCCCCACCATTTCTGCTGAAAGGTTAGTATCAAGAGTTACCACCTGAGGTAAAGAGATGGAAAACTGTTCAAAATAAAACCAGTCTCTTCAAGATCCTTCATGCAAGCTACGAGAAAGATCATAAGGGTAGCGAGGCTCAAAGTTTCTACAACCAATGTTATTATTTTAAGATACTGTTTTATCTGGAAATCTGGATTTGACTGTAGAAATAGAACTAAAACAGATCCACGGTAATCTTCAAGTAACTAGAAGATCAAGTTAGAACCCAGACAAAGTACCATGTTGCAGCTTGGCTCCCACGTAACTTTTCACATTATAAAACTAAAGTTTAAACTCCATCGTTCCTGACAACTAAAAATCATGACCCAAGGTTTTCTGTATTGAAGGCTGCCGGTGGGATTGTCAGGAGTGTGTAATTGCTGCACACGGCTCTTACAACTGGCTTCGAAGCTGATCTATGGAACCACTCAATTCCACAGCTGTCAAAGCACTGATACCAACTGCAGTTAATGACACCACATCATCTCTGGCTCGTATACCTGCCGCCTTGCAAACAAATAGCCACAGGCAGCAAAGAGTGGGGGGGGGGGCCACGATAAACGGCAGATACCATATTTATCATAATCACTATGATCCACGGTAGAGGAAAATCAATTTCTCTTAATCAAGTAGAGTGACTTATTAAGGGTTATGAGTCCTGGCTGGATAGCTGTACTGATTTGATTATGTGGGGAGGGAAATTAGCAGTGGCCTCCTACATGGTCTTTTCCTTTGTCTTCAGGCTCCGAGTTTGTTATTAAATTATTATCTTATAAAAGCCTTAGTGAGGAGGTCATGCTTTGATCAAGAGGAAACTGAGAAACAAAGTGCTGAAAGGTTTCAGAAGTGTTGACAGGTAGAGAAGTGAACGCTCACAATATCTTCACTGCAGAGTCATGGGTTCATAATAGAAAGGGCGTAGAGGCAGCATTTGCTGTGCCAACGCTGGAATCTTCTTGTAAGGATCCTAACATGGGCTAAAAACCTGTGTCCTTCAATTTCTCCCTTCTGTTTTTTAAACTATAGTCTCAGATATCTGGTAAGCAAGGTCCCTGATACGCTGACTTAAGAGAATATGCCAAAGAGATAGGTAGGTTAAAAGTCACTTACATGTTTTTAATCTTGAAAGATTGCTTTGGCCAAAATCAATAGTAAAAACTAAAAAGTTAAATGTGCCTTTGTTAGCCCACCAGATTTTTAAAAGGTCACAAACATGGACCGAAAGTAGAAAAGATATGTGGAAATTAAAAGTATTTTCTCACAAGAACCACCTTTCCTTGCTTTCCTGTCTCTGATGCAACTTTTGGGAAAGAAAAGAGAATAAAGTTCAATTGTTTTCACTTCTGTTTTTCTGAACAGTTTTGGTTGGAATCTTACAAACATATGAGCAACCATTACACTTGTTTCCCTCTCAGTAACTAAAGATATAAGAAAATATTTAGGTGTCTCCTGCAACATATATAACAAACAAATATGGCAAGTTAGTACAAATTACCACCCTTTGGAAATAGTTGTATTTTATAAATTATCCACATGTACAACCAAATGTGAACATTTTTTTCATAGTAATAATATATTAAAATATTAACTAAAATTACTGGGTTGGGGACCTGGATGGCTCAGGGGGTTAATCATCCGATTTTTTTTTTATTTTGGCTTAGGTCACAGTCTCACAATTCACGGGATGGAGCCCTGCATCAGGCTCTGCACTGGCAGCATGGCGCCTTCTTGGGATTCTCTCCCTCTCTCTCTCTGACCCTTCCCTGTTTATGCATTCATTCATTCTCTAAATAAACAAAGAAATAAATAAAAGCATTAAAATTTTTTATGTATTTTTCTAGGAGCAAGCATAAAAAATTAAAGGAATCCCAAGACAGAATGTGTTTTTTGTTGAGCCGAGTACTAGATTGCTTTCTCTTTGTCTTTTGTAAAACACACAATCCATGAGATATACATAATTCCTTTAATAATGATTCACTGGTGTTTTATACATTTTCAATTTCAAACATTTTTGTCCATATAATGCCAAGAATTTTTTTTGGTGGTGTCAAAGTTCTTCAAAGTGTTGCTATCTGATTTCCTCATGAATGAAGTTTTATTGTTAGCACATGGTATTAACAATAAAATAATGCAATTCTTCAAAAAGGGACAGTCTTGGTTCCATTATCTTTTGCTATTCTGATAATCACACATAGGTTTTCTGTTCCCTCTCTCCAGTGGCCTCATCACTGTCCCCTCAAGAGATTACCTGACAAAATGGAAAATTTTTATTCTATAATATCCTTCACATTTCAACTCTCATTTAAATGGCTTTTTGGTCTCTATGACCCAGAAAAAAATTGCAAATTGTACTTATAAACCATAATTGCTATAAAATGTTTCAATCATGCACTTTACCACATAAATAAATAAGTACAGAGAGGTACACTGCAAGATTAAAGGAAGCCGAAAGTGAAAAGTTATTTATATATTTCCATTTTTGGTTATTTCATATGTTGTATTTTGGGAAAGATTAATAAATGTCTTCTCTCCATTCCTCTCTTAGCATATATTCATTTTTATAACCCTGCAACCTCGCACAGTCTAACATAGATGTTCAAAAGATATTTGCTGAATTGAACTCATCCAAACTATAAGAATATTAAGCATGGTTTACTTGAATTATTTTCTCTCTTTAGACTTTTTATTTCTGCTTATAATCCACATTCTTCTAGCATTTCCAATTATTAGAGACATTTCCATACTCCAGAGACTAAAGACTGCTGTACTTAAAAAGTTAGTGGTCAAAAAGATTTAATGATTGGATAGAAACTTCGATTAGCCTATTAGAAATAATTAAAATTTTCAATATCTACTAATGCATAGTTCATTTATTTCACCTAATGTCTATAAAGGCATTAAAAGTATTTTTGTCTGATAAGGCAGTAATGAAGAGTGACTTTTTCATAAGGACTTTCCTGTTGGTATAAACAATTTTATTTCTGAATATAATGATAGCTCAGTCAAAATGGCCCTTTCCAAGAGCTAAAGCAACTATAGCTAGTTTGGTGATAAATTTGAATCTGAGAAAATTGACACATTACACCAAAAAGACCATATTAATCAGAGAGAGTTGGAGGAGCATTTGCTACAGAGCTCCATTTAGGATCATTTTATTGCTTATCAGTCAATAATCACCAAACACATTCAAGTACTCTGTCGCCTGGCAGAGAGAAATTAAAACTACAATAAATCTCTGACATACAGTATTACAGTATTATTAAATGCCATCATTCAATACTAGGACATTGGATAAAAATCACAAGCCTATAATAAATCATATGTATTTTGCAGGTAAAGATTAAAATATACTTATCTTTATTTTCATAATTTTATGAGTGGGCCATGGAAATACATTAGGTCATATACTAAAGGAAAATATGCATTCAAACTAATCCACTTCAAATACTCTTTAAATGACTGATGTCAAATAAATTGATCTAATAATTTAATAATGTGTGTTCCTATTTTTAATGATCAGGTATTAGAATATTATACTTTTTTAAAAACACAGCCACATAAATAAAATACACCACTTTATCAAGAAGTGTTGTTTTCTAATTAACTTAATACTTCCTTTGCGAAATGGTCAAATCTGATAGAAACTTAGGAAACTAAATAATTGTTCCTAACTTCCTTAGCCTTGTAGGTAAATTATAATGAAGAGTGTGAAAACTATATTACATTTATTCAACAAATTTTATTGAGCATTGATAATTGTACTAGGCACTTTGATACCTTAATAGATTTTTTAAAATTAAGAAATATATGCTTCTGCCCTCATTGAACTTAAAGCTTCTCAACAAACACTTTCATATTTATGTATGTCCCCCTTTATGTCATTGGCAGTTTTAATAGCTCTTCCAGCACCAGACTTTAAATCTCTTGACCAGTGACTCTTTTGTTGTTAGCAGCCTTTAGTCACTAATTGCAGTTGTCTTAAAATTTACATGCCACCTGGGTCCAGCAAAGTAATGTATGAGTAAAGCATTCAAGCTGTGGGTAAATCTGGTTTGTGGGGCATATGGAGATCTGGAGAGAACAAAACTCACCTAAAAGCATGAATACAATTAGAACACAACAAAAGCAAAACACTGTGAGGGCTAACAGAGTCTATCTATACTTAGCCCTTGGGCCACCTGCTCTAAAATATGAAAAAAAAAAAAAATCAAATACCTCCAGTGTATCCCAGGGGAAAAGCATGTGTGGTGGGGGAGGGTACATCCTTCATTCAAAGACTCAGTATTTAGTCTAGGATTCTGCCAAACTAATGGAATTGAAAAGATAGAAATGACACCTATGTAAAAAGTATTCTAGATCTGTACATCTCACTTTAATGTCATTTTTGTGTTTTCACTAGCTGTCTAAAACTTCTCCAATAATATGTATCAAAGGGGAAAACAGTAAGAGACTCTAGTACTTTAATGAGAAAAAACAAAAGACAAATTAAGAAATCTATTTCTGTAACTAGTATAAAAAGTTCACATGCACACACACACATCAAAAAAGTTCACACACAAGCAATGTTATTGTAATATTGTCAATACAACATATTAGTAAAAGGATTATGGAAAATTCCATATGTATTAATTTCACTAGGAAATCATGGGGGTTGCTTTGTGTTTCTATATTAAAACAGAAAACTTTCACATAGGCACACACACACACAAGAACATGAAGAGAGGATGATGTATTTCATATGAAGCAACTTTTCAAGTATCAACAAAAAAGAGTACTTTAGTAGGAAAAAACACTTAAACAACAGGAATAGCCCATTTACAAAAAGGAGAAAGGAAAAGGCAATACCCACACAAGAAAAGTTTTAGCCTTACTAGAAATAAAATATAAACTTGCTGAGATAATGTACCATATAGGCACAGAGAAATGTCATAAAGAGTATGAGAAACTTGGACTCTCAGGAACTATGAGTTTAAACTAAAATAGTCTTGCTCTTCTAAAAAACTCTAAAATATCTATATCAAGGGGTTCTTGAGTAGCTAAGTTGGTTGAGCATTCAACTCTGAATTTCAGCTCAGTCATCATCTAGCAGTTCCTAGGATTGAGCCCCAAGTGAGGCTCTGTGCTGACATCGCAGAGCTTGCTTGAGATTCTCTCCCTCCCTCTCTCCCTCTGCCCTCCCCTACTCGAGGTGGCACTCTCTCTCAATAGAAATAAATAAACTTTAAAAAAATTATACGCATTGATTGAATAATTCTTTTTGTGAATTTACTTGAGAAAAATAATCAGGAATGTACACAAGGATTTTTATCATAGTATGTATTTTATAGTTCATATATTCATACATAATCCTGAAAAACTACATATGACTTAAATATCCAATGTTAAAGAATAAGAAACCTAGCATACAACATGAACTGAAATGTGCAGGACAGTGAAGAAAAAATGATGTGAGAAAATATTTATAAAATGTAAATAAGCATGAAGACACAAGCTACCATGATAATGTGGGAAAAATTACAAAACATACGCCCACATACAAGCATACAAAAATATAGTTATCCACAAGTCATTAACAGGGAATGATTTTACACATTCCAAGTGATTTTAGTTTTGTACATTTACACTCACATATTTTTCAAGTTTCTGTATTGAATATGTAAGCACTGAGAATATGAGCTACTGGAGGCCACAAATGACTTGTTCCTGGTTTATTCACTGACCTATCCCTAACATGGCACTGAACCTGGCACATACTCTATAACTCTTTGCTTAATGGAATACAAAGTACACATAATTTTTTAAACATTTCCAGTCTTCACAACGCATAAATGAATCGAACCTGTATAATTATTCACTTATATGTATAATTATCACAAAAACTTTATAAGCCTAGAATCATCATCCAACTTTAGAGGAGAAAACACTAAGTTTAAGAAGTTAAATGATAGGTAATAAGTAATCTATGATAAATGATCTGTAACTAGGATTGGGCAATCCTTTGTTTCCATTTCATCCTTTGGGTTCTCACCTCAAGAACAACCTCACCTGCTGGTCAGAACATTTACTATATATAGATATCCTACATATAATACATGGTATATATATTTCTTATATATTATATATATTTCTATATGTATTCCTATATGCATCATGTATATATTACATCGTATATGTTATATACATTATATATTGTAGTATAATTATATTAATAACAAATTATACATATAATTGTATATTATATAATTTTAATAAAATATGTAATTTGATTATATAATATATAATTATATATAAAATTTCTTTAAAACATAATATATAATAAATATATATGTGTGTATATATAATTTTATTTAATTCACTTACTTGGACAAGCCAAAACTTAAGCCTTATCTGATGACATAGCCTATGGGGAAGCATCATTCTAGTCTTCCTTTTATTTCATTTCTTAGGACAGACAAAATATCAACTTAATGCAGATACATTATTTTAGAAAAAAATACCATGCTATATTTATTGGCAGTTAAGAGATATCCAACAGAAAATTTATCCACACAATGAAAATGTTGTTTTCCAAAATATACTTTTTCTTTTTTTAAAATTTTCTTTGTAATATTTATTTATGAGAGAGAGACACAGCTCAAGCTGGAGAGGGGCAGAGAGAGAGGGAGACACAGAATCCGAAGTAGGTTCTAGGCTCTGAGCTGTCAGCACAGAGGCTGATGCAGGGCTCAAAGTCACAAACCATGAGATCATGACCTGAGCCAAAGTCGGGTGCTTAACCAACTGAGCCTCCCAGGCGTCCCCTAAATGCACTTTTTCAAAAATTTAGGGCCAACCTTAAATCAAAATTATAATAGTCTTCTCATAAAGAGTATCTCTGTTAAGATAAGAGAACTTTATAATCCATGATGAGAGATGAGCTGTAACAAAGATCATTGCAGTGATGTAAGGAGCACAAGAAAAAACAGAGGACACTGAGGAATGGGAGAAAGTACAAATGCCCAGATACAAGAAGGACAATTGTGCATGAGAATGTACCAGGAATTAGAGGTGATGAGATGTGTTTTATGTGCAGGATGGAGCCCTGGATTACTGCACTTGAAACAAAAGGAATGTCTCGGAGGAGACTTCAGAAGAAATCTTAGAGATGCATATGGAAATTGCAGAGTTGCAGCAGGAAGAGTGTGGAGAGATAGAGTTTCCTTTAGGTTAAAATTTCTACAGGACTTTTAATTAACCAAGGGAAAAAAAAAAGTCTCAAAATCAAATATACAGGAAATATATTCCACAAAGATGTCAACATCTTCCACAAGGAAATAAATATAATTATTGTGCATCCATATTCCTTCTTTCTCTCAACCATAACTTTAAAATGTTGATAGAATCCCCTTGAGAACTTGCTGAAAGCCCGACATTAAACTACTAGGGAACATACAAATGAAAAATGCTGAATAATTTATCATGAACTGGTGATTGTGGACAGAAATGTCTAAAATAAGCTGATATAGACTTAATGATCAAGAAGAAAACAACTAAAAATATGAACTGGAAATACCAAACCACAAGGGATAATCTTTTTAGCCAGTGTTTGTTGCTGTATATCTCTTACATAAATTGGAATGAGTAAACCTGATTTGTGAATTTTAAGTAGGCCAATTACGGATCAAACAGATGATTACTTCATTGCTTCTATAATAACACAGCTAGGTAACCAATTCAAACTTATATTTAATGGCCATACATTTTCTTTTAAATCATCTTCTGAATACATTTTGGAAATGGACTGTGACAATGGTTTCAGCTTTATTCCTCTCTTCAGCTACAAGTCATCACAATTTTGACTGTAATGAGGTTACTCTGCATCTGTCTGTCACAAATAACCTAGTAACAACTAAATGGATTGCCATCAATCTTTCAATTAGAATGTATAACTTTATTAGCACAATATTTTTCGAACTGATTGTATTACTTTGAAAAAGGGCTTTCATTTACTTTGTCATTT
This sequence comes from Suricata suricatta, assembly GCF_006229205.1. Classification (NCBI taxonomy): domain Eukaryota; kingdom Metazoa; phylum Chordata; class Mammalia; order Carnivora; family Herpestidae; genus Suricata; species Suricata suricatta. The sequence goes on along the minus strand of NC_043704.1, from coordinate 31,167,802 downwards.
AGGGTCAAATGTGTGCAATCGCTGGGAGCTGAATAAATAATAATAACCTGTTTTGAATCTATAGGCTGTAGACTTAGCTAACATGTTTTCTCTTAATTATGTAAGCAACACAACTAGTAGTACATCAGAAGTAGAAATGAACCAAACACAAGCATATTTTTATGACAGTTCTGTATATTTTATAATGTCAATTTCTAACCATTATACTCTGTAGAATCAGTTGTTAATCAATTTACCCATCACAAAAATTTCATAAAAATTATTATATACTATATTACTGGTAAATAAATATATTCAAAAAAGATCATCCTTCTGGTGAAGAAAACTCTTTCTACAGCCAAGCATTTTTTTTCACATTACCTTATAATGAAAAATTGAGATTCATTCATATCACACCTTTGATCAAGCATTCAAAGCACCTTCCTAAAGCTTAGACAATGTCTGTTTTCTCTCACCTTTCAAAAGTTTCTTCGTTCATGAGAAAGAGTAGTAAATGCTTATCAGTAAAGCAAGTAATAGAGTACTAGAATTTGGGTAGAGCCCCAAATTCAGCAGAATAATATCAACATATTAAAATAATAGCATCATATCTGACAGAAATGTAAAATAATTAATAAACCAACACCAACAGAGTATCCAAGTCCCTGGAAAAGTTGAAAGCTATAGTTTGCACTTCAAAGGCAAATCTATCCCTTCAGTATAGTCACTTGGATCTACCTAAATGACACTCTGAGAGGTTTAAATCCAGAAATATTCATGTGACAATGATTTGACATTGTGCAGCAGACTACAGCTGTTATTGTTAATACGGTTTTCCTACTATGTATGAGTATCTGGCCTAAATTTTATTATAGTTCAGGATTCATGAAAAACAAAGGTTGCATCTAAACAGTATCTAGAAAATGAGCAGAAACAGGCACTTATTATTATTTAAACCAAGTATTTGAAATGACCTGGATTCTCCCCTTTTCAACTGTGATATTCCTGTATCAGAGGATATAATCTTATTATATTAGAGTTTAATATTTATATTAAATAAAAGACCAGTATCCTGTATGACAGAGATATAGAAAGGAGAAAGAAAGGGAAAAAGGAAAGAAAGAGAGAAACAGAGAATAAAGATAGAAAGTAAGAAGAGAGCAAAGGTGAAGGGAGGGAAGGAGCTGTACGCTGGAAGCTGGAAGCAATTTAATAAACAAAACAATTTGCTACTTTTAACCAGAGCTAAAAAGGGTAGCTCAAGTAAGATGTATACTGTAGTGTACACTTATTTTATGACTAACATATGGCATAAAAAAGGTAACTGCCCTACTATTCCCCAAGTCCGTTTTCCTTTTACCAAAATGAACACAAGAACTCAGCAAACATCTCCACTCTTCTTATACCTTGGCTTGCTTTTGCACAGTAACCTACTCCCACAATTCCATGAGGTGTTAAGTCATAGAACACTGAGCTCATTATGTCATGTCTATTTTCGATGATGTTCTAGACATAGATTGCTTCTTGGATACTAAAAAGAAAAAAAAAACACAAAACAAAACAAAAAAAAAAAACCCTCTATTTGTGGTTCTTGTTAACTTGGCTCTACCTGACCTAGACACCTCACACATCAATATTTTAAATTCTATTCATGCCAACCTGGTCTTCTTATAACCTTCAAAAAACCAATTTCTTCCTGGCTTCAAGTTTCTGCATTCACAATGCTCTTCCTTTCTGTTATGCCCCATTTTCCTTTCTTCCAATTTTTAAAAAAAATTTTTTGCTTCATTCAAAAAACATCTCCCTGACAAGGAAGGCTTCACCCACCTCTCTTACTACAGCCCACATCTAGCTAAGACTTCCTGGTATCCTATAAAAATGGTTTTAAACTATTTGAACTCTCTGAAGATTCAAGAAACGCATAGATGTCCGCTGCTTTTATCCAACCTAGACTCTGGATACTGGGGTTTCCAATAAGAATTTGTTTCCTGAAAGTTTTTAAATGTTTTACACACACACACACACCCACACACACACACCCACACGCACACACTCCACACACACCCCCCCACCCCCCCACACACACACATCTGCGTGTGTGTGAGTGTGTGTGTGTGGGTGTGGGTGTGTGTGTATGAAAGCTTCTGTCCTAGAGCATCTACTTTTATCTCTCGTGTTCTTGTTTACTGTCTATAATGGTCAACAGTTTCATATGTGTATATCTAAATTTTCCAATTAGTATATAAGAAGTCAAAAAGCATTGACCAGGGCGCCTGGGTGACTCAGTTGATTAAGTGTCTGGCTTTGGCTCAGGTCATGATCTCACGGTTCGTGAGTTCGAGCCCCACGTCGGGCTCTGTGCTGACAGCTAGCTCAGAGCCTGGAGCATGCTTCAGATTCTGTATCTCCCTCTCTCTGACCCTCCCCTGCTCTTGCTGTCTCTCTGTCTCTCAAAAATAAATTTTAAAAAAGTATTCACCTTTTTTAGAGTGAAGCAAGCTAGATTCATAATAAATTGTAATTAAGTACTTCATTCAATAAGTAAATAATTGAAGAAAATACTTGCAAAGTTTTCTAATAATCAGCCTCAGTTATTTTTCTGAGTTCTCTAACTTCTTCCACATATCTTTGCAAAAGCAACAATCTAAAAACAGATGTCACTATATGTAGTGGAACTATATAACATAGAAGAAGTAAACTAGAAGTCACTTAGCAGAACATTTTAAATTTCTACCTTTACTTTTTAAAATGCTATTGTTCTATGTACGTTTATGAAAACCAACTGGCTAATTTTATTGTGAAAGCATTATATCGTATATATAGGGCTAATATTTATCAATAAATTGCTTGCTGTAGTTCAGATTTGAACTGACTTTGTTTTTACTGCTGATTCCTCTCCATTCTTCTCCTTTAATAAAGTAATATGGTTTTGATCAAACCATCTTCTGCAGCCTGAGAAAATACCCTCCCAAGCTGTTCCGATACTTACTCTGGAGGACTGTATGTCGGAAGCAGTGAAATAGCATATTGGCTCAAAGGCCATTAGGCAAGAGCTAGGGAAAAAGGCAGGGCACTCACTTTTAATTTCAAATCTATCAGACATGGCTTGTCGACATTATGTCATTGGCCTGTCAGAATGAAAGAATACAAGACAAAACTGTTTTAATACTTCACTGCTTGCAATATTACTGCAACACCACATGTGGAATAGATCTGAGAAGGAAGCTTTGAGTAAAGCATCATAACTTCATTTTTTATGTTGTCATCACTGTAAGAAAGATATTTGACTGGACTTCAGCTTTTTCAGTGGCCATTCTCTATAAATTTAGTACTCGTATAGCAATAATCTGAGTTTAAATTAGCTAACTTTGTGGATTTCTACATATTCTTTGAATACAAGAGCAAAGGAAGAATTTTTATAAGTTAGTCATTTCAGTTCACACAAATGGGAAGGGATGACAAGAACTAAGTGATAGCCTCAACTCTTGACCTAGGTAATGCTTACTCATGTACGTACCTGTATGGATGACCATCAAATATATATCTGCAGGGTTAGGTCAAGGGACAACAGTCAAAACTTAAAAACAAACAAAAGTGCCTATGTTTGTAATCACAAAGTAAACAGTAAACATTTGTATTGTTAGGAAACAGATTGTTGAATACCTTATTTTGCTCTTTCCCAAATTCTCACTCACACACACACATACACACACACACACACATTGACTTGTGTTTTGAAAAATAATCTACATAGAACAAGAGTTATACTCCAATTAACCAAGATCCTAAACTCACATAATAAGAATTGTTTATTGTACTTCATACAAAAAGATCAATCCTAAGAATTCTCCCTAAGATCATATACTCTAGATATTGTTTTAAGTGGAAAAAAAATCCAGATTATTGAACTGATAGATGGGAAATGTGACAAAAGTCCCCTCTGACTAGCTGTATGGCTTTGGGCAGAGTATTTGCCCAACCTGACATTTAACTTCCTCCTAAAGGAAAAAAGAAAATAATATCTTAAACATCAGTAGCTTGAAGCGAAGATGAAATGGTATATGAAATTTCCATAATATAATCTGTGTTCATCTTATGTAAAGGAAAGGATGAATTTTTCACTGTGAAATAACAGCGTGTCGATAGTCAAGGTTTTATAAACCTTGAGAACTAATAGAATTACTACCCTGATGAGAATCACCCAAGAGATTCTAACTAATACATAATATATGACAAAATTTCTAAGAATGATTTCCAACAGAGCATCATGGCTTGAATAAAACAAACAGATCTGGCTTAACTAAATTAACTGGAAAATACTTAAACCAGAAGGTCTCATTCCTCTCTCAGCAAGTCAAGAACTTACATGGATAGACAGTGAAATGGATCTCAGTAAAAGTAAAGAATTCAAAAATATTATCATTAATAGCATATATTCACATTGGCATAGTAACACTAAACACCTACTAAATAATGCTCAAACCTATTAATTTATCCAAATATTGATTAATAAGACATTCTTCGGGGTTCCTAAGTGTAAGGAGTGTGCAAAACAAGGCTGGCTACTGGTGCAACTATTTCCAACTTTAAATTGCCCTTTCAACTCTATATAATAATTGCTCAATATTTTTCTTAGTATTCCCCCCCCCCGAAAGCCTGTATTCAGACTGAGCTGAGATGTATAATATTCTGAATACAGAAAGGGGCAGTACACTTATCTAATGAAGTTTAAGCCAAATGCTACCACTGTAATTCCAGCTATGCTACTGAATCCTTTGTGATGGCTGGAAATCATAATTGTCCCAGGCTAAACTTAAGTTCATAGAATAAAGGGAAACTTTCCTTCCATATTTTGTGTAGCTATAGCACATTTAAAATTTTACTATCAACTTACAACTATCAATTTAATATTAACATATGATCAGTTTTTTGAGAGGTAATTATAATATGAATCAATCCAGAGCAGAGGTGCAACGTGATTTACTTTGTATCCTTTCAGCACCCATTTTAGAAGCTTAATAATCTGCCAAGTTCCCCCAGTGCCTAAATCTTTTCAGGTAATACAAGTAAAATTACTAGATCGCTATGCCGGTATCACTGACTTCGTTCTTTTTCACATCTTCCCAAAGTTGTCCCACACAACGCATATGCTGGACACACTGGAATAATGCCAATGCAGGTGACAAGTGAAAATAATCATTCTTTCATTCACTTCTTATCACACTGTTCTTCACAAAGCTTTAAAATGGAATTTAAATGAAGAAAATCAAGGTCATTGATGATGGAAAGCATTAATCCAATAATATAAAAGAAGTGAAAAAAATCATTGATGCTTAACAGGGTTTCTGAAAAGAATATAGTCCATGATAAAAGTCATTTCAAATTAGAAATTACTGATTCAAATGCTTACAAGGGCAATATACAAGGTAGCATTTAACAACGGTGGCTCTGAGCATCTTCTTGTATTACATTTTAGTACATGAAATTGGCCAATGTTAATGTCCTTGCATGAAAAATCATTACATGTCAATATGAATTCTGTAAAACCATAAGTTTTGGACTGTCGGCACAGAAGCCTCTCTGAATGGATGGCTGTGTGTTCTCTTCCGTATGGTCTCTTTCAACAAACTCACAAAACATTAAAATAACATACTTCACACTGTTGAAGCTTTATATAGTTCATAAGGCATTTCTGCATGCATTATTTTACTGAATTTCTTATTCCTGTGGTTACAGATGATAATATTCTTTTCTGTATGAAAGCACCTAGCAATCTAACATAGGAACATTCTTTTACCCAAAGAAACTTAAGCACAAGCAACTCATATTATTGAATATTTTAATCTAAGTTGATACATTTTGATGGAATCACAAGTTTTCATGTGATGGCTTGATCAACATGATCTTTACTCCAAAATAATGCATATCACTTTTCCATGTTGTTTTCTTGGTTTTTATGGAAATATTTGTTGACCTACTCCTGGCAACTTATATACAGTTTATATGCTAGAAATTGCAAATGAAAAATTTTATGTTATTTCAAAGACAAGTAGGGTGTAAAATAAAAGAGAAAGACAAATTTAGATGTATAACAATTAATCAAAATATGGAGCACAGAGTGTCCCCTCCCCCAATTTTAAAAATGCAGTGTAATATATCTGAAGAAGTATTAATTGTTGTTCATCGTATTTAAGGACTTAAAGGAATGATGGATGTGGAATGTTCTAATATTTACAGAGGTTGGTCTTTAAGAAAAATTAAAGATTTGTGATTGCTCAAATCAATTCTCCAAATTCAAGTATTCTAATCTGATCTCCTTTATTTTTTAATTGTGTCTTATCTGAACATCCATTACAGTGTTTCTGACCCACAAATCTAGATTCAAGAGAGGATCTTGAAACTAGGATTCATCCAAAAATGTTTCCAAGCCAACTTAAAGGTCTCCAAGGACAGATGGGTTGATCAAATGCTACACTCAACTGCTGAAGGTTTCCACAGAATTCCAAAAGAAACCTCACTGAAGACAAATCAGGAAGTCTTTAGCAATGAAAAAAAAATGACCATACAGCCTATAACATTGTCAAGTTATTACCCACTGGAAAAAAGATGGACATTCCACAGAGCCTGTCAATTGTATAACAAACAGCTCAGGTGTAGATTCAGTGAATAAATATAAACTGTGATGTCAATGAGCTCAATCTTTATTTTGTGAACAAAGATAATAAATATTTCTAGGAGCGACTGGGTAGCTCATTCAGTTAAGCGTCCTACTCTTGATTTGGCTCAGGTCATGATCTCATGATTTGAGGGTTCAAACCCTGCCATTGGGCCCCAGGCTGATGGTGCGGAGCTTGTTTGGGATTTGTTCTCTCTCTCCTTATCTCTCTGTCTCTTCCCTGCTCACACACTGTCTCTCAAAATAAATAGATAAATGTTTTTAAAAATAAAATAAAAAGATAACATTTCTAAGTCCTTATCAGTATGAAAAGTCAAGAAAATGTGTGAAAGTAAGATATTTAAAGACTCAGAATCATTTTCAGCTTCACAAACATTTTTTTGACAGCACACATAAATATTAAATGTAGGATTATCATAAAGTAGGCCATTAGGCACATGGAATATAAAGATATAGGAATAGTCACATGAAATATTTACAAATGAGAGTAGAGACAAAATAAAAGTTAAAGCTTATTATCTGTTGTAACCTATTAATTTCTCAACAAGCATGGCCAGATTTCAAGATCTGAGCACAAATTAAAACAGACTAACCTGAATCATATTTGTGTAAAAACTAATCATAAGATTACTCTTAAATTTTCTGTGGAGGTCTGAAATACGAATGTAAAGAAGACTGCATTGGAATAAATTTTAATGAAATAGATAAAGAAGCAGAATATATCTACATATTTGATTAGCATTTGCTATATGATTCTCAATTTTTATCATTAGAATTCATTTAGAATAAAAGAACCCCTCAACAGTAACAGTAAATAGAAGAAAGGTATTTATAAATCCTTTTAGAAAGAATTTGAGTAGTAGGTTTTTGAGCTGTTTTTATTTGCTAAGCCCATAAGTTCAGTAGGCCAAAAACTTAAAACTGTTATTTTAATTCCTTAAAAATTATAAATAGAATATTTTGATACAAGTAATCTTTTTATATGTAGTATAGTGTCAAAAGCATTTCTAAATACCTGTTTGATCAATTCCAAAATATGATTGTTAGAGGAATGATAAAAACATCACCAAAATCAGCATAGCATGTTTAAAGGTCAAGTCAGTTCTCATTCTGGCCATAAACAGTGTAAGCTACCAGGTGCTTTTAAGATTTCAAGTGTCAGGACAAAACTCTTCTAACTCCTGTGGCTTCTGTTTTATTAATTCTGAACAAAATATTTCCAATATCCAGCTCTGTGATCACACACGTAGCTGAGCATGTTATTGTCCAAGCGAACGTGTTATGAGTCCTCAGATGATGGACTGCACAGAGGCCAGATGTCAGAGGTGCTGAAATTGATAATCCATCAGTAATTTTCTATCTGTCGCAATAGCTCTGACCCATTGAACTAAATAAATATGTTTAATCACTGACTGGTCAACTTATCAAACAGTGCCCTGGGCGAGGGGGAAGGACTTGTCAAATGTAGAACAGATAAAGCAAGAACCACAGCAAGAAAGTAACTCAATTTTTTATCTCTACCCCTTTCCTACCACTTTGGGAAAACGCACTTAGGAAATGATATTAGGAAGGCAACTTTTAGGCTAAAAAAGAACAGACAAATCCTTCCTTAAAGTTCAATGGCTTTTCTTCTTTTTCTATATTAACCAAACTGTTCATATATTTCAGTTAGACTGTAATTATATAAAGACATCCCAAGTTCAATGACAAGTAACCCACTGAACACCAACAATGGGGAAAGAGTCAAGGAAGAGCTGTATCATGATTATTTTTTGCCATGTGGCAATAGCAATTGGATAATAAGCTCACTCAGTCCTTAAGTCAGAGCTCTACTCTGAAAAGAGAAATACCCTTCACCATTCAAGTAAGCTAAGGGATTCAAAACTGCTGAATATGAACAGTTACATGACAAGCCCATTACATATAAACATTAATCATAGTTAATGAGATAAAAGCTTTCCTAACGTGTGACATTGGGTAAGTGATAGATCAGCCATCCTTTCATTGAATGTGCCAACAGCTATGTGATTATTAAAGGCCAACTGCCATCACTGTCCAGGAATGGAGCAAACTGAGATTAGATGCACTGCACTGGCCACAAACAGTAGGATTTCTCCAGCAGGATTCATGGAGGTGCACAAAGAGCACTCTCGGTATTAAGTTCTCTCTGTCTTACTTTACCACTGCCATGTGCTGGCAGTCATGACAGAAAACTCTTGAACTTGTTTATTCACACTTGTTTAATCCTGATTCTACACTGACTCAGTCTGTGGGGTTAAGAAGATGGATGAGAGGAGTCAGGGCCATGAAGGGGTCAGGGTCATGATGTCGCTAGATCTCATTAACTACATCACTCAAGACACCAGTCACTCCAAAGGTCACTCCAACCGACGACTCTGCATAGGTAAAGGAAAACCAGTTGGATGAAATGAACTGATTTTTCTTAGAATTGACATCACATATAAAAACAAAATTATTTGAAATTTGCTTTCTAGAACCAAATATACCTACTTGTTAAGTTAGTTTGAATGAAGAATACATTGTTGAACCACTATATTGTACACTTGAAACTAATATAGCACTGTAATGTTAACTACCTAGAATTAAAATAGAAGCTTTAAAATTTGTTTAAAAAATCAATAAAATTTAAAAGAGAAATGAAGAATGAACCACCTATAAACTCTCAAGAAAAAAACAGATAAACATTGCTAAAGAAGCCATTGAAGTCTAGTTAGTCCATGAATTAACAGTTTCTGTGATTTCTTACCCTCTCAAATTTGGCCTATCATGCATGTTAGTTGGTATAAAAAGATAGAGAAAGGGCTAGTATTCACAAAGGTATCACCACAATTAGAAAGATAAAAAACTTTTTATGGCAGAAAGATTAATGACTTTATTTTACAGAGATGCTATAAATTATTTAGCAGTAAGACTATTATATGAAAACATTCAAAAAAAACCAATGTTACACTGCAGAAGGACTTATTAAAAATGTTTGCAATGTAGATTATTTCTGTTTCCTGAGTACATGTACAAGTCATTATTATGAGACATCCAAACTCCTAATACTTTGAAGAAATAAAACTGAAATTATGTTACATCTATTTCAATTTGACCAAGTTATAGAGCTATTCATTTATACATGTAATATTTGTAACTTATTTTGTTGAAGCATTACACAAAATTGAATCCATTTCACAGATTATTATTAAAATGGTAGTATTCATAGATAAACAAAAACGGGGAATATAATGTTTATTTCTGGCAGTATTTTTTTATTATTTTTGCTATTCTATAGTTGCTGGCATTTCTAAAATAAGTATATAGTACATATAATGAGAAGAACTATAAATGTAAAATATAAAATAAAGAAAAGTAAAACAAGTAGAAAGAGCTTTATAGTAAGCTAGATAATATGGGTCCAAAGAGAAGGGAAATGTAATATTGTCTAATATAGGCCTGCTAATGTATATAATTATGAAATTTGCATGAAAATATTTTGGTAAATAACAAACAGGCATGTTACCTAATACAATACTATATGCACTAAGTCAAATATATAAGTAAAAAAATAATGTTTCATTTCCTTTCTAGAGAAAACTAAATCCAATTTATATACTAAAAATTTGTTTGTTTGTTTCCACTAAACTTAAAGATACCAAAAATACTGGTCAAGAATGTACATAATTTTTCAAAAACTACCACTTATCTTAGACCTGAGTGAAAAAGAAAAATGATTTAAATATGTGGTGACAAGGAGAATAGGGATTGTACAGATGCACATACATGATCAGCTAATTCCTTGAAAGACATGGAAGATTAAGAAAAACCTCATTTTACCAGTAATATTATCAATTACTCATTGTCAACCAGAATTCACAAGAAGAAAAAAAAACATATTATCTGGGCTAAGAAAAAAGTTGGGGAAAGGAAGGCCAGTTAAAAAGACTGCTGCTAAATTTACTTGCTATCCAAAGTTGGCTCCTCTCCATTTCTGGAAGCCAAACGTAAAGGATATGTTGGAAATATATTTTTTCCAATAAAAACATTGACCCTTTATACTTAGCTCAGTCCAATTCCCCTTTTCTAGGGGACAAATGATCTAGTCCAACCCCCTTACCTTAAATTCAAGAAAACAGACCAAGAGAGACTAAAAAGTTTGCCAAAAGTCATGGACCTAGATAACAGTAGAAAAAGGGCCAGAATCTGGTGCTTTCTGAAAAAAGAAATTCCCAGAATTATCTTTTCCCTACACTGTTGCCTCATGAAACCAGCTCCCTTATTTGCCATCTCAAGCCTGCCTCTCATCTCCTGGGAGCTCTGATTATGTCAGTTCACTTCTCAGGGCCTCAGTTTCTACTGTGGAACAAGAAGACTGATGATCTCTAAAGTTCTCCAACCTGCCAGCTTCTAAATGCATGATTTTATGATGACCTGATTCACCCGAAGGTTGCTTTTTTTTTTTCCAGATTTAATCCTACATTCATTTCTTATGAGAAAGCTTCCATTAATGCCCCTGTAATTAACATCAAACCCAAATGGAATGAATGGGAGATTTTCTTATGCACAGGATAAGGACCCTTAAATAAGAATGAATAATGATAATATTTCCCAGAAGACAACTATGGCAGCCCTCAAGTATGATTAACTAGACCACTCCTTGTCTCTCTTTCTCCACAGAAATAGAACAGTTCATTTGCATGTCATCTGATATAAAGAGAGATTCTAGCATATAATGGGTTATTACCATTGGGTACTTCATTAGTTAAGCTTTTCCTTACGATGTGACAGAAAAGAAAAAGACAAAGTAAATTGAGATTCGTACATCTCTATTAATGATACACACATTTGAAGATTAGATTCTATCAGCTTATCCATCAATCCTAAAGAACCAAACAAGTACTTAGGAAGGGTTTTGCAAGTTGACCCCTTTCTAGGTAGGCCTGTTTAACAATAGGCTCTTGAAAGAAGCTACTTTTAAAAAGAAAATCCTATATGAATATTAAACACAGCATTTCCCCCCTTCTTTTAAGAATATTCAAAGCAGACCCAGGAAAAAAAACAAAAATAAATCAGCCTTTCTATCAAGCTGCTCTTGAATCTGGACATGCGGTTCCTGGGGAATTATATGTTATAAATGAGGGGTTGGGCTACAAAATGCAATTAATTTAATTGCTTATAATCTCAAAGGATTTCAGAATAAGATATGTAAGACGTATGCACAAATGGAAATTTTTTTAAGGACTTTTCATGAAACGTGATAATACTAAATTTAAGGAAATGATTTCTTCTATATGGAACTCCTTGTGAATAGGAAAGTGAAGGGGATTATTTTGCAACCAAATAGTTTACCAGTGGTTTGTTACTTTGCTTCATTAGTGTGGACACTGGTTTTTCCTTTGAGGAAAAACATAAAGCAAAGCCCTACTAAATTATGTAGTTATACGTAAATTTAAGGTTCTCTTCTAATCACATCATCACATTGGTTTGGGTTTGCCTTTAATTCTTTAAGATCCCAAGAAAGAACAGGTACACAATGATTACTGTCCTCCATGCTAAGGGAAAATCTGCAGCTTCCATCAACGAGTCCTTTTCTTTCCTCAAAGGCCAACAGAACAAGTATATTCTCTCCTCGTCTTGACAGACAATGTGCTTCATTAGAACTACAGACCTACCGATGTGTTCATTGCTCCTGGCTCAATAATCCCAATTCCTTCTTGTGAAAGTCTTAAATCCTTGATCTTTCTCTTCTAGGGGTATGCCAGGTTTAATGATGAATTTAAACTGACACTCAGAACTACTGACAGTATTCCACGCATTGTTTTAGCAGTAAAGAATCAAACTGGATTACATTTATCTCAACTATTAATGCAATTCAGAGTAAGAGACTTTCAGCAGCCAAATAATGGACCCTATTCATTATCATGCATTAGGACTCTCTACTCCCATGAACAACCACACCCCTTTTACATTAACCTCTCCTTCCCCTTAAGAAATGCCTATCATTAAATTCAAAGCCATGATGGAGCAAAATCAGAAGTAGAAAGAAAAATTCACAGAACTGCATATAGTATGTACCACGTGTTGAATTTATGAATTTCACACTATGAATTTGTAAGTGTGATTAAGTAGTTTTAAACAGATCATGAACAATTAACAAAATATGAATTCATCAGTATTTGAGCAAAACATTTAAATATTTGAGTTACAAAATAAATTATTCAGTTCCTAATATTTCTTATTTATATTTTAATGTCTACTTAAAAGAGCTGGACAGCTTGTTTATTTTAATTTCTAATTTGGAGGTCTTTATAGATTCATAGGAAGTTGTAAATATAGTACAGAGGTCTTATGTATTTTCACCCAGTTTCCCCCACAATGGTTATAGCCTATATAATGACAGTACTACAATACAAAAACTAGCCACTTGACACTGGCACAACGTGTGTGTGTGTGTGTGTGTGTGTGTGTGTGTGTGTGTGATTCTATGTAATTTTATCACATGTAACATTTCTGCAACCACCATCACAATCAAGAGATACACAACTATTTCATCGCCACAAAGATCACCCACTTGTTCTCTCTTCATGATCACACCCATGCCTCTATTGCCCATCATCCCTAAGTCTTGGCAACTCCAATCCATTTTCTATCACTATAATCTTGTCATTTTACAAAGGTTATATAAAGGAAACCATACAGTATATGACCTTTTAAAATGGCCTTTTCCACTCAGCATAATGCCCTTGAGATCCACCCAACTCCTTGTAACAATAATTCATTCTTTTTTATTGCTGAGTTGTATTCCATGGTAGGGATGCTTTGTTTAACCATTCACCTATTGAGGGACATTTTAGTTGTTTCCATTATCAATTAAATTGACATTAAAAATTGTGTATAGGTTTTGTCAGGTGATGGACATTTAGGACAAGAAGATGTGGTATATATTCACGATGGAGTACTACATGGCAATGAGAGGGAATGACATATGGCCCTTTGTAGGAAAGTGGATGGACCTTGAGGGTGTCATGCTGAGTGAAGTAAGCCAGGCAGAGAAGGACAGAAACCATATGTTTGCACTCATAGGTCTAGCAGGAAAACAGGAGAGACCTAATGGAGAACCAGGG
>NC_043704.1:31138637-31153920 GCF_006229205.1 Suricata suricatta | reverse complement strand
GCAATGAGAGGGAATGACATATGGCCCTTTGTAGGAAAGTGGATGGACCTTGAGGGTGTCATGCTGAGTGAAGTAAGCCAGGCAGAGAAGGACAGAAACCATATGTTTGCACTCATAGGTCTAGCAGGAAAACAGGAGAGACCTAATGGAGAACCAGGGGGAGCAGAGGAGGGAGAGAGAGTTGGGGAGAGAGAGGGATACAAAACTTGAGAGACTATTGAATGCTGAGAATGAACTGAGGGTTGAAGGGGAAGGGGGAGGGAGGAAAAAAGGTGGTGGTGATGGTGGAGGGCACTTAAGGGGAAGAGCACTGGGTGTTGTATGGAAAACAATCTGACAATAAAATATTATGAAAAATAAATAAATAAAACAAATGTTCCTATAAAAAATTGTGTATAGGTTTTTGTGCAGATACAAGTTTTCATTTCTCTTAGGCAAGTGCCCAGGTGTGCAATCGTATATTAAGTGTATGGTTAGTGTCCAAAGCGGCTATACAATTTTACATTTGTGACAATAATTTATGAGAGATCCAGTTTCTCTGCTGCCCCTTCAGAATTTTCCAGTGTCACAATTTTATTTTTATTTTAATTTATTATTTAGTTATTTGTTTTTATTTTAGCTAAAGGTATATAGTACTATCTCATCTCATTCTTAATGTGCATTCCCCTAAGACTAGTGATGTTTAACATCTCTTTATGTGCTTGTTTGCCATCCATAAGTCATTTTGGGGAAACCGCTCTTCATGTCTTATGCTCATTTTCTCATTGGATTGTTTCAGTGAATGTTGAGTTTTAAGATCAGAGAAAGACAAGTATCATATGATTTCAAGCATAAATGGAGTTTAAGAAATGATACAGATAAACATTACAGGGAGGAGAAAAGAGAGAGGCAAAACAAAAGACAGACTCTTACCTACAGAGAACACACTCATGGTTATCAGAGGGGAGGTGGAATGAGGGACAGGTTAAATGGGTGATGGATATTTTTTCATTATAGTTTATTGTCCAGTTGGTTTCCATATAACACCCAGTGCTCATCCCAATAAGTGCCCTCCTCCATGCCCAAATGGGTGGTGGGTATTCAGAAGGGCACTTGTGACGAACATGAGGTGTTACATGTAAGTGGTAAATTACTGAATTCTATACCTGAAACTAATATTACACTATATGTTAACTGAAATTTAAATAAAAATTTGAAATGAGCGAAAAAGAGAAACAAAAAATATAAAAATGTTGAGTTTTGAGAGATATTTACACATTCTAGATAATGTCTTTTATCAGATAAACATTAAGTTATATGTTGTTTACAAATATGTTCCCCTAGTGTATTACTTATCTCTCTATCCTCTTACCAGGATCTTTCAGAGAATAAATGTTTCTCATTTTAATGAAGTCACATTTAATTTTTTGCTTTGTATTATGGCATCATGTCTAAGAACTCCTCACCAAGCCCTAGACACCAAAGAGTTTATCATACTTTCTAAAATGTTATAGTTTTATACTTTATATTTAAATCTATGATCCATTTTTAATTCATTTTGTATAATGTGTATGGCTTAAGTTGAGGGGTTTTAGGTGGTTTTTTATTTTTCTTTTTTGCCTGTGGACATCCAATTGCTCCAATATCACTTATTGAAAACACTATCTTTTCTCTTTCATAATTCATTTTAAAATTAAAAATAGTTATTTGATAGTTAAATTGACCAATGTTAATGATACTGCATACTGGACTTAGAAACAATTCAACAAAGGTCTATGAGATAAAGCATGTCATATGTTAATAACTCTCAAGAACTCACGAAAATATTATAAAAGTATCATTGCTATTATCATGCCCCATTTTCTATAAAACTTAGTCAAGTTATCTTTAGATATTAAATGATAGATGGCTCATCTTATAAATTGGATTCTTAATCTTCAAGCTGCTTTGGCCTGCAAACATGTCAATAAGACTGAAAGTGATGAATCTTCCTGATACTGATATTTGACAACTAGGAACTGTACAGAGAAAATCAAATTACTCGAATAAACTAATGAGCTCTCAAATGTCAATATATAACTAAATAAAAAGAAAGAAAAGATTACCCTTTCTGGTGTTTCTTTTCTTTAATATCCCATGAATCACAGAATTTTAACACCAAAACAAAGCTTTAGACCTCATCTAGTCCAATATTCTCATTGTATCTATATGATCAGATCACCATTTCTGAGAAAAATAATTAAAACAAAGGCTAATGGTTTCCTCTATGCATTGAAAGATTTTGTTTGTTTAAAGGAATCAATGAGGAATCCTACCTTAGTGGTTAACAAAGAAGATTCTAGAGGAAGGTTGCCTGAGTTCAAATCCTGATGCTTACTGCTGTGTTAAAAATTACAGGTTAATTATTTGGACCTCAGCTATCATAGCAAATAACAGGGTTATTCTGAGAACTTATAAATCATAAGTATAAAACATTTAAAAAAAGAAGCCTGCCATTTAGTAAGCAGTAGCAATTAGTATTCTTCGTTTTCTACCCAGAGAAAGCATTCCACTTCTTCCACCGTTCCCTTAGCAGAACCAACCCCTTCTTCCTCTGAATCCTCTCAGAACATCAGCCAGAGGATGTACCACATTTTGTGTCAAAGTGTTAACATACTTTGACATCATGAGTCACATCTAGCTCTGTTTTGTTGTTGTTGTTGTTTTCAACTGAAGTGTTAAAAAATATATAATATAAACTATACTGTGTTAACCATTTTCAGTGTGTGGTTCAGTAGTGATAAGTATACTCACAGTGTTGTGTAACAGATCTCCAGGTCTTGTTCATCTTGTGACAATGAAACTATATACACAGTAAACAACTCTGGTTCTAAGTGTTTGTATCCTCACTACCTAGCTGAGTACTTAGCAGTTAGAACTGTACAAAAGTATAGCAAACTGAATTTATATCATCCCATGAACCCATATTCATGACTTAAATTCTTATCAGTTCTCTTTTAAAATGCCATTTCTTCTTTTTCTGATATCAACTGAATTCATCAACTTAACTCAACCCTCATCCTGCTGTGCCTCAACTTATGGTAGATCTCCCCATCGATCTATGAACCCTCATGCTCCTGTCCAGCACACATTATGTTTAACAAATCTCTGTCATACCACACTTCCAAGCAACACTCCTTAATCAAAAACACTAAAGGGCTCCCTTAGGTCTTCAAGTAACAGGTAGTAAGATCCTTAGTTTGCTAATTCATTACCAATCTCTATTTCCCTATTTAAATTGTCTCCCTCTACTCCTCTACATCCATTTTCCAAATCAACATGTACTCGTTTTCTCCCAAACTGGCCAAGTACAGCCTCAGGCCTTTGCTTTTATACCTCTCTCCAGTTTCCAAGGGCCACATGCATTCATATTTATCCAGAAGCATTGGGTGCCACTTTGACTTCCAATGGCATGCTCTATTAGAGGGCCCTTTCCCTACACCTCA
The DNA here is from genome assembly GCF_006229205.1 of Suricata suricatta. Lineage (NCBI taxonomy): Eukaryota > Metazoa > Chordata > Mammalia > Carnivora > Herpestidae > Suricata > Suricata suricatta. Next base: position 31,150,456 of record NC_043704.1, on the reverse strand, counting down.
ATGGAGGGTCACTTGATGAGGTTGCCCAGTCCTCTCACTACTAACAAACACAAGCACCACTGAGGACATGGATCTCTTAACCCACTTTCAATTCCTAACAACGAAGAAACCCAATAAAGATTTCTTTAAATGACTTAAGGAAAAACACTGACTGTGCTCACTCAATGTGAATAAGCAGAGAAAACAAGGAAGAGGAAAATGAGGCCAGTTGATATATATAAAATGGTTTATATTAAATATGACTTCTGTTATGAAAATAAAATAGCCACATTATATTTCCATTTATAAACTATAAAGTGTGTTATAAAATCTTGGTACAGACAGCTGTTAGATAACCACATTTAAAAAAAAACATAATGATTGCCTTTATAAATACTTGTATAACTAGGAAATGGCCACATTATCAGCAAAAAAAAAGGTATAGATGATAAAAAAAAAAGAATCCTTCTCTTCTTGCATGTTAATGTAAGCTCAATTCCCAACCTTTACTTGTGAAACTACCCAATGGGCCAAAGACAAATAGCCAATCAGACTTTTAGAGCCTGTAATCCACGCTGACAACCTTGTTTGTTGGTCTTTTGGGGATCAGGTATACAGCAGTCTTAGATTAATCAGTGAATTCATGATTAGAAATGGTAGGTTTTCTGCAGAAACAAAATAAACATACCAAAAACACCTGTTGGGATTCACCAGGGTCTGGGTCTATATATTAGTCTGTCTTTCACATCCTCAAAGCACTTGCCTCCCTTAAAATCCTTGCTTCATTTCTACCCAAGACCAGAAACACTAATCTATGATATCTGAGCAGCCCTAGGAAGGTAATACTAGAGAATATTAGTGAGTTAATAGAAATCACCCCAAGCAGGAGCCCAAATTATTTCTCGTAAAACATATACCCAATTGCCAAAAATGCATAAATATCTCCAAATTCTTTTTAAATGGTGGTTGGGAGTGGTTTGTTGTGGTGGTGGTGGTTTTGTTTGTTTGTTTGTTTTTTGCTTTTGAAAATTGCTTAAGGACAAAAACCAATTTCAATGATACAGAGTAAAATACTAAATCAATTCTACAATAGAACCTTACCCTTTGGCCATGAAGCCACCAACCTCCACAAGAAGAAATTGCAGAGCTGAATAAAACTCCACCTTCTGTTTTTACTTCTATTCTCTTACAAAAAGCTCATCATACATATTGACTCGAGCATGAAAGAAGTACAATATCCTTCATGAAAAGATAGAAATCTTATGGAGGCTGCTTGCGAATGGAACCAGGCACATTAGACGTATCAGAAACAAATTCAATCTAAAGAAGAAAACTGGAGACCTGCCATTCTGCTGAAACACAAATCTTAAGAGTAAAGCTAACAAGTTGCAGCCCCAAATTACATTTTCTAAGTATAATGCCAACCGTACCCACTTTCATTAAAATCAACTTTTATTTACACACCAATCAAAATCTAATAAATTGAAGGCTCATAGGTGGGGATATTTCTTTTCTAAGCTACATCTGAAAAAGTTTGCTGGGGTTGAAATCAAGCACTAACCAGAGCATGTTTGTTTGTTTGTTTGTTTGTTTTTGTACTGACACATCTTAGCATCATTCGGAACAGTTTTGCCTGTCACTCCATGGGTAGTATTTGCATGTTGTCAGAGCTCAGGGCAATATAGTTTTAAGAAATAATCTTTTGAGAAAGGCAAAGGAAATCAAGATTTTACTTCACTTATGTGCTTTCCCTGGAGTCAGGGATAACTCATGCTAATTTGAGTAAATAGTAACTTGAGACTTGTACCAAAGAGAGATTGCATGCAGTCAATTCAATCAATAGAAACCAGATACCAAATACAGCATTATAACTATATAAATAGATCATAAATTCAAACATGTTCCCCAGGAGCAGCAATTTCACACTTCCACTTGTGAAGATTAAGGAAAACATGTATTTTAAAGAATTTGATGGAGTTTCAGAAAATTAAAAGGTACACACACAGAACAGCCCAAAATAATACAGATATATGCATGCACACACACACAAATTCCATAAATATCTGCTTTCTGATACCAAAATATTTGCTACTTTGTCTTTTGTTTCTAGTTGAAGATATATTTTTAAGATTTTTTTTAATTTTTAAGTAATCTCAACACCCAACGTGAGGCTCGAACTTACAACCCCAAGATAAACAGTTATGGGCTCTATTGCCTGAGTCAGCCAGCAGCCCCTGGTTAAAGATATTTTAGATTGACTGATGCCTACACATCCATGGCTTAAAATACATTCAATTAAGTTTACAGATTTCTATTAGAACAGCCTCAGACCAGCACTGTGGATGCAGGGCAGAACAAAATCTACAGAATACAAACAATATTTGATTCTCAACATTATTTCTTCTTAATACTATCTGTTAAAAGGAATTATTCTTGTTTTAAGATTAATAGCTTGCATTAGTTTTCAGTAGCTGCCATAAGATTGGGTGATTTAAACAACAGAAATTTATCTTTTCATAGTCCTGGAAGCTCAGAGTCCAATATCAAGGCGTTGTAGAGTTCAGTTTCTTCTGAGGTCTCCCTCCCTGGTCTCTCCCTTCTTGCTGTGACCTCACATGGTATTTCCTTTCTGCACTTATATCCCTGGTGTCTTTCTACATGACCAAATTTCCTCTTATGAGGATACAAGTCTGATTGAATTAGAACCTAACTTAGTGGCTGCATTGTAATTCACCACTCTAATGGTTCTGCCTTCAAATAAACTCACAATCAGAGGTACTAAGAATTAGAGCTTCAGCATATAAATTTGGGGGGAACACGATTTAGCCCTTAACACGGCCCACATACCTTGGACTCTGAGTATTTTTGAGCTGTTAATCCTCCCTATCTTAAACAACAAAAAATCTGACTTCTCTCCTAAAATTTGTACAAATACAAATAGAAATATCATGAAAAAATCAGTTGCACCTACATTCTTTACGGTCCAAAAATCTATGAATATCAGTTCCAGATTGACTGTCTCTGACACATTTAAAAGGATAGGTTTGGGGTACCTGGGTGGCTCAGTCAATTGAACGTCCGACTTCAGTTCAGGTCATGATCTCGCTCACAGGTTCAAGCCCCACATCAGTCTCTGTGCTGACAGCTCCGAGCCTGGAGCCTGTTTTGGATTCTCTATCTCCCTCTCCCTTTACCCCTCCTCTGCTCACAGTCTGTCTCTCTCTCTCAAAATAAATAAACAATTTTTTTTTAAAAAGATCAGGCTTGTTTGCATGTTTATTTCTTTTAGGAACTTTATGGTGTGGTATCTTCAAAGTTACACGGAAGTTCCTAAAAAAGCAAAAATTTACCAGTCATATGACTTGGCAATTCTATCCTTAGGTAGATACCCAAGAGAATACTCAAATGAAATCAAATTTCCATACAAAATTTTGCACAGGAATATTCATAGCAGCATTATTTATAACAGATAAAAAGTGGAGACAATCCAAATGCATATGGCCCAATGAGCGGTTGGATAAATGGGGTATATCCATGCTGTAGAGTGTTATTCAGCAATACAACGCAACACAGACCTGATACACATCACAACAAGGATAATCCTTCAAAACTTTATATCAAGGAAAAGAAGTTAGTCACAAAGACCATATACTCTATGATTCCATTTATATGAAATGTCCAGCCTACGCAAATGTATAGAGATAGAAAGTAGATTAGTGTTTGCTCAGGCTGAGGCAGGAGAGTTTGAGAGAAATGGGGATTGACTGCTAATGGGTATAGAGTTTCCTTTAGGAGTGATCAAAATGTTCTAGATTAAATTGTGGTGTGGGCTGGGCAACTCTGTGAATGTACTGGAAAACAATGAATTATACACTTTTAATGGTAGATTGTATAGTAAGTGAATTAGATCTCAATAAAGCAATTTTTTAAAAAAGTTCTCCATAGTTTAACATTTTTTGAAATTTAATCTATTTTCTGTCTTTTTGGAATATAAAGTTAATTTGGCTGGCTAACATTCATTTACAGCCAATGAAAGAAAAAGAAAAAAGTCACATATTTATCAACTTGGAAATAACAAGAAACAATTTACCTTGTGTTCATTTTTAATGCCACCTGTGACCTCTATTACTAAAGTCACTCTTCTTCTGTAACCTCTCTTCCTTGTACAGATAAAACATCAATTTAGTTGTGGATTTAAAGCAAACAGGATCATTATGTTTGCAGAGTGTTCCATAGCTTTGCTATTCTAGCAATCTGTGACCTATAAATAATGCAAGACCTTTTCCTTCTCTAAATGACTGTCTTACAGCATGAGTCTTGATACACAGAAACAGAAAGCAAGAAAGACAGAAAGACAGACAGAAAGAAAGAAAGAAAAAGAGAAAGAAATCAACCCACCATCATGGAATTCAATCTATTTCTAGTTCCCCAACTAAATTATGAATCGCATCTGTTCCCTCTTTTCTGTAGTTGCATCAAAAGCCAACTTTTTAAATATTTTGCCATTTTATTTTATTTTCATCAAAGCAAAAGTCTATCACAGCTAATCTGAAAAGTTTCTGTGTTTTGCTTTAGAAGGAAAGCAAAAAATTTTTTTTAAATAGATCGGTTTCTATGTGACCCTTGACCTTTGAACCACAACCTCCTTGCCACTAAAGCATTCACCACCTCATTTAATCACCCCTCTCTACAGTGGCATAGTGCTGAGAAAAGGAAACAAGAAAACATAATCTGGGGACTTCATCAATTTTTCATGAATTTTCATTTAGGCCAGAACCCCCTCTTACCCTGGTCGATAGATCAGGCAGCTGTCATAGATTTACCACCTGGGGCCACAGCTGCTATCTCTAGGGGCTACCGCTGACTCAGGCTCCATCACAGGCAGCCACAAAACGTGTCAGGACCCCTGTGCTCCTTCTGCTCCAAACACAGAGGGAATGGTGTTCAAAGTGAAATCCTATCTGACCTAGCTATGCCTCCGCTCTCTTGGTCTCATTGGAAAACTGCATATTAACATCTTCGGTGCCACGTGCTTTGGTGGGAATCCTGCAATTCTGTTTTTTAAATATGCAAAAATCGCTTTCACCTAAAGACCTTTCTTGAGTTCAAGTGATTTGAATGGTACTTTCTGGATTGCTATTTTTTTTTTCTTTTCAAACTAAGAGGGAGAAAGCAAATATGAGGTACGTGATACGACACTCCATAACAATGATGTCCTCTCAAATGTTTTTTTTCCCCTCCATTGCATTATTCTGTTACATAAAACTGTAGTTTGTATTAAAGGAAGACAAAAAAGAGAACATGTACAGTTATGGGAAAGAACAGATGGATTTCTCTACAACCTGCCAAGATAGATGGTTATCAATACAATTGCACGTTTCGTCTGACAGCAGAAACCAATATTTTTGAAATTATAAATGAAAATCAAGATGAAGCAAGGAGAGTCCAAAAATGTCCAAAATTCTTCATCAATAATCATTTCACAATAAAAGTTGTAACAAGTTTGTTTGCTACTTATCCATATACTCTTAATCACCTAGATACCAGAGATCAGTAATTTCTCAACTGATTTTGACTGCCCAGAGGACATTTGGCGGTCCAGAGATGTTTTTGGTTGTCACTACTGGGGTTTGGGAGGCAGGTCTGCTTGGCATCTCCTGGGCAAAGGCCAGAGGTGCTGCTAAACTTCCTGCAATGCAGAGCACAGCCCAACGAAGAACTCTCCAACCCCAAACAGCAACAGCGCAGAGACCTGGATACCTTGCTCTAGTTCCTTCACACTCCATCCAGAGCGAAATTCTTGGGAGAAGGGCAGCATTTGCCACCCCAATTCCACCACTTATTCATTCTTCAGCTGCCCATGTTCACTTTCTGCTCCTAGAGCCCACACATACTTTTTATTTAACTATCACGGGGCATTTGCACTGCAAAACACTTTTTCTTTCTTAAAATTATTTCCGTGTTCTTCTTGTCACTTCACTTTCCGAATGTCATCACCCTGATAGGTCTCAGCGCCTCCTGACCCAGTACTTCTTTCCTTTGCCCACCATTAGATATTGGGGTTCCAAGCAACAGGAGTGATCTCGGGCCTTATTAGCCACTCCATGCCCACAGCCTGCCTGGGCAGTTGTGTCTACTTCTTTTTCTACTCTCATCACTTTACCCTCTATGTGGGAAAGACATCTCTTCTTAATTCCAGAAGTTCCCTTTTTAATGAAATATGAGATATTTTTACCTTGAGGTCTCATTGGTACGTCAAACAATACAGCCAAAGCTGACCTCAATCTCCTGTCCCCATAGCACTTATTTCTCCTGGACCCGCCACCCCTACGGATGTAGCACTATAGACCTAGTTATTTGACAGAAACAAAAACAAACAAAAAACCAAAGAAACAACCACTGGGAATCATCATTTATCCCCCAAATCTTCAGTTAGTTTCAGTTTAAAATCTAATATATACTCTTTTCTGAATTATTTGACAACTCCTTGACTCATCTCTGACTTTAATCATCATCACTATAATCCAACTTTCAAGTCTCTTTCAAAGACTCCTTTTACATAGCAAAAAACATCTACTTTTCCAACTTACGGTGCCCACCAACTTTTCAAGCTACCTATGGTTCTCCAAATACACAGCATTTCTAGGCTTCCATTGTTTCCTTTACTGGATGAAAAAGAGATGTGTCATACTTGAGCATTTATGTTAAGTGTTCTAAATTATTAAGGCTGAACAGTTATCTATCACTATTGTTCTATCATGTTATTAAAAAAATATATACCTTGGTAACAAATAATACTGAAAAACCACAATGCTCTGACCCAAATTTCCATATTAATACATTTTATGAAACACATAAGGATAGAGAGATGACTGATGATCTAATGTGAAAGAGATGAGTAGCATATAAATGGGTATTATTGGATCTTGTGTTGCCTCAAATGGCATGAACTGTTGACACGGCATTAGAAGAAAGAATTTTATTCACTAACTAAAACCAATTTAGAAGCCTTCTTGTTTTCCTCTCTAGGTCAAAAAGTATTTTTAGAATTTCCCAAAGCTTATTGATTTAAAAATAAAAAGTGCTACTGTCACATTACACAAGAAGAAAAACATGTTTTAAATTTTTCCTCCTAAAACAAGGTTGATTCATTATTAATGATGCCAGTAGGAAAGCAAGCAATCTTTGGGTTAAATAAAAATACGTATGCATGTTTGAAAGAATTTTAACAAAGCTAAGGTTCAGGGGGAAAAATGTTTATAGCTGCCCAACAATAAATTAACTGGCAATTTAGATAAACTTTAATATTTATTAAGAAGAAAAATTAGTTGAAGATGAAAAATATTTGTTGCTGAGTAGATAAAATAAAAAACGTTTTAATTAAAAATTCTTAATTGCTATTTATGGAGTAGGCCAAATTTAAATTAGAGTGTTTTCCCAAATATGGAAAAACTCCCTAAAACTAAAAATTAGAATAATCAGGATCTAGTCTTCAAATTTCCATTAACTAATTGTCTGAGTCTGCATCACTTAACCATCATGAGCTTCCATTTTATCTATAAAATGGGAGAATAATGTCTATAATATTTCCTATAGGGAGTTGTTGGAGGGGAAACCAATAGAATTTGACATTGAAATATTTCAATATGTTTGAAAAGTTCCAGGAATAAGATATTTTGAAATAAAAATAGAAGAGTCAGGAATATTTATTTTTGAGGGGTTCTTTTGTGTGTACATTTCAAGTCTCACTAAACTGCACTTAATTTAATTGCTTTTTGAAGTAAATTATAAAAATGAAATTACCTAGTACGTTGTGCAAAACTGCATTGCTAGCTAAGGTTTTAATGCTCCTATCTCAAAGTACTTTACACAAAAAATTTGGGTATTAGAATTCTTCTTTTCTAGTCTTTTCTTATTGAAAATACACATTTCAAGCATTAGTGTGTTTCAGATTTCCTGGTACCAACATCAAAAGTTCAGACACTTAAGAACAAAGCTTTCATCGAGGTATCTGAAGAAGAAATATTTTGTTTGAAGAAACGATTTTGTTTACTAAAAGGTGTCTTCCTGTGTAAAGCTGATGTATCGCTGAGAGTTGCAACATACATATACACACGTGTTACAATCCAGTGTGACGCCATGTAGCCTATGAGTACAACACCAAGCTGGAGACATTGAGCTATTATATAGCACTCCCTTTTCTAGCTATATAAGTAAGTCACATGCATCTTGAAATATCTCAATTTTCTTATCGTTGAAGACCTTCTGGAACAACCAGAAAGTGGAAGAGTGCAAACTTTTTACGTCCAATTGTTACCGTCTTATTAATGATCAATTCCAGATAAAATCTTTCCACAGAATAACTCATATCAAAATTTTATGGTACTGTTTAAATTATGACACAAATTGTATCCTTACCTAAAAAAACGTATTCTATATTTTAAAATATTCTGGAAAACAATGCATGAAGTTATGAAGTCAATGTTCAAATAGTTGCAAAGCACTGACACCTTGATTTCCTAGCGCTATTTGGGCTATCTGATGTATATACATATATACATATATGTATATGTATTTTAAATGCCAGAGGTGAAGTCCTTAACTATTGCTGACTACCAAGACTGAGTAAGGCCCTTCCATGTATGAACATTTTGTCCCTATAAAAATTAGACTTCTTCTCTGATGAGTTTGGTTGGTAGAAAAAATAAATAGAGTTGCTGTTATTGTCCTGAATTCTCCCCTACATGCCTAGGGTAATGATTCCTGAATTCATACTGAAAGTAATAAGAGAGTTAATATAACTTAGAGCATATATCCTTTTTAAAGTTATTCATTAAAAGTTAGATTTAGAAACACTAATTAATATAATGTAATGTAACCTAATATGTTATATATAGCTAAGTAACAGAAATAGGTATACAATACTGAATTTATGCCCTATATTTGATGCCATGTTTGTTACACATAAACTTCTCATTTTAAAATAGCTGACTTTAATACTTGATTATATCTCTCTTGAATTTTTCAAATTTTAAACATGACCAGCATCCTTGCCACTTTGCTTTAATGTAAAAGTACAGTTTCCACCTTGCTTCGATCTAAATAAATTTACTGCAATACCATACCTTGACATTATTTTGACCAGCTTTCTTTGGAGAACGCAAAGTAAAATTATGCACAGTATGTTGACTGTTTTCTTCTTTAGGCATTAAGTACCCACAGGGACAAATCAAAGCTTACTAAAAATAAATCAAAGTTAAAGTGTGTGCCGTTTAGAGATTCATCACGTTTACTTACATGCCACTTCCAGAGATGCATTTCGACTCACTGCTTCACCGAGATAGTTCCTTGCAACACAAACGTAGCTTCCTTCATCAGGCTTGCTTCTGCGCCCGTGCACGATGCGCAAGAAGAATAAGGATCCGCTGGGCAGAAGCATCCTGTGAGACCGGGGATCATCCTTGTCAGTCTCCACCCGCTCACCATCTTTGTACCACTCAATGGTGGGCGTTGGCCGGCCCTCTGCCTTACAGTTCAAAGTGGTGGGTTCTCCCTTCGAGACAATGACATCTGAAGGGTGCTCCACAATCCGTGGGGGGAAGTCTTCCTGGCGAAGACGAGATCCTACAAAACAGGACAGAATGAAGACAAGCATTAACATTTCCTAATCTACAGCTCTTGTTTGGCTTAGGTTCACATGGGTGAAACAAAATCTCCTATTATTCAAAATGCACTTACTACTATTTTATTTATGTTTCATTCTTTGATCCTTGATGCATGTCCTAAGTCATCCCAGCTCCTTTGTGGAATGTGATAATATACCAATGAATTAATATGTTAATCCTAATGAGTTAGGTTAAATGTTCCATGAGTTGTGACAAGCAAAAAAAAATTTATATATATATATATATATATATATATACACACACACACACACATATGTATATGAGATTTTCTTTTGGGTGCTCACATGAGTAAGACTAATCCCCTGTCCTTGAAGTGATTACTATCTACTGGGGAACAAAGCCAAGTGGGCAAGTATCTAGAATATGCAATGCATTATACCATAGTGGTATCAGACTTAACATAAAAAGAGACCCACAAATTATGTACGAATATTAACTCAATTTAACAGATAAGGAAGCAGCTCAGGAAATAACATCAATTGCCCAGAAATGTAAAGGAAATAAGCTATTGAGGCAGATTTTGAACTCAGGGACATATGACTGAGGAACTGAAGTATAAATCATTATATTCAAATAAAACATATGCTGCATGGAGGTCTGAGAAATGCATTTTAGGAAGAGAGTGGATAAAGAAATGTTATTTCTTTTTTTTATGGTTTTTATTTATTTTTGAGAGACAGAGACAGTGTGAGCCGGGGAGGGGTCAGAGAGAGCAGGAGATACAGAATCTGAAGCAGGCTCCAAGCTCTGAGCTAGCTGTCAGCACAGAGCCTGATGCGGGGCTCGAACCCATGAACTGTGGGATCATGACCTGAGCCGAAGCCGGATGCTTAACCGACTGAGCCACCCAGGCACCCCAAAAATGTTAATTCTAATTAGAGTATAATAAGAGGACTCTCTTGAAAAGGTGACATTAAAATTGAGCTGTAAAGAATAAAACTGTGTACATAAAGGGAAAAAGACATTCAAATTGAAGAAACAACGTGAGAACATGAGAACACATGCATAAATAATATATAGCATAATCCAGGAGGAAATTGATATGACAGGTGGGGGTGATAGGTAGTTTTGGAGCCCAGACAAAAGGGCTTTAAATACCATGCTAAGGATTGTGATCTTCATTCTATACAGCTAACAGATTTTGAGGGGGCAGTGACATAACTATCTGTGGATTAGAAAGATACTTTTGGTGGGCAGTGTAAAAGATAAGAGTAATGGAGATAAAAGGAGAAAGTTACTTAACAATTCCAGAGAACAATAAAAAGAACCTGACTTTGAGAAATGATGCTGAAAGTAGAAAAAAACGAAGACGACAGAAGGCATACCATGAAATAATCCTTGACAGAATTTGCTATATCCCCACAGAGTAAGGAAGAGTGGTAGGCACCAATGGCTTCCTTGTAAGTACAATGAATGTGGGGTCTTTACAGGGCAGAAAAAAATAGGAAGAAATGACCTGTTGGTATTTTAAGGTGAAAAATTTTCATCATGTATTGTTTAAAATGTTTTTATTTAATAAGGTATCACTGGCCATTATTTGTGAGATGGTCTAACCAGCTCTTGTGTATAAATCTAACAAAGATGGTGAAAAAGGTAATCACGTGTGTTGGGGTACCTGGGTGACTCAGTCAATTAAGGGTCTGACTTGATTTCAGCCCAAGTCATGATCTCATGGTTCGTGAGATCGAGCCCCACATCTGGCTCTGTGCTGACAGTGTGGAGCTTGCTTGGGATTCTCTCTCTCCTTTTCTCTGTGCCCTTCCTCTGCTCATGCTCTCTCTCTCTCTCTCAAAATTAATAAACTTAAAAAATAAATAACCATGTCTACGGCCATAATGATAGTCTAGATAGAAGCTTTAAGATTTTCCAACCAATCATCATCTAATATTAGCACATTTCATCTTAAAAAATAAGGAAATCTGAGAAATATTAACTTCTCAAGGTTGTTGAATACCATTTGTTACCTTGTCAGATCCAAGAAAGAATTTAAGCACTATGAATGCTGGAAAGCGTACAAAGGTCAAAATTTTCTTTTTTTAAAAAAAGCACTAAAAAACCCAAAACATTTAAATATGGACATTTAATCACACTGTGCATCACAATAATAAAGGAAGTTATATATATATATATATATATATATATATATATATATAT
>NC_043704.1:31131249-31138537 GCF_006229205.1 Suricata suricatta | reverse complement strand
TCATCTTACTTTTCATGTAACAAGTATATAGGCTACAACCACTTTGTTTAGATACCTTTCTTGTTTTTCTCTAATTTGTCACATGTCAAAAGTTGTTCTATTATTAAAACTAAGCATGTCAATCATCCATGTTTTTAGAGTGCTCTTCACTTTATTAAATAGTTCCCCACCTTATTTGGTAGATGGCCCAGATAGGGCCTGTAAAGAACCTGAAGTAGACAAATACTTATTAAATAAAATATAAAATAATTAGCTTGTAAAAGGATAAAAAGGAAAAATATCTAAACCCCTTAGCAATTACACCTAGAAGCCAACATGTCCAATAAGCAGGCAGAGAATTTTACCCATTACTCACTATAACATATAAACCTAATCTGGTGTCATCACACTTGGATATTATTTTAGTCATTTTGTTCCCACTGTTATAAAAACTCCAAAAAGACATCTACAATCTAAATGCAAGAGGTAAAACTATCCATTAGAAGAAATTATAAGAGAAAATTTTCATAATGTTGAGTTAGGCAAAACTTTCTTGGAAACCAAAAGCACATGGCGACAAATCAAACAACAGATAAATTGGACTCCTTGGATTTAAATATTTGTGCTTGAAAAAACAATGTCAAAAGAATAAAAAGATAACCCACAGAATCAGAAAGAAGATAGTTGCAAATCATACAGCTGATAGGGGACTTATGTCTAGAATATATAAAGAACTCGTAGCATAATAAAATGACAAATAACCAAAGTTTAAAATAAACAAAGGATTTGAAATATATATTTATGCAAACAAAGCCAAACAAATGGCTAGTAAGCACAAGAAAAGATTCCTGACATCATTAGCTAATAGGGAAATGCAAATCAAAATCTCAGTGAGACCCACTTTACACCCAGAAGAATGACAATATTAATAAAAAAAAAAAGTAAAACAACAAGTATTGTTAGGTTAGGGAAGTGGAAAATTTGAAAGCCTCATACATTGCTGGTGGGAATATAAAATGGTGCAGCCACTCTGTATAATATTCTAGATTTTCTCAAAAAGTTTTGTAATGAACATATGACCCAGCAATTCGATCGCTAAGGATGTTTTTACGAAAAAGGAAACCTTATTGCCACACAAAAACTTGTACATGAGTTTAATGTAACGTTCAAAACAGCATTATTCATAATAACCAAATGACGAAAGAACCGAAATGTCCATCAACTGACAAATAGATGCATACATGTTGTACATCCACATAATGGAATATTAGTCAGCAGGAAGGAGAGAATGAAGCCCTGATACTCACTACAACATGGATGAACCTTGTGAACATTATACTGAGTGAAAGAAGCTTACCACAAAAGGCTACATATTGCATGATACCATTTATATGAAACGTCCAGAAGAGGAATATAGAGACACAGTATGGGTTTGTCATTATCTAGGGTGCGGAATAGGATTGGATGTGAGGGGACATCGGGGTATCTTTGGGAGGTGGTGAAATATTCTAAAACTGATTATAGTGATGGGGGCACAACTCCATGGTAATACTAAAAACGATTATATTACACACTTTAAATGGGTGAATTATGTGGCATATAAATTATTTCAATAGAGCAATTTTTAAAGTCATGGGTAAGGCTTTCTGAACAAGGTTAACTTAAGGAGTAAGAAGGCATGCTCACTCATACCAATAGTTAGGTTATTAACGTCATTTATAATTCTTGGTTTGAAATATAATCATCAGGTCAGCAATAGCCAATATGTCATAAAATAAAGCTGAAAGTTCTCATCATACAGGTGGATAGATAGACAAGCAGATATAGACATGTAGATACACAGAAATATATCTAAATTTTAAGATGCTATTAACACTGAGGGGATTAATTCTGAGCCCTCTTAAATTCAGATATTATACAATATAGCAGTGACCTTAAGACACATAAGCTTTAGGTAGGTAGTAAACGCTAAAAGTGTACAAAAATAGGTATTCTTGTATGGGCAGAACAGGCGAATCCTGAGGGGACCAAGGCTTTCATCAAATTTGCAAAAAGGTCTGGGTCTTTAAAATTAGGGAGGACCAATAAACTATTAGGTATTCTACTTTATTGGGCCAAAGAACTTAATTATTTAAAAAAAAAAAAAGACTGCAGAGTTTGTCAGCCAAACTTATTGGGGTTTCAAAACTGAACAGTAGAGGGGGCTGTCTATTACATGAAGTAGCCTGGAAACTTGAACTTTGACATCCAAAGCCAATTCAGAAACACAGGACTCCCAGCCCAACCCCAGACCTACACAATCAAAATCTGCACTTAAACCAGACCCCCTCGGCGATGCCTATGCAGGCAAAGTTGGAGAAGCATTGCTCTAATCAGGTTTTGCATGGCCCTCCCCTAAGAATGTTCTTACATTTTTAGTGTTGTTGGAAGACTGAGGAGGAGGAGAAACAATTAAAAAGAAGGTAGAGGAGGAAAGAGACCTCCTGTGGCCTAAAACACTGCAAATACTGTGTCACCTTACAGTATGATACTTTACAGAAAAGTTTGCCAATCTGCTTTAGAGTACCTGTTTGTCGCTTTTCACTAATAACTAATTTTTTCACTTACATTTCTTTTCTATAGGATCACAAAACTCTTTTCTCCAGATTTCATACGGGGGGAAAAAACTTTGATGCACTGTTAATATTACTCATGTAATTATTCAGAAACCTCACATGAACAGATAGGCTAAGAAAAATTCTAACTTTAGTTCCAGCAATTCTAGACATCATTTTATATGTCAATTATTAATTAGACAATCACATAGTCAAGGGTTTTTTTTTCAATTTTTTAACGTTTATTTATTTTTGAGAGAGAGAGACAAAGAAAGTGACAGAGTAAGAGAGTGAGAGAGAGAGAGAGAAAGAGAAATGAGCAGGGGAAGCGTACAGAGAGAGGGAGACACAGAATCCAAAGCAAAAGTTAGCCTAGAGCCTGACTCAGGGCTCGAACCCAAGAACTGTAATATCATGATCTGAGCCAAAGTTGGACACTTAACCAACTGAACCACCCAGGCACGCCAGTCAGGTTTTAATTAAAAGCATTTTATTTCAACTTTCCTGATCTATTATTTACAAAAAAAGAAAAAATGGAAAATAGTCACAGGTTCATAAAGTCACCTTTCACATATTCAAATGTTTATTGTTACTAACCAAGAAAGCAAGCTATAAAATAGTCATGTGACTTGTTCATAATTATAGAGTTATCAAAAACACAATTAGAAACCAATACCTTTAATCCAAAATCTGCAGGATTCATAAACTTAATATAAGAATAAGTAAAGAATGTACATTACAACTACCCTAATTCCAAAACTCTCTTCTAAGGTTGACTGAAATAAAATGAGCCAGATGAATACCACTAATCATACTACATTTTCTTTGTTTTTCAAAATGTGATTCTCTGACTACTGGCATCAGCATCACCTGGAATGTCTCCTTAAAAGGTAGATTCTTGGTCCTGACAATGAACGAGAAGCATCAGAAGTTACAAGTGGAAGGGATCTAAGACGCTCACTTTTGGCACGCCCTCTGACCTGGTCTAGACTGGTCTAGAAAGAGGTCATGCACTTAGACTTGGCATCAAATTAGTCAGTTGCATGCAGAAGCATCTATGAATAATGGTCTAAGCACCCAAAATTACATAATGGATTTTTCCTGCTTCTCAGAGATTCCAAAACAATGATTTTAAAATAATTTTTGGTAAAATCTTTAATAAAAAACAAACAGTAGTTTATTTGCTCTTCAAATGTTAGAGGGTTGAAAGAGAAGTATAAAATCTTAACTCATAAATATATTTAAATGTAGTTTTATTTCATAAATAATCACTAATTTTCAGTGAGTGCTTTAGTAACTTTTGTTTTCAGAGTGACTTCAATTACACAGTATAAGAAAAGAGGCACCTAAAAGAACACTTGATGATTTCATTTCAGGTGTAAATTGCTCCTTCCTTATTATTCACTTAGAATACAGCATTTCCATGAACTAAGCTTTACTTTTCACTCATTCACTATATAGTTCTATTTGGTCAAGTTAAACAACACAATTAAACTTTTCTGATTTTTTTTTTTAAAAGGCAGAAGAAATTCTTGGCAAATACACTCCCTCCAACAAATTTCTGTGCAGCATGTGTTTTTGTTTCTAAAAACACACACAATACTATCTCCTTGTTAATAACAAATATGTATTTTGTTGTTGTCTTCTTTTTTGTGTGTGCAAAAAGTACCTTTATTATAAGGTAGGGATAGGACACTTGGGTAGAAAGAGTTGCACTGTGATTATAAGGAGCAACTGATTATACGTGTTACACATCTTTAAGTTGAGGATGAGCAGGTAGAGATAAAGGAAATGTCTAAAGGGAATTTCTTATGTTAAAAAAGACTTACAGGATCCGCATGCTCTGGCTATTATCAAGCTTAGGTTGATTTCGACCTCCAGCAAGGCATTAACATTAACGCAGTTGTGAATATTAAAAAAAAAATCTGAGTAAGACTAAGCCAGCAAGATTCTCCGTGATTACTCAAATTTTGAATGTGACCAGAGATAGCACCTGAAGTTTTCCCTCCCCTAGAGAGGTGCATAGTGCTACATGGAAAGAATCAAGGCTTCATGACCCATCACAATGAAGAGAAGGAATTGTGGACAGTAAAAGGGATATGGGTTATTAACTGGCAAATATTTATGCTTCACATTTACCAGGTGCAAATCAGAATAACAATGACTCCTCAGTCATTTTGGATAATGAAAAGAAAGTATACATAGGCTACCAGGACATGTAGTAAGCACTGAATATACCTTATTTTTTCCGACTTCTGTAACAAAGATATTTTCCCGCAATATTTCACCCTTACAACCCTAATCACATTGACAAGAGTTGATGTTTTCGGAGGTCAGTCTTGCATTAATGTTTTTCTGCATGGTGAATTTTAGCTAGACCAGGTTGATCCCTTTATACTAGATTTCAAAATAATTTGTTACTGCTTTCTATTTTGCCAAAATAAATCCTATCAAAATTCTCTCCACGGAAAGAAAACACATCTCAAGGCCACTATAAATGCCGTCCACACTGATTAGTGAGCTGACATAATTTGTAATGAAATGGAATTGATCACTCCATCAAGTCTGTCCTTGTAACTTTTCCATCCTTGAATTCTTCATGATAAATAAATTCTAGTGGACTTCATTATGAGGAAGGGGGAATAGAGAACTTTTTTCCCCCCATAGAAGTCCTATATATGATAGGATGTGTTGAGCAAGTCGATATGCAGGAAACATAAAAACTGTTTTATCCATTTAACCTTACTGAAACTCTCTCAAGAGATGACCTGATTTGGGAATGAATTAAATAAATGTATAAGATTCTCATTTCTTCTGGAAGCATAGCAGTAGCATGTGAAAAATAAGTTTAAATTAAAATTGAGACCTCCAAAAACTACTTATTTGCTATGAAATTTCTAGAAAGGCTTTTCAATGTCATAAAACTAAAGGGCAAAGTATGTGAAAGGGAAATGACAAGTATAAAAGATGTTCTTGTCACACCTACCAGGTAACCTTGATTCTGGAAGTTTCAGTTATGCAATATGGCGTCCAGTAGCATCCATATTACCCAGTTTTCTAGGTTCAACAGGAAGAAGATGAAGCCACAAAAGACCCTCTCATCCCAAATCCCCACATTACAGATGAAAAAAGAAATAGAGAACCAAAGAACTGAAGTTTTTCTCCAAAACAGAGACTAGAAAAACTAGAGTTACCATATTCATGAATCCAAGGTCTGTTTTTAGGATGAGTTTTCCCTCTATTATGCCTCTTTCTTATCCAGTTTTTTGGGACGTTTAAAATAGAAGTCCCAACCAAGCACTAGATTTCATTTTATTTTTGTTTTGGCTTGATTGATTGGTTATTTTTCCCCCTGGGTCATTGTATGAATTAGGTATATGACCTTCTGCAAGTTATCTAAACTTTCTTATAATACTATTTTGTCATTCTAAAATTGAGGCAAGTGGAGTAGTAAATTCCTACAAATTCATCATTTCATAGTGAATCATTTCAACAGCTGTCACACCATAATGGACATAATTACAAGAGAAGATAACTGGTAGCAGGCTTAGATTTACTGGCACAGAGCAAATTTTTAAAGATACGTGCTGCAGATTAGTGCTCATACTTTTAATAAAAGTATAAATTAGGAAGTTTGCCTTGATAGGTCTATAAAAAGCAATGCCTATCATACGCTTTCTTAGGGAATGCTCCAAAAGTTAACAATGATTTAAAAACTTATTTAGGGGCACCTGGGTGGCTCCGTCAGTTAAGCGTCTGGCTTAGGCTCAGGGCATGATCTCACGGTTCATGAGTTCGAGCCCCACGTCGGGCTCTGTGCTGACAGCTAGCTCAGAGCCTGGAGCCTGCTTCACACACACTCATTGTGTGTGTGTGTGTGTGTGTGTGTGTGTGTCCCCTCCTTCCCCCACTCATACTCTCTCTCAAAAAATAAACATTAAAATCAAAATTTAAATTTTTTAAAATAAAAATTAAAAAATAAATGTTTAAAAATAAACAAAAAAGCTTTAAAATGAGCTCATGTAACCCTTGTAATTTATTCTTCCATTTCTACTAATTTACATGGCCAATATATACATGGTTATATAAATCATTTTAACCAAAAACCAACTGCTAATATAGGGATGCTTATCATAAAGTAAATATTTTATCAATTATGTAAAATACAAACTTAGCCAAAGATATTTAACATTTCTTTACCTATTCAAGGTAATCATGTTACTATTTTAGGGGAGAGCAACTAAAGCAGATTTCATAAAACTTTTACTCTGAATTTCACAAGGGTATGTCAGGTCTTCATTTAAGCTCCATTAATAGAAATTGCTGAACATATTAAAAGTCAACATACTTTCCATCTTTTTTTTTTCCTCCACCACCCTTAGGAATTTAGTGCCTTGATTATGTAAGTTTGAATTGCTTTTTATTATACATTTTCTGGCTGCCTACATCTAATGCACTGAGCCACTGACCTCACCTGAGAAGGTGGATCTAGGCAGCAGAGCCCCAACATGCAAGGGAAAGCATGACTGTTTGGGAAAGCTAGACCAGTAGTTAAAAGAAACTGAAGCTAGATAATTCTGAAAATTTCCTGTTAGACCTATGAGTGCAAACATATGGTATCTGTCCTTCTCTGCCTGACTTATTTTGCTTAGCATGACACTCTCAAGGTCCATCCACTTTCCTACAAATGGCCATATGTCATTCCCTCTCATTGC
>NC_043704.1:31091853-31131149 GCF_006229205.1 Suricata suricatta | reverse complement strand
GTTTTTTGGGGTTTTTTTCCCCCTTGGGCTTTTCCCTTATTATTTTTGTTACTTTTTTTTTCCTCTTCTTTTTTTGGTGGTGGGGGTGGTTATGTTTAAATGAAGTTGCTTTTACAACACCTAAGACTTAATCATCCAGTTCCTATATAAAAGGTAGCTACTTTTTTGCATGGACCTCAAGTATACTGTAGTATAGAGGTGGAATTTAAGGAAAGGTATTAAACAGGCTGTGTTTTAGCTTATGGGCAAGTAATAAATTGTATCATGTATCTTGAACGTATCATAGATAAGCTGCTATATAATGATCGCCACTTCAGATAGCTGTGAAATTAGGTGATTAACTAGTTGT
This sequence comes from Suricata suricatta, assembly GCF_006229205.1. NCBI lineage: Eukaryota > Metazoa > Chordata > Mammalia > Carnivora > Herpestidae > Suricata > Suricata suricatta. The sequence continues at coordinate 31,130,800 of NC_043704.1, read as the reverse complement.
TACATAACCTTCTAATTTCTGTATAAGTCTAATTACATGAAATAGAAGTTGGGGTTTTGATTTTTCACTTTGCTTTTCTGTTTGGAGTGTAATTGTAACTACTGTAGTGTAAATGATGGAAAAAATTGCATATGTTAAAAAAATAATAAACAGAAAAAAGATTTTAATAAAGATAAAATCTTAAAAAAATAAAAATAAATAAAAAATTAAAAAAAAGAAACTAAAGCCTGCAGTAGACATATAGGAATGTCTCTACAATACTGCAGAGACAATTTAAAACCACAAATCTGAGAAGTTTCTAATAAATTTTCAGGAATGATTTCCTCTTGAGAAATAACAAATTAATTTCCTACTTTATGAATTCATTTTCTAACAATTCAGTGAGGAGCCAATGTATTGACCTGGACATTCATCCAATACTATTTCAAATCAATTTGCTACACGTTACCATGGTTGAAGGCATTCTTTAAAGAATGATTTGCCACCAAATCAGAGGTTTTCATGGGTTATGTAGATTTGCCTTACAATGACAACGCAAACTCTATTCCAGGAAGATACCCTTGAAATTTAGCTTATTGTCATATTTATAATTTTTCAATGTGGTTTCAGAATTGCATAGGCTTTATAAGAGATAATGCAATTGGACAATCTCCAAACTGATTAAACTTTTGAACAATGTTTAATTTTCTAAAAACATCAATATGTATGTGATCGCCACTATGAATGGATTTCAAAAAGTGATAACCTTTAACCTTCTATTTTATTTCTTAAGCAGTATATTTTGAAAATTCTGTAGCAATAACATTAATCATCGTAACTATAGATTCCAAAGTGCCCAGTGTCAGCATCAGAAAATAACATTCCTAACAGCATTCATATTTTATATGCATGCTAAGCTTTGTTAATATTTACTCTATGCTAATTGTATAGAACTCTTGATATGTTTTCCTCTAATCTAAGTATTTTATTATAAACTTAAATTGAGATTCAGTGACCTAATAAACATTGCAAACTTCTTTTACTATATAGTATACTAAAGACTTTAAAAAAATTAAATTGAATATGTTAGTACAATTTGGGAAGTTTTTTAAGAGATTAATTACTAAAACATTCCCCCCAAAATTACAACTGCCATGAGCCACATATTAGCTGCACCATGTCTAAGTGATGCACACAATGACTGATTTGAGCCTGGTTCACTTTCAACAGACATTCAACTACAGTTGACCCTTAAACAACTTGACTCTGACTCCATCAACCCCATAGTCAAAAATCCACAAATCCATGTATAACTTTTGACTCTCCAAAATCTTCTTTACTAATCGTCTGCTGTTTACTGGAAGCCTTACCAATAGCATAAACAGTTGATTAACATATATTCTCTATGTTATATGTATTTTATATTCTTATAATAAAGTATAATAAAATAAACAAAATATTATTAAGAACATCGTAAGGAACATACATTGATGAAGAATCTGTCTCTTGCTTCAGTAGTGTTTGGACAGAAAGACCCTGCGAAGCCTTTCTTCCAGGCTCTCACTACCCTCCAACCGGTTTTCCAGCCACAGCCTTCAGATCATCTTCCCAGCCATCATCCGCCTCCCAGATCAGCCAACAGTGTTTCTGGGGATTTGTTTCTGTCTGTTGAGCTTTGCTCCTTATTGCTGACCAACCACGAGCTCCCATATTCGTCAGAATTATTCCACTGAGATAAGGGACCACAAACAACCCTCAGGCCAGCATGTATCTGTGGTCCTCCTACACTTACCTCTCTCTGGGTTTCTATTTTGACCACAAGCTGCTCAGGAGGACAAGTTCCACTTATTTGAGGAGTTGGCCGGGGGAAGCGCAAGAATATCAGTTGTCTCTTAAAAATGCAAAACGGGAGCACCTGGGTGGCTCAGTCGGTTGAATGTTCAGCTTCGGCTCAGGTCATGAACTCATGATTAGTGGGTTCAAGCCCCGCGTCGGGCTCTGTGCTGACAGCTCAGAGCCTGGAGCCTGCTTCAGATTCTGTGTCTCCCTCTCTCTCTGACCCTTCCTGCTCACGCTTTGTCTCTCTTTGTCTCAAAAATAAATAAAACATTTAAAAAAAAAAAAGAAAATGCAAAACCACCCCAGCAGCTGTGTTCTCCTCTTGGAAGTGCAGAAGCTGTCCCAATATAAGTGGGTAAAACCCAGGATGCAGTGGAAGTCGTCATGGTCCTGAAGAAGACTCTGACTGAGTCCTTTTGTATCTGCATGTCCTGCTTTCTGCCATGCATGCCTCCACCTCTGGGACTTCCTGGAAAATCACCTCCTGGTTGAAGGAGGAAAACATCAAGAAGATGCTGGCCACCTGACCATCCTCCACAGGCTGGCTGGCAGCCGTGACACAGGGCTGGGGGAGTAGTGCCTCCAAAGGCTCAGTCTCAAGCATGAGTAGGAGCCTCCAGAGTCCAGTGGCTCTTGAGAGGCCCCTTTGATATCCCTCTTGGTGTAGGAGCCTCTACCTGCGCCTCTCCCTGCAGCCAGGGGGAAGCTTTTTAACCACCCTGGAGCCCTCGAGCAAAACGTGGATCAGGTGAAAACAATAAAGCTTTTTATAAACAGACCATTACAAAACAAACAGAAATGTGTATAAGAGGAACTAGGTAAGTTCAAATTCATGGTCAAGGACCAGCTATCATTGTACCTAAAATGTCATTGCTCTATTATCATTTTTTGATAGGGTTCTTAAGCCATGGGTGGCCTTATGTGGAATGGCAGAGAGGAGACCTCAGAAACTGGACGCAAAATTTTGTGAACACCTGTGCATGTGCCTTTTAACAAGGCACATCTTTGGCAGTTAATACTCTCTTAACAAGAGGGCTCTGACTTAAAATTGCTCTTATCTAGATGCTGGATCAGATTGTGAATGCAGGCTAGTTTCTTACCTTCCCCACGTGTTGTTTTCCTTATCTATAAATGTAGCAGAACCTATCTAATAACAGTGCTGTGAAGACTGAAAGAGTTCTTTCCATATGCAAAGCACAAAGTCCGCACTCAGTACATGTTACTTAATTAATGTTAGTATAGAGTGTACATTTTTTATTAGGAGAAGCTCTCTCACTATACTCAAAGGAGTCTGTGGCCCTATAAAAACAAAGGACTACCATCCGCAAAATGGTCTTTTTTTTAACGCAATGGTATGTCATCGAAAATACAGTTTCTGCCCAACTGTGTACCGTGATTTTTTACTATTGCTTGTTTCTACCTACTAATAAAAGGTCATTCTGAATGATACACCTTACCTACATTTCCCCAAATGCTCCATGTCTTCAACAATTCTGCTCTCACATTTGCCATATACTAAATTCAGTTTTAAAGGTGAGGGGCACCTGGGTGGTTCAGTCAGTTAAGCATGTGACCCTTGATTTCATTCAGCTCAGGTCATAATCTCACAGATTTGGGTACGAGCCCAGCTCTGGGATCTGCACTGTCAGCGAGGGACTCTATCTCCCTCCCTCCCTCTCCCCTTCCGTGCTCATGCTCTCCCTCTCTCTCAAAATAGATGAATTTTAAAAATAAAAATATTAAGTGCTAAATCAATATGTAATTTAAATTCACGAATAGGGGCACCTGGGTGGCTCAGTCGGTTGAGCATCTGACTTCAGCTCAGGGCCTGAGCTCACAGTTCCTGGGTTCGAGCCCTGCATCAGACCCTGTGCAGACCACTAGCGCAGAGCCTGAAGCCTACTTCGGATTCTGTGTCTCTTTCTCTCTCTACTCCTCCCCTGTTCATATTCTGTCTCTCTCTGTCTCTCAAAAATAAATAAATTGTAAAAAAAAAAAGTTATGAATAAATATATTCCCTTTTTTAATCTGTTAATGAAGCTATATTTAGATAGCTAGATTTTGACTTAAAATAGCTCTATAACAGCTTAAGAATGCTTTTAGTACCATAATTCCTGACGAACTGTATATATGAAATGTTAGTACTAGGCATTACTACCTCACCATGCTATGGAAATTATTTGTGGATTATAGTTATTGAAATTTAATCAAATATTAGTGTCTAATAATTATTTGTACCTCCTTAAATATTTTCTTGAAATAGATTATACCAATACCAATTTTTTAAATAAAATTCTTAAAACCAGTGTGTGGTGAATGCATGGGAAGCTTCTGTTTTAGGGTTGTTTTGATCATAAATTTAAAGAGAATAAAAGAATATCAAAAGAAATCTTTCAAGGGCACAATAATATGTGTTAGATTAACTCGCATTAACCTTAATAAAATTCCTGTTACAGGAGTTTAAAGGGGTGGTTAAAACAAACGCATTTTCCTTTTAAAGCAAAATATTACAATTTTATGAAATTGTGTACCTTTAAAATAAGGCTAAAACCTCTTGCAAAAAAAGACCCAAGTCAATGATGAGTATAGTGATCCCAAAGATGAAAAGAAAGATTTTCTCTCGGATGGTGGGAATGGCCGTATTATATTCAGGGTTTTTTGTATTGTGTAATGGCAGGTTGGAATTCTTTTTCTGAAGCCTGTACCTTAGAGAGTAAAGGCCGTTTATAAAGGTAGCTGAATACAACTTGTACTTATCGCTTTGTCTTTCACGATCACACTCAGAGTGAATGGGTTTTCACAGTTGACCAAACTGAATGGAAGCGACAGCATCACATTTCTACATAGTTATTTGCAGGTTACACGCTGAAATTCACTTTTAAGATGTTTACCTTTAACAACCCTGGACACCCTGGACAAAATTTTGATCCAGAAGACATGGAAAAAGAGGCCATGTTTAATCAACTGCAAATAGCTCTTAAGCTTGGACTAGAATATGGTTTTTTTTTTAATCTTTAGGATATTGTAGAAAAATTTCAAGTCGGCATTTTGTGCCTCACTTATGTATTGCATTGAATTAAAGAATCAGTATAAACTTCAGTTAATCTCTTTAAAAAACATTCTGTCCAGTTTTATTTAGTAAATCATAATGAATTTCATATGGCATCTGTTATATGGCTATACAAATGGTTGGTTAAATTTAGACTGGAAATCAGAGTTGCTTTAGTCTAGTAGATAAAAAATATGATACTTTAATTATCAGTATACTTTTCATTCAGGGACCTACTTTGTCTTCATTTTTCTTTATTTACAGTATCTGTTGATGCCTTTAAAAAGTGAGTGATTTAATAAATCTTTAAATTTCCTTTCAAGAGAGGTCTTCTGTTTCAGAGCAAAATGACCACCAGATAACATCATTGGGGCCAAAGAAATACCGAGTGTAGTTTTCAGTTAAAAGATTTGGTGTGCATAGAGAAAAAAGAGCTTGTTTTTCTACTGAATCGAGAAAGCAGCAAATGAGAGTGTTATAAATGTTTCAAAATGATCATGTTCTGCTTGAATTATGTTTCGCTGAAATAGATCAGAGACTCAATTCCTTGGGTCTCTCAAAAAACATTTGCAGTTTCTGGAAAACTTAACAAAAAATGCTATTTCCCACTCAGTTCATTTACTTTGAAGCCTTATCAGATGAAGGATCAAATGAAACCGATCATCTCCTGGTTTTCCCAGGTTATTACCATGTGGATATGGAATTAACCTCCATCTACTCACTCTCAAAATGAAATGCTTTGTGAAAAGGAGTGGAACACATAGAATTATTCTGAATTATGCTAAAGGAAAAGAAAACCTTGACAGGCAGGGGAATAAAAATGTATAGAGTTATAGCAATTATGAAAGACAAGAATAACGACAGCTTAGAATAAGGTGCTATTTTTTTTAAATGTAGGAAGTTGCTTTTACCGTCAAGTACTCAAAACATCAGACTCTGACAAGTTAGATTTTATAAACAAGCAGAAACTGAAAATCCGGAAGAAAATGGAAAGTATGTGAATTTTATTATTTTTAAAATGTTTATTTTTGAGAGACCATAAGCAGGGGAGGGGCACAGAGAGGGGGCACAGAGGATTCTGAGCCATGCACTGAGGACAGTGAGCCCAATGTGGAGCTCAAACTCACAAACTGTGAGATCATGACCTGAGCCGAAGTCAGACACTCAGCCAACTGAGGCCCAGTGCCCAGGAAAGTACATGAATTTTAAAAGTATAATGTTGTTTCCTTAATATTTAATGTAGGGAGAGGACTTTCAAAGGAGCCAGTAATAACAGTGCTTTTTATTTTTTAACAAACTACTATTGATGTTTTAAAAAACCTACAGGGAAGCCTGGGTGGCTCAGTGGGTTTAGCATCTGACTTCTTGGGCTCAGGTCATGATCTCTTGCTCTATGAGTTTGAGCCCCAAGTCGGGCTCTGTGTTGACAACTCAGAACTTGAAGCCTGCTCCAGATTCTGTGTCTCCCTCTCTCTCTGACCCTCCCCTCCTCATGCTCTGTTTCCCTCTCTCTCAAAAATAAAGATATTTAAAAAATAAATTAAATTAAATAATAAATAAAAAATTACAAAACATTGTTATTGGTTAGTTTTGTTACAAACTTCCAGAATAAATGGGAGAAAAAAAATCTTTTAGTTATACGTAAACTACTGAAGTAGAAGTTTGAATTGAGTCTAATAATTTCTTTTTTTTTTTTTTTTTTTTTTTTTTTTGAGAGACAGAGAGAGACAGTGCGAGCAGGGGAGGGTCAGAGAGAGAGGGAGACACAGAATCCGAGGCAGGCTCCAGGCTCTGAGCTGTCAGCACAGAGCCCAACATGGGGCTCAAACCCACGAACCATGAGATCATGACCTGAGCTGAAACCGGACGCTCAACCAACTGAGCCACCCAGGTGCCCCCTAATAATTTCTGATTTAATTAAAGCCTCTCAAGGTGTGTGATGTGGATCTCTGCTATCTCTTCCATGCTCACCACAGGGAACCCATTCCCACTCACTGTGACAGGTATCACATGACAGCAAGGGTCAAGTCTCCAGCTAAGGAAAGCTCTAGGCTTGGTCCAGTTGCCCACATGAACATTCAATTATAATCTCAAATTCCATAAATCTCAAAATAGATCCGTCACCTCTCTCCTTTTACTATACTCCATCTTCCTCTTCTTTCTGACATAAGCCCATTTACTTCAGGTCCCTCATGCTAGAAATCTCACTTGGAAGGATTACCTCTTTAATCTCTTTCACATCCGTTCAGGCATAGATTCCTATGGATTCTTCCTTCTCTCGCTTCATGTCTGCCTCTCTGTTCCATCTCTCTCTAGACTTGCCTTCACGCTATCGTTATTCCAAAAGCTTCATAGTTTGTCTGTTCCAAGTGTATGCTATTCTTCTCCCTTGTCACTTCATATCCAGAAAAACTATACAAGGATTTTAGAGAGTTAGGTATAACTTCTTTAAAGAAACAAACAAAGAAGTAGGTTAGTTAGGTAAATCTCAAACATTCATAGCGTTCTAAACTCTTCACATTCCCTTGGCCAGTAGAAATCCGTTGATTTGACCAGCTGAATTACAAACTGGACTTTTGTAAGGCCAGCTTTTTCAGCCAGGATTAAGCAAATTGCCCTGTGAGTCTTACGAGGAAGCACAAAAGTCTGAAGCAGCATGCCAAGGCTCGCCATTTATTTGGACAGCACTTTCTCATGCTGCCATAATGTCTTTGCAACACTGATTGATAGTCAAAGATGCCAGGACATCACTTACTATATTAAAAGTTGGCCGTGTCTCTGCATTTTCTGAGTTCACTGAGGATTTAAAAAAAACAAATGTCAACTACAAGGGGAAAAAATGAGATGCAGACCCCTCTGTTTCCTGGAGGTAGCTTATACCTGATAGATTTATCTATCAGTACCCATACTGAAAGCAAGCCTGTAGGACAGCTGATTCATTTGCATCAAAAAATGATGGTGCAGATATCAATAAAGTCTGGCTGATGTTTTTTCTATTTGGCTTTCACGTGCCTTTAAACATTAAAACAAAGAAATATTACCTAGTAAATCAGGGTCTCAAATTAATTTCTAAACATTTTTTGGTGAGGTGATTAGCAAAAATAAATGATAAATAACACGAAGCTGTGTAGTAGCATTGATGTACTTGACACACATTCACTAGCCTCAGTGTCTGTATGTCTGATGTGTGGGATTTGAACTCAGGTATGCAAAAACACTAAAACACAATTCATAGCAAAACTATATCCACGGTCTAAAGCCTATCAACATTCAAAAAGTGAGGAGATTGTATGTCTGGTCATTAGGTGACAACTAAGTGATTCCTTTATTTATCCTTCTTGGGGCTCAACAAGGCATTAAACACCCAATAATTAGTCGCAGAAACAAAGGCATGAATGAAAGTACAATGACTGGTTTTGCCAGACTCTGTAAGCACCACCTTGATGTACTGCTGGTTCTTAATACAGACAAGCCCCCCAATTAGACGACTGACAATTAAGTTGAAAACTCAACCATCAAACAGGAACAGGGGACTGGCCCTCAGTACTAAATTATTTTCAGGTGGCACTGAACACTCTCACAACAACAAAAGACAAATTTGGAGGATCACTTTTTACACAAGAAATTCTGCTTTCCACTTTACATTTTGCAGGCTTACATCTTAGCTTGATTTTCTAGTTTCTTTTATATTTTGCTGGAATCCAGCATGATACACTCTTTCATTATGATCAGCTTGTATTGATGAGTATACAGTTAGAAACAGGGGCCATAGGCAGTGCTTAAATATAAGACTCTAGTGCATCATAGTGTATAGATTCTGGATTCCGACAGAGCTCAGGCTCAACCCTGGCTTCTAGAGGGCAGGTTATTCTTGAAGTAGAGATATCAGCATCAGATTCTTTGGCCAACATTAAGAGTGTCTCCAAAAACTACCCTAGTGTTGGAGTCTCAGAAAGATGTAGGAGAAACTTCAGGTGAGCATGGGGAGGAGTGGCCATTTATATAAATATCTCATCTATCATATCATATATTTATCTATATCTATACCTGTATCTATACCTATCGATATCTATATCTATCTATATCTATGTCTATGTCTATCTATATATTTTATTCCTACATTAACAGCATTGCCTGAGGAGCTCATTGCCTATAGAATTTTCTTTGTTAAATAAAAAATTTTAAAGCACTTAATACACTTTTGCACAAACCACTGCCTTCCTCCACATAACAAAAATAGAAATTCTTCCTGCCTGCACACTGGCAGGCAGCCCACGTTTGCCCGTACTACGATTATTTCTGAATGACTTGGCACAACCTTTAATGGTGTGCTTCTTGCATCATAGGATTTGATGTTCCATTTTTGCCCATCTCATCACTTTAGCTTCCAGAAGCTGTATTGGCCTGATTGCTATTAATAAAGGGATATTTCTGCATGGCTGTCTTTAGATTCCATACTCTTGGGCTGCCTTACAGGAGAGATCACCTTTGGATCTCCACTGGCTCAGTTCCATTGGATGAGATCCAAGATAGAACTTCCTTATGCTGAATTTCACTGCTGTGGCCAGTGCTGTAACAATGAGGTTTCTGTGTCAATATCCTTTGGATCTTAAAGGGTCATATTCCCCATATAAACCTAGGCACCTAGACTGTTGTGTTTCTTTTAATTTTGTTTCATTCAACTTTTTTTTCCTCTAACGATCAGGTCCAAGTACTGTCTACCAAAATAAATGACAGTATCGGCAACCTGTGATTTCCTATAAACTAGCACATACACGGTACACGTGTACTCACGCACGCGCACACACACACACACACACACACACACACAGGTATAAACACAGTCACAGAATTACAGGAACATAATTTTTCTCATTTTTCTCTTCAAGGAGGAATCTGACATTTAGCATTAATGTCAAACTTGAGTCATTAAATAAAACCTATAACTAACTCCAGTGAGAATCTTATAAAAACCTAAAACATAGAGTATATATAATTACATTATTGGATTAATATACCCACTCTTTTTTTAGTGGAGTTGTGCCTAGTTATTAACACAAGACTTCAAATAACTATATATTTATGAAGATAAACATGCAAGCAATGATTTTCAGGCTTCCTGTACTCATGCCCAAGGCAGTCGTATACACGAGGAGAAGGACACAGGTCTCTCCTTCCTGTCAACTGTGGCTAGCTCAGCTGAAGAGAGCTTTCCAGTTCTTGGCAGAATAACAAATTCTCAAGCAGAGAGGGGATAAGGGTGAGATTTTTTCTTCTGTAAGTAACTTAATGAATGAAGTACTAATTAACATTATGGCATTGATAAATGGAGAGAGAGATTAGGGATGTACTCGATATTCAGACCTTCGCAGATGGACTGTCAAAGCCACATTAATTCCTATCTCATTGGAGCATCTGCTTCTCCCATAATCCACTGCCCCTTGGTACAAACAACACAAACTGTTGTGACTCAATTCGATTTATATCAATCTAATTTCTCTTAATCCAATTTGTATTCCAATCTACTACCTTCTAATCACTTAAATCTTCAGCCTCCATCTGGTAAATTTTCTCTCAAAATTAACCGAGCAGATGCCTCTGCGATTGTATTCCACAGTCAAGCTAATCAGACCCTCGCAGTGGCCTATAGAATCCACTGAATAGGTACGTGACTTACGGTGTTACCCTTCCAGTTACAAACTCTGAGAGGTAGGAAGACCATTTTATCTATCATTAATTGGTTCATTTGCATAACACTGCTTGGGAAGAAACACTGGACACAAAAGCCAAGAGAAGAAAACTACAGGAAGGGAGCAAAATGTGCTCATTTGTCAAATGAGCTTTACAATTCAATCTGTCTTCCTTTTAGGTTAACAAAGGTGAGGTGAAAATATTGTTTGATGGTTCGTGGTCTTAAAAGCTACCCTCTGTATGCCATGGGATTTGAGGAGTTTTGTCTAATCATCACAAAGTAATTGTGCGGTTAACAGAATTTTGGTTAACAAACATATTCTTAAAAGAAGCTTCTGGATTTCAGAACTCTGCACTAATTGATTCACCAGAACATATGTGATATAAACAATACAGCCCCTGGCTAACATTGACTTTCATTCCCATGAAAGTTCCACTGTGATCCATAATTAATGTCACAAAGTAAATGTTCCCCTATGAGCAGACTGGACAGCACTACCTGTGGAATAAACATCATTCTGAAATCCACAGTAATTAAGAAAAATACAAAAATGAATAAAGGACCAGAACATATAAAGACAAGCATTATATTGAACTACTTAGAGGTAGAATCGATTTTCATGTAGAATTCACAAGATCAATGTCATTAATTTATAGCCATACTTTTTACATAGTGTGTCTTCATAACTTTTTCTTCAAATTTCAAGACATCATGAAGAGGGATATTATAATATTCAATGTGGCCACATAAGGAATTATCCTTTAGACACCTTCTGCCATTAGAAAACCATGAAAGATTAGCCAAAACCATTAAATCTAGAACATAGTCTATCTTAGCCTGAAGAATGTCTAAGAAATCAGTCTCAGTAACATAATGAGACAGAAGAGTATCAAAATATCTTCATAAAACAAAACATAAAATATGAACAAATGGATTAAATAGCAGAAAGTAAATGTGTTCCTTCTGACTAGAGTAAGAAAGAAGAGAAGGCTTCATGGTGGTGGATGTTCTCAGGGTCCAAAATGACCAGACAAACACAGTTTGAAAAGTCAGAGGGCAACAACCAATGTCGGACCTTCTGAGAAGCTGGTAGAAAGAGGACACTGGGGTTGGAGGAGGGGGCAATGAGAGACAGTGATCCATTTCTCTACCTCAGCAGTAAGAGAGCGAGTGACACAACCACTCAGTGAATAAAAGCAACCACATCTGGACCCAGCTCAGGCTCACATTTGCTGTTCTTAGCCTGAATTGCTTCCTCTGTAAGTGTGTTGAAAATTATACCTGCTTCTATGTACTGTGTTAAAGATAAAATGAGATCATACAGGTAAAACGCTGTTTAAATTCTAAGTCAGCATGTAAACATAAGACATCAGGGCCATTTAAGAACGTGGAGTCTGGACACAAATTTGAAATCCAGGTCTAGGAGCTGGGTAAGTGCAGGCAACTAACTAACCTTCTTGGTAACTTGGTGTAAAATCATGTTGATAATATCTCTGATGCTATGTTATAAAGAAAATAATTAATATATTTAAAGTATCTAGATAAGTGCCTGAGAAAAAGTGTCCCATGAAAACATGTCTGCTATAAGACAAAAACTAAGAATGCTCTCTTTGTAGTGTACATCTCACAAAAGCCTGGAGGTACATTAACCGTTGAGTAGCTAAAGAGTAGTGTCTATTTGTTCAATTGTGCTCTTCTTTTCAGTATTAAAAGAAAATTATTCTATTAAAAGAATAGAATGATTTTGGATGCTACAATGAGGTCTATCTATAGAAAATATGCTTTATAAAGTACTTTTAATTGGCTCTTAGATGAAAACAGTGGTCTCAATGATGTTGGTAACGTTAGTAACTACTGACACAAATAATTCCTGCATCCTATGTGTACACTGTACTAGAGGGAAGGAGCCCCTCCCTTCAAGGAGTTCAGAGTCCTGCACCCTGACAATTTGATTAAACCCTTGTTCTCCTCTGGGCAGTAAAATATCTGAAGCAGACATGTCATATGTTTGTTTCTTTGAATGCCAAGGAAGCTCATATAACTGACCCAGAATTATACAAGTATGGATCAAAAGCCCATTTTCATGAACTTATCCCAAGGAGAATACAGAGATAGAAATGAGCAGAGACTCTAGAATATGCATCTGAGAAGTGGCAGGGGCACTGAGGACTTCCTGACCTTCCCCTGGAGCAGGTCTTCAAACAGTAGTGGGCATGGTGCTTTCCTTAAGCCCAAAGGAGAGGTGTGTATCTCTGACGACAAAAGGACACAGAGAGGACTCTGAAGGAAAAGGCCTTGCTAAGCTTCCTCCAGTTCATTACACGTACCTCACACTCTGTCCCATCAGATTTTCCCAGGACTTTCTACTCCTCATCAAACCTCATATAAAAACACTTAAATTTAACTACTTCTTGGAGTCTTCATTTCCTTATGAAGTCTCCTCTGTCACGTAAAACGTGTTAAATAAATGTGCGTGCTTTTCTTCTGTTAATCTATGTTTTGTTACAGGAGCTCCAGCCAAGAACTTAGAAAGGAAGAAGGAAAAGACACGCTCCTCCTCCTACACAGATCTTTACAAAATCTGCACTGGTCAATATCAGTCTGCTGAAATTTTTAAGGCAAAACTGGAAGCTCATAACCTGGAGTTCTTTTACTGGAGAAGAAAGCTCAAGACTCTCTGTAAATGCCAAGCCTAGAGTTTTAATTAAGGCAAATGATTAACTTGTGATAGCAAGTTATATGTGATACAAAGTGCTACGTTATTTATATTAGAATTTATAGTGGTTGTTGGTGAAATACTACTTGGTAAGAAGGATAATTGTCCTCCCTCTAGTTTTACTTTGTTTCTTTTACCTTTTAAAATCTCTCACTTGGGGCTCCTTGGTGGCTCAGCTAGTTAAGCACCCGACTTCAGCTCAGGTCATGATCTCACAGTCTATGAGCACAAGCCCTGCGTCAGGCTCTCTGCTGACAGCTCAGAGCCTGGAGCCTCCTTAGGATTGTGTGTCTCCCTCTCTCTCTGCCCCTCCCACACTCATGCTCTCTCTGTCTTAAAAATAAAGAAACATTAAATTTTTTCAAATAAAAATAAATAAAAATAAAATCTCTCACATAAAAGCAAACTTTAAGCAATAACAATAACAGCAAAATCAAAACACAAATTGTTGTTAGATGTTTTGCTAAAGCATCTCTCTTCCCCCAAACAAGTTTTAGACATTTAAATTAGTCTACAAACTAATTTTTATATACAAACTAGTCTAATTTAATCCCACAAAAGTTAAAGCGTGTTCATAAGGCAAAGCAGGAAGCACAAGAAAGCACAATAACATGGGCACAATAACCACAGTGTAGGGGGAGAAATATAGAATTCATGCATTAAATTTTATAATACAGTCGAAAGAGAAAATTACAAAAAATAATGAATCTTTTTAAATAAAACTTCAAAAGTTTTATTTTTTACTAAAAGGCTCTTGAGTTTTTCAAACTGTTCTCCAACAGTTAGCATTTCTTCCTGATTTCACCAAAAAAAACCAGTACTTTCAAGTCCTATTCGTGTGCCAGAAAGAACCACAGTACGTAACTAAAGTGTATATCTAACTAAATGTGTTGACCATATTTTGGTGTATTTACTATAATGCAAAAAACCAAAAAGAGTAGTTGTTCCGTTAGTCATTTTCATCAGGGAGTTACCGATTAGAAGAAACAGAGTAAGGCCCACCTGTGACAATGACTATCTTAGAGGACTCCTCCCTCATCACCTCCAAGTTCTCAATAAATACAAGGACAGGAATCCCAAATCATCCCAATGCACTGTCCAGCCTTGGAAAGAGGAGGGAAACAGTACTCTTAACTCAAAATCTTGCCAATGTCCCCAATTTCTTTTATTTCTCAAATTCATCAGTATGTTCATCTGAAGTATCCTTATTTTTACAAAGCATTCTACATGCTGCACCTTCAGATACAGTTATGACCAAAAACACATTAAGTGTTGGGCTTCTGCTCAGCTCATGATTTCATGGTTCATGAGTTCGAGCCCCACATTGGGCTCCACAATGATGGTTTAGAGCCTGCTCTGGATTATCTTTCTCTTCCTCTCTCTCTGCCCCTTCTGTGCTTCTCTTTCAAAATAAATAAATAAACTTAAAAAAAAAAAAAAGGAAAGAAAGATACAACTGGTAAAAACCTGGTTAGTCATGTTATAAGGCTAATATTAGGATGCTAACACATAAATTGCAATCCTAACATATAAGAGTTGCATTTTATGTATATGTGTGTGGATTTATTGCTGACCACAAGCTAAGTGACTTCTCCCCCTCTGTTTAGGCCCATTTGTCATAAGCTTGATTTTACGGTATTCAAATACTTCAGTTATAAAAATGTAAGTGATATGACAGAAACATAAGACCTAAGACGATTTTGCTGAAAACAGTCAAAGTACAGTTTGACACTTTTAAGTCCTTCCTCTCAAGACTGGGTAAAGAAAAACACTGCACTTTAAATACTCAGGAAGGAATATTTCCTTTGGAGGAAAAGTTTGCTCCATTCTGATCTCACTCTGCCTTTAGGGATATTTATGCTGAAATCACATTATTTCTTCAAAGGATTGCATTAATTCATTCACTCGTCCTTTATTTATAGGTTATGTGCCAGTGGCTAATATACATCACAGAAGGAACAAAAACAATAAAAGTGCTGTTTTCTCTAGGAAGGGTTACTCTAAAAATCAGAGAAAAATACAAAGCCATGAACTCACCCAGGCACGACTTTTTTTTTTTAATTGAACTTGCTATATTAGTTCTTCTCCCATCCTAAAGGAAACATCTGTCAGCAAACCAGCTGAACTAATAAACACTCGAATGTGTTAGAAAAGAGTATGACTTGATTCATCCACAATATAATAGATAAATACAAAGACCCAGGAATGTAACTAATTGTTAGTGTACATTTGCAAGGAAGGGAGACACATAAAAAGTCATCTGTTCCTAACTGCTTCTTTTATGTTCTAGAGTTACTGTGCAGGTGGAAGGGGACAGATTTTAAAACTAAATCTTAGAGAAAAGATGAGGGAACACACATTAGGATGATACTGTGACATTTCAAGGAGCCTTCACCGATGCAGAGAACAAAAAATGCAATTACATCCCATACTAATACTTGGAAAAAGGTAGAACATACGTGAATATTTATACTACATCTAAATTTAAGTCTGTATTTATAATCTATAAGTGGTTTAGTGCTAGTAATAAACATGAAATATTAACACGATCTGTTTAATGAGAATGCATTTGTTTGTACCACACAGGATTTTAATATGTAATGTAATTGTTGTACACTTTCATATTTGTATACAACATACCCAAATGGTTATCAAAATAGCTAATTTCCAATAGGTTAAAGTGTATTATTTAATTAACAGACTACTTACTCTCTTTCCTTGAGTATATTTTCAAGTCATAATCCCTGGCTAGGCATAAAGCCACATGCCTGCATAATTTCACATTTAAGGAGAAGCTCATGCCCACAGGACAATCCTATCTGTTCACCTTCAGTGTGAGGGTCAAGCCGTATAGTCCTCAGAAAGTAGCATTAAATAAGACAACTTAATATTGCACTAGGGAGGAAATCACTTAATATTCATGTTGACAGAACAGAAGATTAATCACGGGGACTTTGTGCCCTCAAAGAGGACTCAGGAAGGCCCTGGGCCCCAGTTTCAGGAAAGCTGATTGCTTTAGAGTAGTTCATAAGCAACCCTGTGATGAAACGCTAAGGTTTACTGCAAATTGGCACTGGGAGACAAATGAGGCACCTTTCTTACTTCAATTTCAAATTAATCTTATTGTCCCACTGATCTCTGTTTTCTGCCACACACCTTTTCTCCTCTTTTATATGGCAAAGCAATCTTTTCAGTGAATGTTAAAGAATTATAAGGAATATTTCCTCTCCTGTTTACTTCACCCTACCTTAGAAGCAGCATGCTCTTTTCTCTTAGCAAATAAAAATGTGCTCTCATTTTTTATGGCAAAGTAAACATAGGAAAAATAATGGTCGATGTTTACCAGGTATTCAGAACACTGAGTTAAAAGCATTCAACCTATTAAAGACTATTTTAATGATAGTGATTAAATATAATTATAACCCTTTTCCCATGAGCAATTTATTAACCCCTTTGAATTAAATACTTGTTTGCTGTAACTTCTTAAAGGGCAATTGTTTTCCTATTTATTGAGCATTTTCCTCAAAACCTATCTACAAAACCACTCAAAAGCTTTGATATCACAAACATAATGAAGGCTTGGCAGATTCATTTCCTATTCATGTTTTGTAAATGATTTCCCTCTTGACTTCCGGTAATCATTGCATTTAACTAAATCATCATGGCCTAACCAATCTTCCATTAAAAAAAAATGAACCTCACTCTGTTATGTTTATAGTAAATAAATATAAATGCAATCACGATGTTAAATAAAAACAGATTACTGTGGGACACAGCTTAAAAAAACATAAACTCTAGGGATAATGACTGTTTACAGTCTCTGATACATATGAAACATAAAATACATTCATTCACAAGATGTATCTGGAGGTCTTAACCAGGCTGGCACTGAGTATATACTAATGAGCAAAGCAGAGACTACCATCTGGTTGTATATAAGTATATAGTATATCAGTGTGTGTTTAAAAACTGTGGGGGTGCGTGGGTGACACAGTTGGTGAAAGCATCTGACTCTTGATTTCGGCTCAGGTCATGATCTCATAGTTTGTGAGTTCAAGCCCCACATCGGGCTATAAGCTGACAGTGCAGAGACTGCTTGGGATTCTCTCTCCTTCTCTCTCTGCCACTCCCCTACTTGTGCTCTCTTTATCTCTCAAAATAAATAAACTTAAAAAAAATTGTGATAGATCTTATAAAGAAAGATGAAACAGGAAGAACTCATTTGGATTACTAGAAAAGAAAGTTTTCTATAATAAGTGACTCTTCATCAGAGTCCTAAAAGATAAATATAGCTGAGGTGAGAAGTGGAAAAGATAATCCTGGCAGAGTATCCAGCATAGGCAGTCTCTTGAGTGGGAAAGACCTTGGTATGTTCTAGAAACTGAAATAACATCAGTGTAGCTACAGCATATGATAAGGGACAGACTGGCAAAATAAAGTTTAAAGTAAGTAATGAAGCCCAAGACTATGTAGGAATTTATAAGGCCCCTTATCAATTAGAGATTACAATCCTATCAGAGTGCAACAGGAACCAGTGAGATGTTAGACACACCTCAGGAAGCTAACATGATCTGGTTCACCTCTTCAGAAGCTACCCAGGCTACTCTAAGTAGAGTCCCGTGGAAGCATGGACATCAACCAGGAGGCTCTTCAATAACCCAGAGAAGAAATGATGTCCTTTTGCCACCAAAAGCTTGTGATCCCAAATCACATTTTAAATGGCCTAGAAAGACCCTGAGTCGGGCACAAAGAGGGCAGTGCCTCACAGGAGGGAGCCTCTGCGCACACCATCAACCCCTGCTTCACCTCAGATGGACGCAGCCTGAAAGCATCTATGCCCCTTGGGCAAGCTGCTCAATGGCAGCTTCATTGAGCATCACTCCTTGGGTGGGAATGAGAGAAGAAAGAATGGATGAGAGAATTCATTTCGTTTTTCATTTATGAGGTTTGCAAGTCGGGGAAGGTATCACTTTTCTTATTTCCAGGCAAAAAGTCTGAGCCAGGAAGTCTCAGGTAACAAGAATCGAACGGGACATTTATACTGAAAGTAATGGTTTCGTTTTAATTTCATCCTATTTCAGAGTTTTCTGACAGACTTTTTACCGAATGGACTAAAAAATAAGTTTTATCCGGGCAAGAGACTTGTTCAGTAACTGCAGTTTATGAGGAAAGAATGGCTCTAGTTTGGAAGGGGATATATGTCATCTTAGAGAAAGAACACACGGAATACTTCCTCGGAGCGCTGTAGCTACCACTGCCGACAATGGTCGCTCCAAGAGTGAGGACTGGCAGACGGGGCTAGAGGGGACTCGTTTTTCACAACACAACCTTCTATAGTTTGAAAGATTTATAGTCTGTTAGTACTAATAAAAATAAATAAGCAAAGAGGCAAATTAATAAGGAACCACCCATGATTTCTCCCTACTCTGTAACACGCCACTCATGAACATCTTAGTTTATACCTAACCCATCAGTGTATCTTCCAAATCTGCTCCCACTTCTTGCCATCTGCACTGAGTAGCTCCCTTCCTCCCTAAACTGGCCACACAAGCGTTCCCTTATCTCCACTCTCATCCCAGGACAGCCCATCCTCTACACCATAGCCAGAGATACTTAAAATGTACCTCAAGGGATGCTACTACCTCTGTGCCGATAATCCTGAAGCTCTTTTTTTTTTTTTTTTTGTATTAGAATAACACCCAAACTCCTCACTGGGATCTACAATACCCTCTCTGTTGTATCTCTTACCTACCCCCGCTTTCATTCTGTACCACCTCTGCCCCTTTGCCGACAACTCTGTGAGCACATAAGCTGGGCAGAGTTGAACAATACCCTGCCAAAAGTCATGTGCATCCAGAAACCCATGATGTAGCCTTATTTGGAAATAGGGTCTTTACAGAAGTTATTAAGGCAAGGATGGAGTTGTGATCATACCGGATGCTAGTGATTCCTCAGGCAATGAGGGTGTCCTTATAAGAGACAGAAAAGACACACGGAGCCACGAGGGAGGAGACGGTGTGAAGATGTTGGTGGAGATTCTAGTTATGCTTCCAGAAACCCAGAAACACATGACCACCAACAGCTGGAATAGGCAAGAAAGGTATCAATTTCCCAGGGTGGTTTTAACAAAGTATCACAAATCAGGTGGTTTAAGCAACAGGAACTTCTCCATAGTTTAGGAGCCTAAAAACTCAAATCCAAAATATTGGTAAGATTGGTTCGCTGAGAACTGCAAAGGAGACTCTGTTCCAGGCCTTTCTCCTAGCTTCTGGTGGTTTGCTGGCAATCTTTGGCATCCCTCGGCTTGCAAATGCATTATTCCAATCTCAGCTTTCATTTTCGCATGAATTCTCCCTTTGTCTCTGTGTCCAAATTTCCCCTTTTTATAAGGACACTGGTCATATTAGATTAAGGCCCCACCCCAATGACCTCATATTAATTTATCTCTATAAAGATTAAATCTTCACAAAGTATCACATTCTGAGGTACTGGGGATTAAGAATCTCAATAGATCTTTTAAGGGAGCACACTTAAATCCATATGAGGAATTCTTCCTACAGCCTGATTTTGGACTTCTGACTTCCAGAACTATTGGAGAATGAATTTCAGTTGCTTTGAAGCAAGAAAGTCTGTGGTTATTTGTTATGGCAGCCCTAGTAAATGAATATACTGTGCTAGCTTCCTCTCTGACTCTGGAATACATCAAGTTCTTTTCCACTTTAGGGGCTTTGACTGGCCCCTTCCCCTTTCTGGAACGCTTTTCAGTGCAGATCTTTGCAAGATTGGCCCTTATACAGGTGTCTGCTAAAACACTTCCTACCACCAAGTCTTCTGCTTTTATTTTTTAATTTTATTATTATTATTATTATTTTAATTTGAGAGCATAAGAAAGCAGGGGAGAAGAGCAGAGGGAGAGACAGAGACAATCTTAAGCAGGCTCCATTCCCAGCGTGGAGCTCAACACGGGGCTCAATCTCATAAACCTAGAATCACAACCTGAGCTGAAGCCAAGAGTCGGACAGTCCACTGACTGAGCCACCCACGTGTCCCAAGACTTATTCTGATGACTCTGTCTGAAAAGGCCTCGTCTGCCTGGCACAGACATAACACTATACAGTATCTTTAAACACCAGTGCGTCTTGACAATTATAGTAACAATTGATGCTAGTGCTTGTATATTGTCCTCTCCTTCTCAGGGACTCCTGATAGCTCCAGAAGACAAGATACTTTGTGAAGGTCATCATCTAACCCCAGCGCCTGAAAGGATGTTGAAAACAAAGGTACCCAGTCATGTTTGCTGAATTAATTAATGAGAACATTAAAAAGTCCCACAATCTAACCACCTTTAGACATTCTGACCAAGAGCTTGAAAGCTTATGCTTGAATAACTGAAGTATTAGAAGTCATTGACTCATCAGGGGAAAAAAAGTGGGGGGTGCCTGGGTGGCTCAGTTGGTTAAGAGTCTGACTCTTGATTTCGGCTCAGGTCATCATGTCGTGGTGTATGGGGACCTGCACTGACATCATGGAGCCTGCTTGGGATTCTCTCTCTCCCTCTCTCTGCCTGTCCCCCATTTGTTCTCTCTCTCTCTCTCTCTCTCTCTCTCTCTCTCTCTCTCTCTCTCTCTCTCTCTGTCTCTCAAATGAATAAAACTTGAAAAACAGTATTCCACTATAATAGTATAATTACATTAGACTATTTTTTCCACATTGAACCAACATATGATTCAGTAAAATCTTCACCTATTTCTCCTAACTCCAACTTCACCCCTTTGTGTTAAATATAACAAGCTAACAATTTTCCTACATGATTCTAGATGTTTGAAGTGGATATTCCTGTAATCCCAATTAGCTACTTTTTCTGGCAAAGTATCACCATTCTTTCAACCATTTCTTGTATCATGTTCTAAAATCCATCTCAGTCTTCCTCCTCCTCTCTCCTAAGTGATCTCCTTAAACGAATTCCAGTTTGTCTATTTCTGTCTTAAAATGTAGCACTTTCATATATAGTCTCACAGCATACACTAGAGCAAAAGCAACATCCCTTATAGTTTAAATCAAAAATCAGCAAACTTATTTTTTGTGGGCAAGAAAATATGGTCGAATAAAATTTTTACTTATGGTGAAGTACTATTCTACTCTTGATTGTTATTCAACTATTTCAAAATGTTAAAAAAAAATAAGAAGAAGAAACATTACTATAGTTTTTAGGCCATATGAAGACAGGTGGCAGTCCAAATTTGGCCCCAAGGCTGCAGTGTGCCCACATCTAATTCAGATAAAGTATTCTATAATAAAGTCCTGAATCCACACTAGCATGTGGAAGTGGGTTGTACATCATACTGTGGAATAACATTGAATTGAATTTCACAAAAACATTAAAATATAGTTTCTCATGCTGTTTTGATATAACTAATCCCTCCCACAATGAATTATGTGCTTGAATTCTATTTTCAAGAGATGTTTCTCTTTAGAGTGAATATTAAATTTGACTGCTAAGTGACTAGTTGGTAGGAGGTTTCAGAAATTAGCACTAGAAAAAAATGATTATGCTTTATTCTATACAATGCTCATCTAAACAAATATGCTCAAAAGGGTATTTCTTCATTCTCATTTCAAAGAGTCAAAACAAAATGGCTTCTATCACTCCTTTGGGAAATGATGGCACAACAGAAGGAAACATCTTTGCAAATGCTGTCTTAATTCTACTCCTTTCTGACACATAGGACTGGCAGCTTTCCTTCACCATGAAAATATGTTTTCTCATATCAAATTAGATTCACACCCTTAACATAAATACCAACCAAGAAGCCTGTGCATTCCCAGTGGTGAGAGACAAATACGGCTCCAAAATAGGACCGCCTCTTCCTCCAGTTACAGCAGAACAACAAGGACAAAAGCAAATGGTGCTTCTTCGGAAAAAGTTTGCAAATATACACTTACAGTTATTTTGAAAACAACTAAAAATGTGCCAAGAACAAAAAGAAAAATAGATAAAAATAGCAGAAAGAGAAATACTAAAATATTTACTCATAACTGTTCAGAGTTGAAGAAGGTATCATAAGCAGGTACATCCTGTGAAAAATTGGTAATGACAATTTTAAAAATCACTATATGAAGGAGTCAACAATAAAAGAAAAAAAACGAGTTTGAAGCATCTTCTATAACCTATTTAAAAACTAAGAGAACTCGTGGTTGGATGCGTGCCATGCAGGATTAATTCCCCGGAATTTCATACTGAGGGCGGTCTTGGTTTTCAGACATACTTCCTAAAACTCCGTGTCCTCTGAGGCTAAAGATAATATTCAGTAAAGAACCGATGACATTTGTTGAAAATTTTATGAAAAAGAAAGAGAGGCAAATATTCGATTCGGCACTGAGTATATGCCAAGCATGTTGGTAGCTGTTCTCATGTGCTATCTTGGTTACTGCTCTCACGAAAATCCCATGACATTACCCCTACTCTTTTCAGTATGTTAGTCACATCTAACTCCAAAGCAGTTTATTTTAGAGACAGATATATAGATTCTTTTAATTTAGTGCAGATAAAAATCCTTCCCTTAATGTACTCACAGTTGTCCATTGGCTTCACTTTCACTAAATACGGATGATAAAGAATATATTGACTGCAAGTAGCGAAAATTAAAAAGAAGTTTGAGAATAAGCAAAACTGACTGTTACTGAATATATCATTCAGCTGACAAGAGCACAAGTGCCCACACGTAAGATACCCTTCTGGCCACGTATGTTTGGATTCAGTCCTAATGATTTACAAATGAAGTTATGGCTTAATTAATTGAGCATTACAACTTCAGTAGTCACTAAAAAGTAGAGGAGCACCTGGGTGGCTCAGTTGGTTAAGCATCTGACTCTAGATTTTGGCTCAGGCCACGGTCTCACGGTTTGTGGGTTCGAGCCCTGTGTCAGGCTCTGCTCTGACAATGGGGAGCCTGATTGTGATTTTCTCTTTCTCCCTCTGTCCCCACCCTGCTCTCTCTCTCTCTCTCTCTCTCAAAACATTAAGTAATTAATTAATTAAATAATACAATTCGATAACCCAAACTCGAGTAATTATAAAAATTACTGCAAGAATACCAAAAACGTGTTTTTGTTGTATTTTGAATAAGTAGATGGATAATTTGGTAAAACTGTTGCACACTTTTGTTTTTGTTTTTTTAATGTTTATTGTTGAGAGAGAGAGTGATTGTGCGAGTACAGGAGCGGATGAAGGGCAGAGAGAGGGAGACAGAGGATCCCTCTGTGCTAACAGCGGAGAGCCAGATGCGAACTCACAAACCAAGAGATCATGACCAGAGCCGCAGTTGGCTGCTTACCCAACCGAGTCATCTAGGCGCCCAGGTTTTACATTTTTAATACAACTCTCCAAACACAACATTAAGCAAGCATTCATTACACATGCTTAAGGCTTTGTACTATCAAAAACAAAAATAAAAACAGTTATTTCCCGCCAAAATCTAGATTAACTATATAACCGAAATAGGAACATCTTTAACCTTAATGTATACACCTCCGTACATTAACTTATTTTCCCCATTCTTAGTTGTTTCATTTACTGCTCACACATTGTTGCATGATTTACAGGATGACACTGTGTATACACACACCTTTCCACGTAGAGTTTTCCTAGCTAAGGAACTTTTTCAAATCCATCTGCTGTTAATATACATGATAACATCTTTGAAACATTTTAAAATCTGTTTGTGATTAAAAGAGGAACTTATGGAACAAGGAGATGATTTTGAAACTGATTATTTCTCTACCTTTTTTGACATCTAATATCATACCTCTGTGTTTACATTTTAAAGTTGATGGTAAATATAAGTATTTCAATGCATTGGAATATAATGACAAATCTTTATTTTTCTCAAGGTAATTGAGTGAAGGTAGTTATGAAACTACTAGCAAGATCAAGAAGGTGGCCGCTTCAAAATTATTCCAACTTTTATCTTTTCATTTCCCATATGCTCTCCCAGCTCAGTGAATGTATTAGATTGTTACTGTGCTATTATCAGTGACCAAATTTATTATGAGGAGACATAGTTCTTTACTTCTAAAATTAAAGGAACATATTCTAGGCCATTGTCATAGATATTAAAAAAAAAAAAACAAAACCAAAAACACAAGACCAAGACAAGAATTGTCCTTTGTAGTATGAAATACCTTTAGCTTTGATGCCAACAGAGTCCTAGGAGAATGTTAATTACGCCAATTTCACAAAAACAGATGTATGGCGATTTTGAGATATAGACTATTTTACACCAGGGACAAAGGCCAAACCATTCATCTCAATTTACTTAGGACCCAAGGCTTAATTTGAACTCTGACCTCAGAGTGCAAAGGTCATCTGTATATCCAATAACAGCACAAGGCACTGTTTTCAAAGAGAAACATATATATTTACCTTCATATCAACTAGTTTTTCAATTAATTATGCAAAAATGATATTATTTGACTATTTTATTTGTCCCTTAAAATGACCCAATTCTAAGAAATGTTTAAAATTTGGGCGATTACTAAGGTAACAAAGTGTTTAATCAATAGTACGGATGATGGCCATTGATTGAAACTCCTCATTTAAGGTGCTCTCAATCTTGATCACTGATAGTCAAATGACATCTGACTAAAGATTGCTAAGAATCTTGTTACTCACTGACTTTAATGGAATTTTGAAAATGGGTCATAGGAATGACAGGTAATTGGGTTTAAATGAAAATACCAAGCAAAACAATGAGCTAGTTTTCACAATTAATTATGAAGAAACTTTTGACTTGGCCATTCATTTCTCATGAAAAACAAAAACTTTATTTCCATAAAAATGAGTTGTAACCCTTGCAGGCCAACCTATATAGATTAAGAATACAACTATTCTTATTTAAAAGGTCTTCTCTTCAGCATGTAATTTATACCCCTACTCCTTCCCAGGGAGCTTCTGAGAATTAATGAGACAATTGCCAATTGCTTGAAGCTCCTTAGGGAAAGAGTGGTATAATATTACTAAACATTATTGTGATTATTATTTTTTTTTACATGCAGTCCCCTCACTTTTCTTCCCTGAATGAATTTAGTGCCCTTGGTTAAGCCAAACCTATCTCACATTTAAATCACTGAATAGAAATAGTGTGTGAGCACTCCCAAATCTGTGTGTGCCTCCCAAATCTGGGGAGACACAATTCTGGTCACTTTCCAGACCCATTTCTGTTGCCCTCAGGTGAGCATTAATGCTATCAAGACCTTCCTATCCCATTGGCAGTCATCAACCTTATGGAAAAAAAAAGAAATGAGAACATCAGGGAATTATTATTGCAAACACTTCATTATAGAAAATAATTTACCTTCCTTTTTCCAAAGGAAAAAAGAAATCAAAATATTTGAGTGACAAAGTACACATCATTATTACATAGACAGGATTCTGATTCAAATATTAATCTGTCCCCAATTTTTTAAAGATTTTATTTTTAGGTAATTCCCACACCCAACCTGGGGCCCGAACTCACAACCTTCAGATCAAGAGTCACACTCACTGACTGAGCCAGCCAGCTGGATACCCCTAACCCAATTTTTAAATTGTTACAACCTTCTACACTTTTTATTATTGAATGAAATATGTTTGTATTGTATTATGTCTTGAAATATCACTAGTACTCAACTATTAATTTTATTAAAATACATAGAAAATAAATTTGAAGTTTACACAAAAATTTACCATGAATTTTTCATATGCTTGAATTTTATTTTATAAGCTCTTATAAACTAATATTTATATTTTAATCTCCTTTCTTTGAAAGGAATAAACTGACATAATTGAATATATTCTCCTTTTAAAGTACTTTTTTAAAAATAAAATCATCTTTTTTGATTAAGAAAAGGTATAGTAAATAAAAACAATGAACTCAGGCACATGATATAATAGAAAGCTTAAAATAGTAACATAGGAATACTAATCTTTCTTCTGCCTTTAAAACTACCATGAGGGGCACCTGGGTGGCTCAGTCGGTTAAGCATCTGACTTTGGCTCAGGTCATGATCTTGGGATTCCTGAGTTCAAGTTCTGCACCAGGTGAGCTTGAGCCCTGCTTCAGGTGAGCCCTGCTTCTCTCTTTCACTTCTCTCTCTGTCTCTCTCTCTCTCTGTCTCTCTCTCTCTGTCTCTCTCTGTCTCTGTCTCTCTCTCTCTCTCTCACCCTCACTCATTTGCACCCTCTCTCTCAAAAAAAAATCTTTAAATCAACATGAAGAAAACAGGTTTGGCTTTCCATCTAGGTAAGTAAAGTAACAATTAGAACACTAAATGTATATAACAAAAAATAAAAAATAAATGTATATTACAAATGAGAAATTAGATTTATTCACACAAATATGGATAGGATATAGCCAATCAAATTCAGACTACATAAACTGTGTATATTCAGAAAGTAATGGATAGATAACGTTTAATTTGTACATAGTATTGATGAATTCAGTGAAACCAAGGTTAAAGAGTACTTGTTGCTGAGTCTGGAACAAGGACAAAGAAGCGCTGAATTACATGGGGCATTTTAATTCAATTCCACAAGTATTTAGTGAGTACTTTTTACGTGCAAAGGTCTCTGCTATCCACAGCAAGAAATAACAAGGAGGAAACAGCTCCTGACATGAAGGAGCCTAAGTGTGATTCATAATCCATGTACATAAATTATTGTAAAGTAAACCTTTTGAAGGTAACTGGTCTGCATGGAGGCTGCACATATCATCTAGCTAAATAAATCTCAGCCCAAGGTAATCCCCTCTGAATCTTTTTTCATCCCCAGACTAGTTTAGGTTCCCATACAATAAGCTTGCATGACCCCCTCAGGCCACCCCTAAGCTAACAGCTGATCGCATTTTCTGTACAGTATTCAGATCTACCACTGGGCCTCTTTTAAGAGCCTGGGCAATTCCCCAAGCAGCCTAACAATCCTCCAGGGTCTTCCCATTGCCCTGGGATAAATTTTAGAATCCTTATCTCCATAATCTGCAGTCATCAAGCCCAGCCTTCTGTCTTTCCTTTGCCCACAGCTTTCCCTTCAACTGTTCTAGGTTTTCAAGGACATCAGGGTCTCCCCCAACCACTCCCTTCAGGACCTGATCTCAGCCTGGAAAGCTCTTCCCAGATCCCACTCCTCCCATGATTATCCCTAATCCCACAAGCCTCATCATAAATATTACTCCCCAGGGAGGCCCCCAGGCACAATAAACTAAATTTTGTATATATTTAAATCTATTCATGACACTGTTCTTTTTCTTTATAAGACTTAAATTCAATTGTAATTACAAACATTCAGTATGATTATGAACTACCCTGCCTACTAAATTGAAAGCTCACTACGCTATTATAACCCCCAGGAACAATGCAGAGGCTGAGTAAATATCTTTTGAAGGGACTAATAAATGAATGCACATCTGTGCTATCATCTAATAAAAGTCACACACCTGATAATAGCAAAAGATGAGATTTTCTTTTAAATGGCAACTTATTCCTTAGTGCGATATTCCGCAGATCTATTTCTTTTCCATTACTTTTTCAGGAGTATTTAAGGTCTTCACTAACCCTGAGAGGAGGTACAGACTCATTCTCAGGGGTGTCATGGGACAGGTGTGCAGGCTATACCAAATAACACACAATAATCTTTTTCTTTAAATTACAGTAACAAGGCTATTGCAATATTAGTTACATTCATCTGGAACTTTCCAGGTAACTACGTATTTGAATACTGTAGTCATATGTTCTATTTGAGTTTTGCCTCAAACCACTAAATAAAGCTAGGTTGCTATCAAGCTAACATAATCTATTATTCATTTACTCAAACCAGGTGATATTTGAAAGCTTTGTAATAGACAATGAAAATGTCACTTGTCGACAATATTACAAGAGAATTTTCTTAATAGACAATTAGGAAGAAATGTAAGTATTTCTTTTTCTAATATTTTCTATGTTGTTTATATTTCTAATGTGTTGTAAAAACAGTACACACACACACACACACACACACTTGCACCTAATAGTGAAATTCAATCATTATCCTAATCTAAGTACATATTAAAAAAAGAGAAAAACATAAAGCCAAAGCAAAAAAGGATGGCTTACATGTTGGTAATTAACTCACTAAGACAAAAATAAAGAAGTTCAAAACCACTTAAACTTGGTCATATACATTTTTAACTAAATTCTAAGCACTTATATAAATGTGTGTGTGTGTCTCCATGCATAAGTACGTATGTGTGTACACATATATGCGTGTCTATGTATACATATCTTATGTACATTTGGGTAAATATGTATTATTTATAAAACATTGTGCATAGTCTATTAATTATGACTATGGCCTCATTTCAACCATTTATGTTTTACTTTTAAAATATTAAGCAACATGTTTGAAAGGAAGTAACTAGTTATTTTCATATTATTGTATCTATAAGCCTAACAAAATTGCCATAAAAATCATACCTTGTACCTTAGTTTTGAGTTACCAGTATATTTAGAATTATGAAAACTATACCAAATATACTATAGATTTTTCCATGACCACTTGATTCCCAATAATATCCTGTTCTTAATTTTTAAGATTGTCCATATGAATGAGATGTTGGTAGTTTCTCACAACCCAAAATGAAACACTACACAGTACTCATGCCCTCTCATGTATTACAGCATATCAGGAATTAATATGTTAATAATAAGCAGTAGCTTCTTTCACTTTACAAATATATATGTATAGGTAGATGAATTTGTGTGGCTTAATCATAGTGAATCTCATCAAACAAAATTAGGTCTTTGTAAGCTTTACCAAATTTGCTTGAAAAAAGAGGAAAGAAGAACAAGTTTTTACACAGATGGATCCAGAAGGGATGACCTCATCAATGATAATCTTAGCTGCATTATAGAAAAAGCCGGGAAACAAGATAGTGGGTCTTTGTGGCCATCATCCCCTTTTCTTATTCTGAGGAGTTTATCTTGTTGGAACTTGTTTAGATTGAGTGTGGCTTCACAAAGTTGTTTCTCAAATATTTCAGGCCTTCCTGTGATCTATTGTTTTCCCACGGAAGGAAACTTTCCTCTTTGTGTAAGATAAATACATAGAAAGTATGTCCTAAATCCTCTCCCAAAAGACATTATTATCATCAGGCACTCACGAATAAGGACAATTTAACTACTCTAACGACTCTATTTACCTTTTTAAATTAATGTTACTTACGGTGTTGTGTTTTATAATAATCACTATTTTGCCAAACCAAGTTCACTTTATAAATGTTCTTTTGGCTAACTTGGCTTTAATTTTAAAACTTGACTTTAGAGGGAGGAAAATAAGAAATGATAATAATAGTTAACACAAATTCACAGAAATAAATTGATTGGGATTGGGTATAATAAAGTTACCCCACTCATTCGGATTAGTTCCTCAGGGTATGAAAATGTAGTGTAGTTATATTTATATAACACAAGTTACAGTCCAATTCAATTTATATCAGTTTATAGATGAATATGCTCAACTTAAATGAGTCCTCTAACTTCTCAAACTCTGTATAACCCTCACATGAAATGGAAATTGAAGGTACTCAGGAGAATTGTGATATGACAAGTTAGGAAATCACAGTGTATAGGAAAAAAGGTAAATGAGCCCACTATATGTTCTTTTGCAGCATCTATATTTCCATTTTAGATTCATTATGAGACATTCTAAATTTCTGGTCTTTATATGTGCCTCATCAGCAAACTGGTCCCTCCAGAGTTCATAGACTATGAAAATCAAAGCCCTTTCATCAATACAATATGCAATTTATTGGCCCAAGAATAAAACCAGGTGAATGAATTTTATGTAGAGACTCCTAATATAAAGGCCATCCTTTTCAACATTATATGTTCTGTGTTACAGAATGATGGATTCCAGATGCAAAAGGATCTGATGTTAGTGGGAAGAGGTGGTGCTCCTTGAGCAGAAAAGAAAATCTTTAAAAAGCATTAAACTATAAAAGTAGGTTATAAAAATATACAAGGTGAGTTCCAGGTGAGTAAGTTCTGCGGGCTATTTCTTAAAAAAGAATGGATGCCTCTCTAGTTATTACTGTACCATCATTTCAAACTTAACATGTAGGCACTTAGTTATCGGGGCTCTTCTCTCATTACTGATACATTACACTTTAGGAAAATGTATGTAAGACACATATACACATTGATGAAATTTTGTAGCGTTAGACTCCCCTCAATGACTGGTTGCAGTGATGTTATGGCACAGTGCCCACACGCTCTCAAATGTTAGCTATGATGTGGCTCCAAAGCACGACAGTGACATAAAACTGACAAAATGAAACCAATTAGAAACTCTAGGAATTGGCCTCTTTCACCTCACTGTCCATCTTAACTTATTTCTTAATTTTATATTCCTGAGATACTGGCTCTATTCTATTTCTGTCTATCACTATGTCACAACAGGGACAAAAAATACGAGGAATTCTACAGACTAGAGGGAAAGGAGCCAGCACAGTTGTTCAGTAAGCAGAGAACCTCACTTGTACAATCTTCCCTGGACCATTATCCTTAGGCTGCAGAGTTTACTAATCCCTAACTTTGTACAGAGGCCATATTTACTTTGAAGAGTCTCTGTCCACGCTTCCTTCTCTCCATTTCATACTTCCTTCTTCTACTGGAAGGAAGCAAGATCCTTGACTTGGACAGAAAGTTTTACTCTTGAACATATTTGGGGACAGATGGCATAAAAACTGTCTATAAAGAACAATTTAATTTATTCAACATTAATGGAGCCCTACTTTGCACATGCAGCAGATCTAAAATGGACCAAGATAGAGACATGTGCTTCCTGTATACTGACAGAAGGTGGAGATACCTCTTGGAAAACTTTGTGATTTGTTCTTGATTTTGAAGACACTATTTTTCTATGCAAATGAAACTATTTGAAGTTCTCAATGGAAAGCATGTATACAGTAGTTGGTATACTTTTAAATTACTTGCAAATCTAGAACTGAATTCAAATTTATTTAAGCCTAAAGAAGTAGAAAGAGAGGAAACCACATGTAGCAAAGAACCACCAAAGTCTTCAAGAACATCTGTAGAGGATCAGCAAAGAAGGGCATGAAGAAAAATCTTCCCTGTATAGTCTGAAAGATCATTAAGGCAAATGTACTTGAAGGTGTCTTTCTTCTGATCCACTTTTTCAAATTTCCAATTTAAATTAAGCCTTTAAAAATCTCTGTTCTTGTACTTTCTCTTGACTTTTTCCCCCTATATCCAGTCCAATTTTGTTAAATCTGCCTCTACTATCATTTTAGAATCAGTCTCTCTCCCTGCACATCTAGTGGTACTCTGTTTGTTTATTCCCTCACTATTTATTTTGTCCCTATGGGACTTTCTCTGCCTTTGGTCTTTTCATCTTTAATAACACCTTGAGAGAGGTCACATATTGTATTTTTGAATAATATTAACTCACTTTAAAATTTCTAAATGTGGGTGCCTGGGTGGCTCAGTCGGTTAAGCGTCCGGCTTCGGCTCAGGCCATGATCTCACGGTTTGTGGGTTTGAGCCCTGCATCAGGCTCTGTGCTGACAGCTAGCTCAGAGCCTGGAGCCTGTCTTTGGATTCTGTGTCTCCCTCTCTCTCTGACCCTCCCCTGCTCACACACTCTCTCTCTCAAAAATAAATAAAACATTTAAAAAAATTTTTTTTAATTTCTAAAAGGATTTTTGTTGCCTTCCTTCCATGACTGACTCTTTCTCAGGAAACCTTCAATTCCATTTCCCAGAGGACCTCTCTATCCCTATACCTCAATTAGAAACATCAGTCACATCGCTGAATATTGGAGGGAGGTCAGTGGAGTACCCTGATCTTTCTCCATTCCACATTTACAGCTAGTTATCGTCCACATCCAATTCAAACTAGAGAGTGATCTGAAGACTGGTAGAACAAACCCCACAACTAACTATAGAGAAGAAGCTATAATCTGAAAGGTTAGGAAAGACAGAAGAGCAGGGGGAGGTTGCTAGTAGGAGGGAGGGAGTTGAGCAAGTAGACAAGGTGGAGACAGACCCTCACACCAGGGAGCTTACACAGGGAAGACTAATACCCACAATATTTGGCTTTAAGATCAAGAGGGGCTGAATTCCATGAGTTTGTATAACTAGTGGGACTTGGAGCCTGGAGCTTTAAAAGTCAGCTGAATCTGCACTGGGAATGATACTTGGGTCACAGCCCTTAAAGAGCCAGCATCCTGTGCAGAAAGGCATCATAAAAACAGCAGTTTATACAACACTTGGGGACAAGAGAAGACAAGTTTGTTCATGCTGATTTGGGAATGTATTGAGGGACTTCATGAAAATGAGGGAGCTGGCAGGTGCCATTTTCCTTCCCCACCCCCCATGATAAACACAGACCCATCTGTGGGAGGTGGGGCTACACAGACACTTGCTGCCTTACCAGCTAGCAAGGTGCCAGGCCCATGAATTCTGAGGGCTCTCCCACTCCAAGCCTGCTCACCTTGGCCCAGGACTCAGGGTATATTTTGGTAATTCGCATGCCTACTCTGCCAAGGCGGGCAGAGCTGCCACTATGAACCGCGTCTAGCCCCTCCTCTGTGCCTAGTTGTGCCTAGCCATCACCACACGTCACACCCAGCCACCAGCTACATCATGCCCCCAGCCATCACAGTGTTTCAGGGCACCCAAAATAGAACTAGAGGCCCAGTGCAAATTTTACTAACATCCTTACTGGTTCCCAAGTTCCCTGTCAGGCATGCCTCCTCAGAGCTGGGCTGCCCGGGTGCCACTAGCACCACAGAGAGCAAGCACAGCCCACAATAGTCAGAGAGTCAGTGCAGGTGACTGCACTGAAAGGAAAAGTGACTCAGACACAACAGCAGGGCATAAACAATATACCTAAAATACTCTGTTCAACTGTCCGGTTATGGGGAAATAGGGACACTGTATGCAGGCACTCCAGGACCTCTTCTTCATAAAGTCCCTACTTTCAAGAACTGGATACATAGCTACCTTTCTTAACACAAAGAAACAGACACACAGAGGCAGACAAAATGAGAGGATAGAGAAGTTTATTCCAAATGAAGGAGTAGGACAAGGCGATGGCCAGAGATCTAAGTGAAACAGATAAAAGTAACATGCCTGATAGGGAATTTAAAGCAATGATCATAAGGGTACTCACTGGACTTGAGAAAAGAGTGAAAGGCATGAGACCCTTAACACAAAGATAAGGAATAACATAGTAGAGATAAAAGGATCAATAAACAAAATGAGAAACATGCTTGATAGAATAAACAGCAAGATGAAGGAAGCAGAGGAATGAATTAGTGACCCAGAAGACACAGTAATGGAAGCTAATCAAGCTGAACAAAAGCGAGAAAGACGAATTGTGCAAAACACGAATAGACTTAGGGAACTCAGTGGCTTCATCTAAAGTAATAATATTGGTATTATAGGAGTCCCAGAAGAAGAGGGAGAAAAGGGGGCAGAAAATTTATTTCAAGAAATAATAGCTGAAAATGTCCCTAATCTGGGGAAGGAAACAGATATCCAGATCCAGGAGGCACAGAGAACTCCCATCAATACCAACAAAAGTAGACCCAGACCAAGACATTGTAATTAAATTGACAAAATACAGTGATAAAGAAAAAATTCTGAAAGCAGCAAGACCAAAGAAGTCAGTAACTTACAAGGAGAAAACTCATTGGGCTAGCGTGATATTTTCAACCACAACTTTGCAAGCCAGAAGGTAGTGACATGAAATATTCAAAATACTGAATGGGAGAAAACTCTGCAGCTAAGAATACATCCAGCCAGGCTCTTATTCAGCAAAAAGAAGAGATACAGAGTTTCATAGACAAACAAAAACTAAAGGATATCATGACCACTAAACCAGTCCTGCAACAAATAGTTAAGGGGACTCTTTGAATGGAAAAGTGAGATGAAAACTGATAATATGAAGGTTAAAAATACAAAGGCAGTAAAGATTGATATCTCTGCAATGAAGGAACTCATAAAAGCATATAAAATATTATAATATATATGTAAAGCATAAAGAGGAGAGAAGAAAAGATGAGTTCAAACATAAATCACCATCAACTTCATATAGACTGCTATATGCAGAAGAGGTTACATATAAACCTAATGGTAACCATATGTCAAAATATACAAATAAGTATGCAAAGAATAAGAGAAAGAAATCTAATATATCACTAAAGGAAATCAGCAAACATGAAGGAGAGAAAGAAAAGAGAAGATCAGAGCAAATATTCAGAAACAACCATAGAACAAGTAATAAAATGGCAATACATATCTATCACTAATAACTTTGAATATAAATGGACTAAATACTCCAGTCAAAACACACAGAATGACAGAATGGATAAAAAAAAACAAGACCCATCTATATGCCGCCTACAAGAGATTCATTTTAGACTGAAAGTGAGGGGATGGAGAAACATCTATCATGAAAAAAATGTCAAAGAAAAAGGATGTCAAAAGAAAGCCAGAGTAAGGGGCACCTGGCTGCCCCAGTGGGAAGAGCATGAAACTCTTTATCTTCGGGTCATGATTTCAAGCCCCAAATGGAACTTACTGAAAAGAAAAAAAAAAGGAAAAAAAAAGAAAGAAAGCCAGCATAACAATACTTATATCAGACAAAATCAACTTTAAAACAAAGACTAAAATAAGAGACAAAGAAGAACACTATATAATAATAATAAAGAGAACAATCCAACAAGAAAATATAAGGATTATAAATTATTTATGTAACCAAATACATAAAACAGTTGATACGAAATGTAAGGAACCTAATGAATAACAATACAGGGTAGGAAACTTTAACACCCCACTTATACCAATGGACAAATCATCTAAAGAGAAAACCAACAAGGAAACAAAGACTTTGAATGATACACTGGAATAGATGGATTTTACAGATATATTTAGAACATCAGAATACACATTATTTTCAAGTGTTCATGGGACAGTCTCCAGAATAGGTCACATATTAGTCCATGAAACAAGGCTCAACAAATTCAAGATGATCAAACTCATACTAAGCATCTTTTCTGACCACAACACTATGAAACTAGAAATCAACCACAAGAAAAAATCTGGATAGATCACAAATACATGGATAGTAAATAACATGCTACTAAACCCTGAATGGGTTGACCAAGAAATGAAGAAATTAAAGAATACATGGAAATAAATGGAAATGAAAACACAATGATTTAAAACCGCAGGTATGCAGCAAAAGCAGTTCAAAGATGGAAGTTTATAGCGATGCAGGCCTATCTCAAGAAGCAAGAAAAATCTCAAATAAACAACATAACCCAAGCTAGCCTGAAGGAGTTAGGACAAGAAAAACACATAAAGCCTAAAGCCAGCAGAAGGAAGGAAATAATAAAGATTAGAGCAGAAATAAGTAATATGACAACTAAAGAAACAATACAACAGATTAATGAAATTAAGAGATGATTCTATGAAAAAATCAATAAAACTGATAAACCTCTAACCAGATTTATAAAAAAAACAAAAAAGTACTCAACTCAAGAAAATCACAAATGAGAGAGAAGAAATAACAACCAAGGCCACAGAAATACAACAACAACAAAAAAATCATTCACCATGATCAGGTGGGATTTATTTCTGGGTCACAAGGTTGGTTTGATATTTACGAATCAATCAACATGATACACCACATCAATAAAGAAAATGGGATGAACCACATGATAATTTCAACAGATGCAGGAAAACATTTGCAAAGTATAGCATCCATTCATGGTAAAAATCCTCAACAAAGTAGGTTTAGTGGAAACACACCTCAATACAATGACGGCCATTTATAAAAAGCCCACAGTGAGCATCATCCTCAGTGGGGAAAACGGAGAGCTTTTCCCCTAAGGTCACGAATAATAAAAGGATGTCCACTCTTACCACTTTATTCAATATACTATTGGAAGTCATAGCCACAGCAATCAGGCAACAAAAACAAATAAACGGCAAACAGATCAGTAAGGAAGAAGTAAACTTTCACAATTTGTGATGACATGAACTATATATAGAAAAACCAAAAGATTCCACCAAAAACCTTCTAGAACTGATAAATTCAGTAAAGTCGCAAAATAGAAAATCAATGTACAGAAACCTGTTGAATTCCTATACACCAATAATGAAGCAGCAGGAAGAGAAATTAAGAAAACAATCCCATTTACAATTACATTAAAAACAATAAGATATCTAGGAATAAACCCAACCAAAGTGTGAAGGGGCTATACTCTAATATAAAATGCTGAAAACAGAAATTAAGGATGACACAAAGAAATGAAAAGACATTCTATGCTCATGGATTACAAAAACAAATATTGTTGGGGCGCCTGGGTGGCTCAGTTGATTAAGTGTCCAACTTCGGCTCAGGTCATGATCTCACAGTTGGTTCATTTGAGCCCTGCATTGGGCTCTGTGCTGACAGCTCAGAGCCTGAAACCTGCTTCAGATTCTGTGTCTCCCTCTCTCTGCCTCTTACCTGCTCATGCTCCATCTCTCTGTGTCTCAAAAATAAATAAAACATAAATATATATACACGTATGTATATATATATATATATATATATACGTGTGTGTGTATGTGTGTGTGTGTGTGTGTATATATATATATATATATACATATTGCTAAAACATCTATACTACCCCAGTCTATACATTTAATTCAATCCTTATCAAAATGCCATCAGCATTTTTCACAGAGCTAGAACAAACAACTCTAAATTTGTATGGAACCACAAAAGACCCCAATCTTGAAAAAGAGAGCAAAGTGGAGATATCACAAGTCTGGACTTTGTTATATTAAAAACCAGTAGCGATCAAAACATTATGGTACTGGCACCAAAACAGAAACACAGACCAATGCAACAAAACAGAAACCCCAGAAGTCAACGCACAACTCTATGGTCAAGTAATCTCTCACAAAACAGAAAAGAACATCCGACTGGAAAAGAACACTCTCTTCAACAAATGGTGTTGTGAAAACTGAACAATAGCATGAAAGAAAGAAACTGGCACACTTTAT
This sequence comes from Suricata suricatta, assembly GCF_006229205.1. Classification (NCBI taxonomy): domain Eukaryota; kingdom Metazoa; phylum Chordata; class Mammalia; order Carnivora; family Herpestidae; genus Suricata; species Suricata suricatta. The sequence goes on along the minus strand of NC_043704.1, from coordinate 31,093,433 downwards.
TACATCACACACAAAAATAAATTCCAAATGGATTAAAGACCTAAATGTAAGACCTGAAAACATAAAATCCTAGAAGAATTTGCAGGCAGTAACTTCTTTGACATTGGCCATAGCAACTTCTTTCTAAGTATGTCTCCTGAGTCAACAAAAACCAAAACAAAATAAACTCTTGGCACTACAGCAAAAAAAAGCTCCTATACAGTAAAGGAAACAACTGACACAACTAAAAGGCAACCTGTGGAATGGAAGAAGATATTTGCAAGTCATTTATGTGATAAAGGGTTAGTATCCAAAATATATAAATAACTTATAAAACTCAAGAGCCAAAAACCAAATAATCCAAGTTAAAAAAAAAAAAAAAGATGGGCAGAAGACATGAACAGATATTTCTCCAAAGAAGATATCCAGATGACCAACAGACACATGAAAAGATGTTCATCACCACTGATCATCAAGGAAATGTAAGGCCAAATTACAATGAGATATTATCTCACACCTGTCGGATTGGGTAAAATCAAAAATGCAAGAAACAACAGGTGCTGGCGAGGATGAGGAGAAAGGAAACCCTCTTGCACTACTGGTAGGAATTCAAACTGGTGCAGTCACTCTAGAAAACAGTATGAATGTGCTCACTTTGCCAACACGTATACTAAAATCGGAAAACAGTATGGAGGTTCTTGAAAAAATTAAAAATAGAACTACCTTTTGATCTACCAATACCCACCCAAAGAATACATAAACACTAACTCAAAGGGATACATGCATCCCTATCTTGATAACAGCATTGTTTACAATAGCTAAGATATGGAAGCAGCCTAAGTGTCCATTAATTGATGAATGGGTAAAGAAGATGTGAATATATGTATACATAATATCATTCAGCCATAAAAACACAATGACTTAGCGCCATTTGCAATGACATGGATGGAGCTAAAAAATATAATGCTAAGCAAAATAAGTCAGTCAGAGAAAGATTAACACCATATGCTTTCACTCATATGTATAATTTAAGAAAAAAACGAGCAAAAGAAAAAAGAGAAGGAGAGACAAACCAAGAAACATACTCTTAACTATCAAGCACAAACTGTTACCAGAGGGGAGGTGTGCAGGGGGGATGCGTGAAATAGGTGATGGGAATGAAGGTGTGCACTTGTTGTGATGAGCACTGGCTGCTGTATGGCAGTGTTGAAAACTAAATTATACACCTGAAACCAAGAAACACTGTATTTAACTGGAATTAAAACAAAAACATTAGAAAAATCACCATATCTATTAAGCTTATGTCTTTTTTTTTTCTGTCCTTGACGGCATGTATTAAATAAGCAAACACCCCAACAAGGAAAACAAGTACTACAATGTAAAAATATTAAAAAAAGAAAACCCTCTCACATGCATAAATGAAAGATTGCACACAAAGAACTCACATCTTTTCAAGCTTCAATAGTAAATATTCTGCTACTATATATTAAATACTGCAGTTTGCCCAAGCTAAGATGGAACCACATCATGAATCAATTAGCATTTTGCATTTTCTTTCATTATCTACTCAAAGTCATGCCTACTGCACCTCTAAACATTTC
>NC_043704.1:31071431-31091753 GCF_006229205.1 Suricata suricatta | reverse complement strand
CTTATGACCCAGCAATAGCCCTGCTAGGGATTTACTCAAGAGATACAGAAATGCTGATGCATAGGAGCACATGTACCCCAATGTTCATAGCAGCAATGTCAACAATAGCCAAAACATGGAAAAAGCCTAAATGTCCATCACCTGATGAGTGGATCAAGAAGATGTGGTATATATACACGATGGAGTACTACATGGCGATGAGAAAGAATGGCATATGGCCATTTGTAGGAAAGTGGATGGACCTTAAGCTTATGTCTTTACTCTTTCAATACCCTATCTCCCACACTGCAAATACTGTCTAAGTGGCAATCGCAAACTCCTTGACTGCGCACATTTGATGAAGCTTTGTCACAGGGCTGTAGGCAAGCTTTTTAAGTGGTACAAATACCTCAAATGCTATATTACTTGAGGCAGTGACCTTATTTAAGTCAGCCTGAAGTTTGTTTATTTTTTGATGTTTATTTTTTATTAAGACAGAAAGAAACAGAGAATGAATGGGATAGGGGCAGAGAGAGAGGGAGACACAGAACCTGAAGCAGGCTCCAGGCTCTGAGATGTCAGCACAGAGCCCGATGGGGGGCTCAAACCCACAAACCATGAGATCATAGTCTGAGCCGAAGTCGAATGCTTAACCAACTGAGCCACCCAGGCGCTCCAATCAGCCCGAGATTGAAAGAGCTCAGTCAACCACACGTAACTACACATAAGTGAACCCCAACTGTATGTTGAAAAAGTGGATTACAAGCGATGAATTTGGAGAAATACTGTGGAGCTAGGACAGGAAAACCCATCTCCTGTCTCCATCTACCTCTTGCCCCATCCCATTCTTTTTCCTACCCCTCTAGTAAAAATAGGTGTATTATAATCTACAACAAATTACAACCCTTGGGCCAAATCTAGCCAACTCTTTGTTTTGCTGTGACCCATATACAATTTTTTCCACTTTTAAATAATAAAAAACAATCAAAAGAAAAAAATAGTTATGATGTAAAAGAATTAAAAATTCTGTGTCCATAAATAAACTGTTACTGGAACACAGTCCTGTTCATTTGTTTACACGCGGTCTATGACCACTTTCTCTCTACAAAGGCAAAGTTGAGTAGTTGTGACAGAGGAGGTCTTATGACCGGCAAAGCCAGAAATAGTTATTATCTGACCCTTAAAGGGCTTTTTTAATGTTTATTTATTTATTTATTTATTTATTTATTTATTTATTTGAGAGAAAGAGAGAGAAGGACAGAGAGAGGGGGACAGAAGTTCTGAAGCGCACTCTTTGCCAACAGAGAGCCCGATGTAGGGCTCAAATTCACCATCTTGACCTGAGCTAAAGACAAATACTCAACCCACTGAGACAGCCAGGTACCCCTGGCCCTTAAAGTTTGAAGACACCCAGTCTGTAGAATCATGCTCCTTTACTGATTAACAGAGATACCAGGAGACTACAAGAAGGGCAAGGCATTGATGAGCACTGGTAGTCAGCTCTGCATTCTTTCTGTTCTCTTGGGCTTATCATTAGTGATATAAAATCATCACCAAAGTGCAGGTACTAGCTTGCATATGATGCCTATCAAACATTTGAAATTTTTTGAAACAAAGAAAGGTGATTTTAAAATCCAATTTCAAGAGGCACTTAGGTGGCTCAGTCAGTTTAATGCCCAGCTTCGACTCAGGTCTCAGGGTTGGTAAGTTTGAGCCCCACATCACGTTCCACAGTGTCACTGTTTGGAATTCTCTCTCTACCTTAGGCACACAAGTGCTCTCTCTCTCTCTCTCTCTCTCTCTCTCTAAATAAACTTAAAAAATGTTTTTAATCCAATTTCAAGACATTGCTGTGCCCACTACTATTAAGTTATTAAAAATAATGAGACCAGAAGAAAAACACAAAAACGAATTCCAACCCACGTAGTTCAACTTAGGTTTTATTTTCTACTTCTGTTATCCTTTTGCAGCTCTCTACAGAACAAAAACTATAAATTTGTTCACATTTCTCTTCAACTGTATAGCCCCAAATATGCATGTCTAATAAGACCTTACTATTCTTGAAAGTAATAAGAGAATTATGTTCTGGATCCTGTTTAACCAATGAGTCTGATTACAATTCTTGTCTATTTACATAGTGGACTCATATTGTTCACTACCTTTCCCTTGAAATGAAATGCAACTTTGTATTAATCATATCCTATCATTTAATTCAAGGATAATTTTAAAGTATGAGTATTTTTCACCTAAACTTAACTCATTGCTTCCAAATTTTTGTGACTCAGTCATGAAAGTAGTTGGTAAAATATTTTAAACATGGTTAAATTTTTGCCAATCTTTTCCTTCAATATTAAAAAGAAAAGGTTTAATGGGATCCATCTTTATCACAGGCCAGGATATACAGAGAAAATAAGTCCATCCTTCTCTAGTCTTAAGAGGGCAGTAATTTTCCAAAAGAATTTGGTCTTTGTACTCACTGCTGCTTCTATTCTGCCAAAATCTCTCTCACACTCTCATGGTCTAGCAATGAAGTGCAAAATAAGAGAAGTATTTCAATTGCACTTAAGCCACATTCATTGAAAGAGGATCTCCCAAGTCAGTGATGCAACATTTTCCCCTAAATGGGCACTAGAATCTCCTGACCTTTAAACTGGGACACAAAACTAATCTGAATCACATTCTCTTTGCCTCCACTCCCATACTTATCCCCTGGGTCCTTATTGGTTTCCTGGCTTCTTCCTTTCCTTAGATATCTAGATTTCTGATTATTTCCCTGAAGAACTCATTTACAGTCATATACCAAATAAAGCATGAGTTCTTACTCTGCTAAGAATTTTTGCCAATCATTTCTATGCTCATGGGTCAGGGTGTTAGAGAGAGTTAGGTTCCAATAGCTTTCTAATGTTGATTATATAATTTCTTTTTATCATTTTGTTCTCAATTTTATGTTACTAATAAAGATGTTCAATCTGACCTCACTTGAAGACTGATCTCTAGACATCACCCACCAAATCATTACATTTTCATCTCTGATTGCCCTGGGGAATTACCACCCTTAACAAGGTATTTCGCTTTCATAGAGTGAAAAACAGGTTGCGGGAAGCATCAGGCAGAGCTTTTTAAATGTTGTTTGTTCTCATATTCACACTACAATAAAGGCTTTTCAGTGAACATGAGTACATATAAAAGGACCGGTCTAGGCTGCTACATCAAAAATAAATTGAAAATGTAAAGTGAACAGCAGAATGAAAATAATTGTAAAAGAACACTAAGTGTTTGCCTACTTTATTATCTAAATAGTACCAGTCTAGACGACATGATAATCATGCTACAAATAGTATGAAAGCAAGCATCACCTTGCATTTTTCCAGCTGCCATGCACAGGCCATCAATTGGAAGCTTTTCTATAGTGCATCTCAGATGATTAACAAGGTTCCTAAACCTCAGACAATCTTATGTGAACTATACCATGTATCCAATGTAATCGAAAGACACAGAGAAGAGAGATCATAATGATAACCTTCAAGTCGCTTATGCTAAACTAGCCTATAGATAGCAACATACATATATACATAAATACCAACTTCTTTGTAAATTACACAGTCCCTTACACTCAAGTGCTCATGGGAAACTAGCACCTGCCACCCTTAACACTTTCTCATTAGATGCTTCTCTAAAATCTCAAGAGTACTGTAATTAGTTTCTTTATCAAACAAACAAAAATGTGATTTGGATGCTGTGAAAGAGATCAGCTGAGACAGCACTTCGAATATAACATCTAAGATCACCTTTTTAGTTTGATGATCATCACAAACATTGCCAAAATATAAGAATGGCTAATCAATTTTTTGTGAGTGTTCACTTGGGATATTTTCACCATTTCAATTGTATCGTAACAGTTCATGAAACACTATTAAAAAAAAAAAGACTATTTCAGGTATTGAAAATTTAGCAACTTCTTTGTCTAAAGCTTTGACAATGTATAAGATCTAATTTGCAAAGGAGCCAAAGTAGTATGAAGACCTTTCTTGTCTGCCTTTTCCCCCCCATTAAAAACAGAAGGTATTAATCACCCGATTTCAAAGGCAGCTGACTGATGCTATTCACTGAGTAGGGCATTCTCACTAATGTGGCTCCATGAATAACTCTCAAGGCTTTTATTATTGCTCTGAGTGGACTCTTAGCAGCACAGCCTCCCTTTAGCAACCCTCATCCCCTCAGGCTCCAAAAGGATTATAGATAGCAGCTGAAAGAAAGCATCATTGGTAAAAACAAAAGTTTTTAAAGGGGAAAAAATGGGAGTAAAGTGGACATACTGGAGACAAGTCATGATTCATGGCCTATACTGTGTCCTGCCTCCCTTTCTCTTACTCAATACACTCTTTAGTTTTACTGCGGGATAAGAGGAGACCAGCCCACTGCACTTCTCCTAGCAACCGATATGAGTCCGCAAAGAAGGCATGTCATCTGCTCAAAGGGAAAACGGAAGAATTTGAGGTCATACAAAGCCAGACACATGTTCTTTTGCATTTGATCCCAAATTGATTATCAAAAAGGATTCAGTAAATGCTAAATAATTCTGTTTTATGTGAATGTTAACAATCCATAGAACTAAATATCAGCTTGTCCACTTGCTATATAGTGGAGTTTCAAATGCTCGTCCAATTCATTCGATTCAAATGTTCTGTTTTTCACTTTTCCAACCTCCCCCCACCCACCAGCCTCTTATCCTTCACAGAGATTGCCCCTCCCAGGTACACCCTTGCACCTCCTGGACTAGTTCTTATGCAACCATTATGCATGAACTCTTACAAGCACCTCATGTTCAGAACACTTCAATTGAATCCTAAGACACACAGACTATAAAAGCAAGTACCTGGTCGTCTTTCTGTGCATGCCGTGTTTAGCTGCTGCTCAGAAAGATAAAAACCACTTTCTGAAAAGTTAAACAAACTCAGAATTTAAACCTAACACAATGAGACACATTTACTGGGAATCTCAAAAATCTGTAGAGAGTTTCATAAGATCCAACTGATGAACATCACAGGTGTTACAGTTTAACTGAAAAGTACAATAATAATGCATAGCCTGGAAAATGTTCTTCTTAAAATAAAAGTTGTCTGTTGGATTGTGAGTAGAGGGTAGGCATCAAAAACCTCAAGTTTATTCATATCTTACAGCCATGTCTGTATAGGGCAGAGGGATAAGAAGTATCTTTGCCCAAAATCTGTACCCACACGTTATGCATATTTTTCTCATTCTTTTTTCTTTCATTTTGTATTACAAGTTGACATTGCCCAGCCTTTCACATCACAAAGGCAGATTGAAACACTTAAAAACATACTTAGCTAGAAAATCACCTCCATGTTTTCAGGATGAGGAGTGAGGAACTCCCCAGTTAAATCTGTTGACACTTCTTCTCTGGTGAAATTATTAAACAGCATTTGTGAGGAGAAAGGCTGGAAAATCAACTGAATGATTGCTGAAGATTTGTGAGTACAGGGTGCAGGTAACATGGAAATACTTTTCTTTATTATTAACTTTTAACTCTTGAGACTATCACTGCAGTGAAAAAAGTAGCTCTGAGGCCATCAAATCCATGTTCTAACTCTTCACAATCCATTTTTAATGGAACAAAAAAGTGCTGTGGAATTTCAGTTATCTGGAATTTTCTTTTTCAAAGGTTACATCCTTCTTACCCAGCTTCTCTTCTGATAAATGATCCAGTTGGAGAGGGTTTCACATAATTGGCATTTGTATGATGCTTTCCTGTTGTGATTTCTGCCATTCAATGATTTTTTTTTAATGTTTACATTTGAGAGGGGGGTGGTGCAGAATGAGAGGGAGAGAGAGATACAGAATCTAAAACAGGCTCCAGGCTCTGAGATGTCAGCACAGAGCCCGACATGGGGCTTGAACTCACAGACCTCGAGATCATGACCTGAGCCGAAACTGAACGCTTAATTGACTGAGTGACCCAGGTGCCCCTCAAAGATATTTTAGAATACACAAGCTGTTGCATATTTAAGGAGGGAGAGTGAAAAGTCTTCTGTAGTTCAGAAGATCAACCATAAGACTGGCTGTCAATAACCACACTGTTATTTGACAATACATTAAAGTTCACTTTAAAATAAAGATATAAACCCATCTTGGAATGCCTATTGCAATGGTTCATCATGAATCTCCCTTAATTTAATGTGACCCTGAAAACTATATTCCATAATTTTCAGATTTACCTAAATGTTTAGTTTCACTATGTTTTAGCATTTGCTCGTATTTGGAAATACATATTATAAAACTTTAAAGTGTGCCTATAACCGTGGTTTATAAAATGCATAACATTTTCCTTATAAAGAAAACTTCTTCACTTAACTTTTTTGAGAATCAGCTCTCCCTTTTTTGACCATACTTATGAACATTTTAATTATTTATAACTGTCGCACAGGTTTTATACTTTTATTTATTATTTTTTTAAGTTTATTGTATATATTTTGAGAGAGAAAGAGCACATGGGAGGAAAAGAAAGAGAGGAAGAGAGACAGAATCCCAAGCAGGCTCTTCGCTGTCAGCACGGAGCCTGATGTGGGGCTCAAGTCGCGAACCCTGAGAAGTGAAATCAAGAGCCAGCCGTTTAACCGACCACGCCATCTAGGATACGCTACATAAATCTTTTTTTTTTAACTTTTTAATGTTTTTATTTATTTTTGAGAGAGAAACAGAGCAAGTGGAAGATGGGCAGAGAGAGAGAGGGAGACACAGAATCTAAGGCAGACTCCAGGCTCTGAGCTGTCAGTACGGAGCCCGATGCAGGGCTCAAATTCATGAGCCAAGAGATCGTGACCTGAGCCGAAGTCGGATGCTCAACTAACTGAGCCACCCAGGCTCCCCTAGACAAATGTTTTAAACAAAGAAAGGTCTCAACTGAATGTTCCTTGTTTAAACTTGAAAAGATATATAATGAAATTGTTGAGTTATATTTCGTGTTCTGCAACTGATTTCCAAAATGCTTGAAACCAAAAACTAGGGGAAAAGATCCCACATCAATCCTTACACTGTAAATTAAAAAGTGGCTATTAACCCAGTCTCCTGAGCTAAAACTGCTGGACTGCATATGGTTCTAGTTACAGTGGCCATAAACTAAGTACACTGGGTTAAGACTATTGTTTTCTCAGTATTATTATTTTTTAATTCAATTTATTCATGAAGCAACCATGCATTCCACTGGTCATTAATGGATAAACGTGGATGCATATCATAAAACTAGTAAATTTTGCCTATGATCCATATTCATGTCATTAAGCCCACACCAAAATACAGGGTTATGCCCTAGGCAGATTAGACAATAAACTGATTACTTTCAGAGATGGATGTATATGGTTTTAGATAATTTCTTTTCAGCCTAAATTTTCTTCTCCAATGGTACTCAAACATAATCATAAACATTAACACATTAAACTAAATTACTCACAATAATAGAATTTAAGGCTAAGTAGATGCTTGGGATTACAGAGTCAGTTCCCATCTTTTTTAAAGTAAGTATCTAGGGGCACCTGGGTGGCTCAGTCGGTTAAGCATCTGACTTCAGCTCAGGTCACCATCTCGCAGTTCGTGAGTTTAAGCTTCATGACAGGCTCTGTGCTAACAGCTCCAAACCTGGATTGATCTCTCTCTCTCTCTCTCTCTCAAAAATAAATAAACATTAAAAAATTTAAAGTAAGGATCTAAAGTCATATAATTATTTAGTAAGAAAGCAAAAACTGCCGTCTAGAGCTTCTGGCCACCCGAAGGGTGTGCTTTCCACGAGAGTTACGGTCCTGTTTTACTCAGGTTATCCCTTTTGATATACACAACCACTCAATGTGGAAATCTAATTAATGGATAGTTGTCAAATTCTTAGAGCCAATGTTGATCCTAAATGAGAGAAAGATAAGTAGACTATCCAGGAAAAATATGAGTGCAGACTGAATGTTAATTTTTATAAAGGATTTTCTATACTAGGAGTTTACTTAGAACCAAGTAACTATGTCTTATACAATATTGATCTTCACACTACTCTGTATCAAAAGCACCAAGTAAAAATTATTCTGGATAAAAGGTAAATCCATCAACATGAACCAAAATGCAGGTTTATATGAACATGTTCTACTTGTTAACAAATTGCTATTTATAGTAGGCTTCTCTTGTTTATTCCTTTCATTCATATCGCCACTCACTTGGGAATCCCATTCCTTCTGTAATCAGCATATGATGCAATGGTAACACACCTGTCATACCATGTTTGGCACAGTCGTATAGGTGTGGCCACAGATGATTCCCCTTAAGAGGCGATAAAAGTTCTAAATCAGTCACCTGAAGAGTTATACTTGAGAGATAATATGAAAATCATCATGAAATGCATTTTGTATGTAGACCCTAATTAGCTTGATAGCCAAAGTCCTCTTAAAATTCCTTGTAGTCCACACTAGAGAAGGAATAATGATATAATAAATAATAATAAATAACACTTAGGGGCACCTGGATGGCTCAGTCAGTTAAGCGACTGACTCTTGATTTCCACTGAGGTCATGATCCAGAGTTGTGGAACTGAACCTCACATTAGGCTCCACACTAAGCATGGAGGCTACTTTGGATTCTGTCTCTCTTTCCTTCTGCCTCTCTCCCGTGAGCACGTGCTCTCTCTTTCTCTCTCTCTCCAATATTAAAAAAAACCAAATCAATAAAATAATAATAGAAAACACTTAAATGGTGTTTATTAAATACCAAGGACTCTTTAAAACATTTTATATATAATTTATCTATATATAACATATAGACATATATCTACAGGTGTTTACATGTGTATATGTATATATATCCATACACACATATATAAATGCATTCATTCCTCATATGAATTGTATGAAATACATATTATTAACATGTAAATTTTACAGGTAAGGACACTGAGGCATAAAAAGTTTAAATTACTCACTCAAATTCACTCAATAGTGTTTGTTGACTGACTCTCTTTCGATAATCATCTTACACTTTGTCCCATACGGACAAACCATGTTACAATTCAACTAGATGTCTTGCCTTTCCCTTACCACACCATTGTCATCTCCATACCATTCTTGCAGTTATTCCTTCTGCTTTAATGCGATTTCCAATCTTTCTGCCTATTAAGTCCCCACTCTTCCTCTAAGTGACCCATTTGATCTTGACTTCCCTCAGATTGCACCAGCCGGAAATCATCTATTCCTTCTCTGAGTGTCCACACTATGTTGTATATACTTTCAACCACTTACTGCCACTACTTTTGCTTTCGTGACTGGAACAGGTGTTAGCTTCTCTTGCATTGAGTGATCTTATTGAAGGTAGGAGCTTTTTAACAGGTCATTATGTTCTTCACAGAATCCACAAAAAGTTGCCTTCTTTATCAATGGATGCTCAATAAGCATGTGCTGAATCAAATACATTACCTCAATGTATCAAGCTAACTGTTCTGTTGACATGCTCAGAAAACAGCTGGCCATTTCATTTTTATTTTTTTTTAAATGTTTCTTTATTTTTGAGAGAGAGAGAGAGAGTGTGAGGGGGGAGGGTCAGAGAGAGAGAGAGTGAGAGAGAGAGAGAGAAGGAATCTGAAGCAGGCTCCCACTCTGAGCTGTCAGCACAGAGCCAGACATGGGGCTCAAACCCACAAGCCATGAGATCATGACCTGAGCCGAATTCGGACGCTTAACTGACTGAGCCACCCAGGCATCCTGACAGCTGACCATTTCAGTAACAAGAGTCTGGAATTCTTGTTGAAGAGTTCCAGGCTGAGAAGCTAGAAACAGCCCCTCAAGAGAAGTATAATATAGAAATAAAACATCTCTCAACTATAGTTTCAGTTCTACCATTAAGTAGCAAAGGAATCTGTGACAGAGCACAGAGCTTCAGTTCTCCAGGCATCCAACCAATGACAGAGTTGTACTGCAGAAACGTCTAGCTCTGAGGTGCTATCATTCATGATTTATATTTAGTATTATTTGTAAAGCTTTATGCAGTGATTGAAGAAGACTTAGAAGACAATCAGAGGATTAGAAATTAGCACAGATGGAAATTTAAGGTGTATTATTATAATATAAAAAATATTTCTCTTTAAGATATCATATCCAACTCATAAAAGCCACCCAATGTTTTCTTTCCAAGGTGAATTAAAAGAATATATTCACCCTATATGTTACCAGTAGGGACCTAAAATGGAACAGTTGTTTTGGAAAACAGTCTTGCAGTTCCTCAAAATGTTAAACACAGAATTCCCATATGACTCAACAATGCCACTCCAGGTACGCACTAAAGAGAGATGAACAATACATGTGTACACAAAATTACACCAATGTTCACAGCAGTAATATTTATAATAGTCAAAAATTAGAAACAACCTAAATGTCCATGAATTAATAATTCAAAGAAAAAATGACAGGAAATACTAATCTGCAATAAAAAAGGAATGAAGTATGGATATGGGCTACAACACAGATGAGCCTTGAAAACTTTAGACTCAGGGAAAGAAGTTAGTCACAAAAGACCATTTATCATATGGTTCTATGACATGAAGTGTCCAGAATAGACAGGTCTGTAGAGACAGAAAACAGACAAGCGGCTACCTAGGACTGTCACAGGACTGGTGGATGAAAAGCAGGATATAGAGTTTCCATTTTATTTTGGATGACAAAAAAGGTCTAAAATTAGATTGTAGTGATAGTTACATAATTCTATGAATATGCTACAAACCACTGAGTTGTATATTTTGTAGAGGTGAATTGCATAACCTATGAACTACATCTCAATAAGCTTGTTGGGAGAAAAAATGTTTAATTAGCAAAATTTAGAGATGTTTATGTTGGCCTTTATCTCAGTTTTCTTTTTAAAGTAAATTTTCCAGTTGAGACTCCTTTGAATTTTTTCTTAAAATCAAAAGTAGGTCTATAAAGAGGTTCCACCTACCAAATTCCTGAGTATATTTCAGTTTAATGTCAATAATGATAAATAAGGCCCTGAACATAATGATTGCAACAGCAGATAGAGTAGAACAATGCCCATTATTGGGGATATTATTTTTAACCTTCCTCTTCTTTGTCAATTATTAGTGAGCCGTATATTTGGAGACTAATTTTAGAAGTAACCCAGGTAACTCTATCTCTAAATATTCACTTTTCTTTTGTTAACACATACATGGAAAGCTACTCTAAAGGTACAGAGAAGTATCAATTTCTAAACTAGATATCATATAAGTCAACCTTCCTTAGTGGGGAGAAAATGTGTATGCTCTTACTAAGGCACCTAAATCATTTAAAGGAGTTCCCTATCTATACACATAACATTCAACAGTGTGCTAAAAAACATATCAGTGTTGGGGTGCCTGGGTGGCTCAGTTGGTTGAGCGTCTGACTCTTGATTTTAGCTCAGGTCATGACCCCAGGATTTTGGGATCGAGCCCTACATCAGGAGCCTACTTAAGATGCTCTCTCTCCCTCTGCCCCCTTCCCCACTCACTCTCTCTCTATATAAATAATAATAAAACAGGGTCCCCTAGGTGGCTCAGTTGGTGAAGCATCAGACTTTGGCTCAGGTTATGATTTCATGTTTCATAAGTTCAAGGCCCACATCAGGCTCTGTGCTGACAACTCAGAGTCTGGAGCCTGCTTCAGATTCTTTGTCTCCATCTCTCTGTGCCCCTCTCCCATTTGTTCTCTCTCTCTCTCTCTCTCAAAAATAAATAGCCACTAAGATAATAAACTAAATAAAATAAAGATAAAAAACACAGCAGTATTAGTGTGGGCTTTGAGGGGAGAGTGACCATGAAAACTACCACTATAGAAAATATTCTTGGTTAGACAGAAAAGAAGCCTATCAAAGCAAATGGGTCAAATCTGTATCTTCTGCCAGGTGAAAAGCAGAACATTAAATCACCAGAAACCATGATGTCATTTGTGTCAAAACACTCATTTGATAACTCTCTTTCTGTCTCTCACTAGACACATATACACAGGTGCCCACACACAGACCCTAAAATAAATAAATAAACCTTGTTCAAATGGTAAATGTTTCATGTGTTGAGGAGAGCATAAAAATAAATGTCTCAAAAGAATCCATAAGCACATTTTCATTTATTCAACAAATATTTGAATATCTCATATGTGTCATCCAGTGCTCTTGGCAAAACACAAATAAAACTAAGTGTCTGGTGCACCTGGGTGGCTCAGTTGTTTAAACGTCCAGCTCAGCTCAGGTCATGATCTCGCAGTTCATGGGTTCGAGCCCCGCGTTGGGCTCTGTGCTGACAGCTCAGAGCCTGAAGCCTGTCTGGATTCTGTGTCTCCCTCTCTGACCCTCCTCTGCTGATGCTGTCTCCCTCTGTCTCTCTCTCTCTCTCTCTCTCTCTCTCTCTCTCAAAAATAAAAAAATAAAAAAATAAAAACTACGTGTCAGCCCTAGGAGCTCAAAGAGTCAGACAATAAATAAACATTTCTACCTATCTATTGTTGGGAGAAAAGTCTCCATAACTCTCATATTTCTGCACAGCTTGCTAGCAGAGCCACTAATATTTTTATTGCAAACTATCTTTTCAAGTATACTTATATACCAGAGAGTCTTCTATTTTTGAGACCGACTCTCTTAAGAGCAGAAGGCAGATTTGTTTATTATTCAAATATAGTCAAGACAATATCGTCCTCTGGGGCAAAGGTTAGGCAGTTTCCTTATTGTCCATTATAAAGTATCTAGGTTCCCAAGATTAGGGTCTCTCAGCTGTAAGGCTAACCCACTATGTGTGCATGATCTCTCTGGGCCCCGCTTTACCAATTTCAAATGCACTGCTGGAGCAAGGGAGACTGAAACAAACATACCATGCTACGCGCTATGGCACGAATAATGAAGTCCATCACCCCTGACCCAGAAGTCTCATTTCTTCCCCCAGCATTCATGACGTAGTGGCAGCCTACCTTCTTAGCTTGCAGGCAGTGTATATGTCAGTCCCTTTATCATTGTTTATACACACACACACACACACACACACACACACACACACACTTCCAGGAAGTGATAAGAGCTATGAAAGAAAATTAAGACAGGTAAAGGAGGCAACCCCATAGTCTTTTAAGGGGAGTAATTTTAGATAGGGATGCCCATATTTCTGAAGAGAGATATTGGATAAGGACTTATTATGAAAGACTTATGCATGCAAAAATCTAGGGAAGTATATTACAATTAGAAGAAAGAACACATGCAAAAGTCCTGAGTCAGAAACAGAACATCAAAAAGGAACGTTTTCATATAGGTGGAGAGCGTGAGCAGATGAGGTCAGAGAGGCAAAGAGAGACCTAAATAGTCTTGTAAACCATTGTAAAAAGTTGTGAGTAGAAGCCATTACATGTCTCTAGGCAAGGAGCTGCCATTACATGTTTTTAAATGTTTTATTTATTTTTGATACAGAGAGAGACAGAGCATGAGAGGGGGAGGGGCAGAGAGAGAAGGAGACACAGAACCAGAAGCAGGCTCCAGGCTCTGAGCTAGCTGTCAGCACAGAGCCTGACGCGGGGCTCGAACCCACGAACGTGAGATCTGACCTGAGCCGAAGCCGGACACTCAACCGACTGAACCACCCAGGCGCCCCTACATGTTTTTAAAAAATCCCTCTGTCTAGTGTGGAAAACTAAGTTGGATGGGGCTACGGTGTGGGGAATGGAGGAGTAGGAATGGAAACTGGAAAATCAGTTATTAAGTGATTGCAATAGTCCAGCTTTTGACCAGGATGGTAGTGGTTAAATTAGTAAGAAATGTTTAGTATGTGATTATTTGAGAACGCATCCAAACAATATCACGGATAGGATGGGGGATAGATTTAATCGGTGATGGGTACTAAGGAGTGCACTTGTGATAAAGCACAGGGTAATATATGGAAGTGGTGAATGGCTGTATTGCACACCTGAAAGTAATAAAACACTGTTAACTAACTGAAATTAAAATACAAACTTTAAAAAATATGCAATGGATGCTTAGAAGAATGGATGAATGGGTAGGTATGTGGTAACCAAGTACAGTAAAATAATGCTAGCATCTAGGAGAGTGTTCACTATAGAATTCTTTCAGCTTTGCTGTATGCTTGAAAATGCTTAAAATGTTGCAGGAAAATCACAAACATACATAAAATTATTGCTATCAGGATACATTTCAAAGGGTTTACTAGCCAGTTGGACGTGGACTATGAGGATAAGTCAAGAATGAGTTCCGGTTTTTGGTCATGAAAATCTCTATGAATAGTGACGCCATTTATTCAGCTGGAAATCAGAAGCAGATTTTATCCTCAGCTTGAGTTTGATATTTTTTTTCTTTTTTAAAAAATTGAGATACAATTGACATACAACATTATATTAGTTTTAGGTGTACAACATAATGATTTGACACCTGAATACTTTGCAAAATGATGACCACAGGAAGTCTGCTTACCATCTAAGTTTGACATACGCTTTTTAGATATCAAGCAAAAATGTCAAGTAGTCAGCGGATATGTTAAACACTGTTCCAGGCACTATATTCCTTCACAGAATGATTGCAGCAATTTTAGAAGTATCAGTATTAAAATAGCTTTAAAATCCATGGGACTAGGGGCACCTGGGTGGCTAAGACAGTTAAAGGTCTGACTCTTGATTTTGGCTCAGGTCATGATCTCATGCTTCATGAGATCAAGTCCCACACTGGGCTCTGTGCTGACAATGTGAGGTCAGTGTGGGGTTTTCTCCCTCCCTCTCTCTGTCTCTGTCTCTCTCTGTCTCTGTCTCTCTCTCTCTCTCTGCCCCTCCCCTACTCATGCTCTCATACACACTCTCTCTCCCTCCTTCTCAAAATAAATAAACTTCAAAAAAATAAATAAAACCGACATAATTATATATAACTTCTTAAGGATGAGGCTCAAATGGAGGACAAAACACTAAGTACTGAGGAGTAGGTAATCCCAATGCAGTTTTGAGTTAGAAATAGGTATTGGATGAATATACTCTACTTTAGATAGTATATTAGATCTCTGTTATGGTATAACATATACTGAAACATTGAAAACATTGATGGGAATTTCCCCTTGAAAGACTTTATGTAATCATTCATTCATGCTTTATTCAATAATTTAAAGAAAGAAGAAAATCTATATTAATATTAATGTATTGATTAAGGTTGATAGGTCTATGCTGGGTGACACTATAAGAAACATAACAAAAATAAATCTTTAAAAATAAACGTATAAAACGGCACTATGTAAATTTCCATTGTCTGAACACAGATCAGCAGATTTATGTCTGCCTAGCTGGAGAAAGATAGGATCTATGCAAAATAAGTTTGCATAAAGGTGCATAGTATTGTAAAAGAAAAGTATTGGTCAAGACCTCAATCGGATATATCCTAAAGTAAAACATCATTAATATGTCTACTTTAAAGGCAGATTTTCTTTTTAATTTTTTTAATGTTTTATTTATTTTTGATACAGAGAGAGACAGAGCATGAGAGGGGGAGGGGCAGAGAAAGAAGGAGACACAGAACTGAAAGCAGGCTCTAGGCTTTGAGCTAGCTGTCAGCACAGAGCCCGACTCAGGGCTCGAACCCACAAACCTGAGATCTGACCTGAGCCAAAGCCCGGAGGCTTAACCGACTGAGCCACACAGGCGCCCCAAAGGCAGATTTTCTAAATTGTCATTCAAGAAACATCATCTTCGCTCTTCAAATGTAAATCTTTCTCTAATTCTTTCCACTTGGTCCCAAAAAATACAAGGAGGAGGAGAAGAAAGAAAGAAAGAAAGAAAGAAAGAAAGAAAGAAAGAGGAAGTGGAAGCGGAGGAGGAAGCGGCAGAGGAGGATGAGGACAAGGAGTTGAAGAGGGATAAGATGAGAAATAAGTAAAAGGAAATCTTTTCTCTAAAACCCTTCAAAAACTAAATCGTACATCAGAGGTAATTGTATCTCCTACAGACTGCAGGAACTGCTAAAGCAGGTTCTACAAGACACACACTTCCCACCTAGCTAAGTTCCCTTCATTACAGTATATGTATCCCAATGTATGCAATGTGCTTCCAAATCCATCTTTTTATTGTCAAAGATGCTACTTCATAGAGGCTGCTCAGGGATGAGATGAATCATTATTATTATTTTGTATAATCATGACTTTTTTTTTTCCTTTAAGATACTCTGTTTTGATGGTCTAAGAAATCCTTTTGGCTTATCGCTCACATGTTGCCTAGAACCAAAGGTCATGCAAACAAAGCCAATTCAGAGTGATATTGCTACACAGTTATAAGAACAAATTCCAGGTTATTTATATGCAGTTTAAGTTCTGAAATGGACTGCATATTGCTATGATAATGTGCCCATTACTAAGAGAAACACGTTAGCAAAATGTATGACATTATGCAACTACACTGCACGCACATTATCTTTTTTCCCCCAAATATCATGTGTGCCATTTTCATTTAAGAATATAGCTAAAAACTGAAGATAAGAACATTATTCTTATTTTTAGAAACATCTTTTCATATTGTAAAATTACTCAATTGACACGATGCGCGGGCGATGGATGTAATTAAAAAGCATTGTGGTAATTTATGTCCATTCCCTGTAAATAATTATAAAAACCATAGTCTCACTTGAAAATAAAGAAAACCTGGAGAACAAAAGCTACATGTGATACATATCCTCCTAAGGAGATGTAAAGAAAAATATGCATGCCGGTCATTATTCTGTCTCCAAAAAGAAAATATTTATTTACATCCCAAATAGAAAAGTTTGTCTGTAGTTCTCAACTAACTTAATGTTTATTCTCTCTGGATTCCTACGAACACAGGATACTGAAAAAACGTAAATAATATTAGCACATATCTTCTATGAGGAGGCAAACTCTAACATTTTTCACATACTATAAAAATGCACATATAAATAACCTACCAAGCAAATTTCAATGCAAATCTATGTATCATTTGTCACTGAATAAAATTAATTTCTGTGTCTAGCACGAGGATAGTCAGTATATCTTTGAAATGGTACAAGCTTCTCTAAATTTGAAATTCATGGGGAGAAAAAGCACACACTTGTAAGAAGGATAATAAGTAAACAGAAATCATAGAATCCTGGAAGAGAAAGAGCTTAGAGATCTTACAAACCAACCCCCTCAGCATACATGTGAGCACTCAGGCCCAGTGCGTTGAAATAGCCTAGAGGGCAGTGTTGTCCACATCCCAAATTTCAAACACTCCCTGTGTTAAGGCTGTCATCATTCTGGAGTAAACCAAAGACAACCCAATGTCAAATGCATGCTCTAGGTGCTCATTCAGTAAGGGTCCACAGCTTCCTTTGCTTTTGATAGTAGACGTTACACACAAAAACTAGTTTCACAAACACACAAACAAACAAAAAATTACCAATTCTTCTTCAACTTCTCAACCCTGGGCATTTTCCACTACATTACCATGAATTTTGCTGCATGATTGTGGCCCAGACATAAACTTTCCCCTTGTCCTGTAACACTAAATCAGAACAAAGGTCCTAGGTGTGTCTCTGGGACATGAAGGGTGAGGTAGGGAGAGAAGGAAGAACAGAAGGGAGGGAGGGGAAGAAGGAAGGCAGGATGGGAGGGAGGGAGGGAGGGAGGGAGGGAAGGAGGTCTTGCTGCCGCTGTTCCAGCAAGCCGGTTAACTGCATTTGTTTCATATGCCTCCAAACACCCAGGTACATTAATTACATTCTGTAACACCAAGCTCTTCTGATTCCCTCTGTCACTTCCACTGAGCAATTTAATTGTATTTCTCTTAGCTACACACTAATGCAAGAAAAGAAAAAAAACTTAGTGATGATTCTATACTCTAACATATAGTTTATACATGCATTTCTGGTATTAAAATATGTAAATTCATGACTTATGAGGATATATGATCCAAAAAGTTATAGCAAAGTCTTCTTATCATGATAATCAAACACACTTGGGAGAAATACAGAAACCTTTTGGTTAAGGCAATGTAAATGTACTGTAAAGGTAAATGTATAGAAAAAGAAAATGCATGGTGAATGATTAGGTAGAGCCATAGATATTGTCACAGTGTGATTCACAATGATCGATTCCGAAACATCTACTACTTAGAAGGAGAAAAAGAAAAAGCAGTGTGCGCATATGAATGCCTTGCCTCCTATTGCTGGGGGCAAAGGTACTCATGTAGTCCATGATTGAAAACAGCCACTTGACAGTAGGTAAACTCATCTGTCCTGCCTCATGTTTATAGAACGCCTTCCTGTTCTGAGTCCGATACATTGGGTTCTGTGCAGCAGCTGTCTGAAACAAAGTTAGCTCCTACAGGCGGGCAAAAATAGGCAGTGTCCCAAATAATGAATTCGTCCACAATGCAAATGCTGGAGGAAAGTTTACGTAGCAACCAGCTAGTATGATGGCTCAAGTATCTGGACCGATACACAGATTCCTTACAATTACAATAATTACAAATCTAAAGTACTATAATCCACATTGTCAAAAAAAATGCTCCAGTCTTCTCTTTACACATATCCTTTCTGTTGATTTAAAAATTAAAGTCCCTAGAAGGTTAATACCAAATGTTCTTTCGACTTTCTTCTTCTGAACAAACAAGAAAGCATGTTAATGATTACTTCCACTCATCATTCGAAGGAGCTGCAAGAAAGGATTTTGCAATCCTCTCACAAGAAACTGACATCCTGTGAAAATATCCCAGGAAACCATATCGGAACAAAAGACAGGAGAATCAGAGGCAGAATGCTACAGGAGAATCAGAGGCAGAATGCTGTCTGCTTGACAGCCTGACTCAACCCAGAGGGAGACACCTACAGTACCTGTTTCAGATCCCCATTGTGTTTGCCACTGGGGACTGAGCTGAGTGTTCTGTGCCCACACCCAGCCCAGAGCTTCTGTTTCCCTCTTCCTGGAGCCTTGCCCAGTCATACTTTTGACAGTTTTCTCCCTGTGATCTAAATTCTTGATTCTGATTTCACACTAGAAGAGCACTCACCAGCATACGAGTGATACACATCGATCCCTGTCTCAAATTCCTAACCCACTGAACCTTCATTGAAGTGTCTATTACTATGTTTCTTCACTTAAATTTCTAAGCCAAAGTTCAGATATGAGAACCAACGCCAAATAGGAGTAGGCTCAAGAGAACTCCAGACATTTACTTTAATATTTATTTTTGTAACAAAACAGAGAACCCATCATTTATTATCCAACTCCTCAATTAATTAGGTAAATTACAACAATAACAGCAATAGGTGACTACTACCCCTGCTCCACTTGCAGCAGTTTAGAAACAAAGACTTAAAGCTTCTGCCCCCCAAAAGCCCCTGTGCCTGATCAAATGGGACTAATAGACATAATGTCATTTTATTGATAGCCCACAATGTACTCAGAAATAAATGGGTTGGGGGGGGGAAGGATAAAAGTATTTTTAACTTACCATCAACCCGAACATATAAAAATCCACAGAGCAGTAGTTGTGTAAACATCAGCCGACTCATTTTGACATATTAAAAACGATCCAGATTGTTTTAAGAAACCAATCCCAGAGAGCAAAAGTACAAAAATAAGTATCAAAAAAAGAGGTAGGTCCAAAGTTTAGACTTTCCTAGATGCTAATTAAGTCAGGAAGAGCAAATCGCAAGATCAGAAGGGGTTAGTGGAGAGGTCTCGAACGGGGCACATTTAGATCCATCCCAATTAACAGAGGGCACTCCAAAGGCTGCTGTATTTCCACACTCTGGCGTCCTAAATTCCCACAAATTCAGCCCAGCCGGAGGGATTATTCAAGTGTGCCTAACCCTCTCTCCTCAGGCTCCATTGCCATCCAAAGCCAAGTTCTTTCTTCAGAAGTCAAGAGGATGAAGAGGGAGGAAAAGGACCTAATTCCTAGAAAGTGTTCCACAAACTTGCCAGCGCGCCGCCGAAACACCATTGGCCTGCCTACTGGTTTTCCTTCCGCGGTCTCCTTCCCGGTAGCCGCTCCGCGTCCAGAGTTTTTTCACTTAACTTCCATAATAAGGATGTGTCAAAGCAACACTTTGCAGGCGGGCCGACTTGGCGGGCCTCTGCTTCGCAGCCTCGCTGCCTCCCTCCGCCACTCCCGCTTCCGAAAGAGAGGCACCGGGAAATCAGGGCGACTCGGGTGGAGAATCCCAACTCCTACGCGGTGGAGCTGCGAGGGAGGGAGGGAGGGAGGGAGGGAACGAGGGGCAGGGCTGAGGCAGCGGCCACCAACGCGGTGCCGCCTCCGAGCGACCGAGAGCCCGGGCGGCGGCGGGCGACCGCCGAGCGGGGCGAGC
>NC_043704.1:31028638-31071331 GCF_006229205.1 Suricata suricatta | reverse complement strand
AGGGGAGCGCGCAGTCCAGCCGCCCGCCCCGGTGCCGCCGTCCGTCCTCCGCTCCAGCCGCCGCCGCCGCTCCCGCGGCCCCGCAGCGGAGCGTCCGCCTCCTCCTGCAGCTGCCGAGGGTGGAAGGACTTAGAGGAGGGAAGGCGAGGAGGCGGGAGGGGTGGGAGGAATGAAAGCTGCTAGGAGTCTGCCCCGGGGAGGGGGGTAGGGGTGACGCGGGGGTGCGCTGAGCTCTCCACCTCCGGAGTCCGCCACCCCGCACGTGCAGGGGGCGCCAGCCCGCTGGGCAGCCGGGGGCGCAGGGGAAGGGGCCCGGGGTTCAAAGGGGGGGGCGGAAATTAACAAATTTGGAGCCCGAGCCACGGGACAACTCCTTCCCCCTCTCCGCTCCTCCTGCTCGGGGAGGGGATAGGTGGGCTCTCGTCTCCGGCTCCTCGCGGCGTCCCGTTTAATGGGCAGGTAATTTTCTCGGTGAGTGATTTCATGGAAGCCCTTCCTAATTATTCATCCCTCCGTCTGCCCGAGATGCACGCGCGTTCTGGAAGAAGATCATCCTCCAGGACCCAGGGCGCAGCCTCATTACCCGTTAAAATCACACAAACACTCACTCTTCACCTTTTAGCAAAATGAGAAGCTGAGCGGGAGGGAGAAAAGGAAAGGAAACAGAGTATAACCACCTTTCGAAGCGGAAAGGTTGTGTGTGGGTGCTTCCTATATCGTTAAAAAGGCACAAGAAAAAGAAAGGGTGGGGGGATTGTACAGAAATCTCTAGCCTCTACCGGCTCGTTTTAGCCAAGATCTATGGCCCTCGGAGGAATCCCCGGGGGGAGGAGGGAGGGGAAGGGTGGCATCCCCTCTTATGTTACTCAGTTGCCTTCTGACCCCTCAAAGATGAGTTTGACGCGGGATTGTGGCGTGCAAGGAGTTCAGCAGAAGATGCTTAGGACGGAGACAGGGGATCAGAGAGCTGCGGGTGAGAGGTGTACCCGAAGCCCTTATCCTACAGGGACTGGCAACTCTGAAAGGAAATTTCGGAAAACACAGGATGGAGGAAAGCTGAAAACCCACTGCGCTAAAAGAAGCTCAAAAAGAGCCGAATTCCAGCCCAAAGATGACAGACCCTGAAAATTAAGGCAAAAACCACCAAGTCAAGGCCATCAGGCCCGGGGATGATTAAGAAAGGCCACGTTGGATCAAAGGGATGCCAGTGTCTGCGGTGCCCCCGGTGTGGCCGGTGTGGCCAGGGCCACGTGTGATCACAGGCTCACTGGTAGCTGTTTGATGCTTGTTCCGGTGATTAGAAGGCGGGTTATGGGAACTCAACGCAGGTCCCCGAGCCCTGCTAAATGCTGGATAGTGAGTCTTTAGTTCCCCCTACTGGAAAATATTAGGAACGAGGCTCGCTGTTTGAAGCGGGTTCAGGCCTTTTGTTTGGTGGATTCATTTTGGTGTTGGTACTTAATTTAGCTCTCCTTTTCCTGTTGTGGACGTGATATTGTGGGTTTCAAATAAATGGTCAGCACGCTTAAGCAATTAGGAGAGTTCTTATAGCACCTCAGCATGCTTGAAAATTATGGTGATAAAATAGTCTTGCAAAAAATAAACCACTTTTCTTGTGAAGCATTGAGTAATTTCAGAACACAACATTATTTAGTTGTAAAAAAAAAAGTACATTAAGGTGCTGAAGTTAAATCACTAGAGTCTTCACAGTAAGGATTCTGTGTTATTGTTTTACCACTCTCTGAAAGAAAGACTAAGTATGTGCACATCTTTTGGTGTTTGTTTTTGTTTTTTTCCCAAAGGACCAAGACTAAATTAATACCTTGGTCTTGGAAAGCCCAAAAATTCATTGGGGTAAGATTTCTCTCATCTGTAGTACTGAAAAATAATTGATAATTTTTTAACTTGTATTTTAAAACGTTTTGACAAAGATTTAAAGTGTTTATAAAGTCTACCTCAATCCTCTAAAAGTAATATACCCTCCTCACACACACAGTTTCTATCTCAATCACATTTCCTTACATGAGTGCAACAAAAATACTCTGAAAATAGTCTCCCTAATGAAATAATACGTACATTAACAAATGATAAAGACTTAAAGCCCTTACATTTTAACATCGTTCTCAGAAAGAAGGATATTAGAACATTTCACCTGGGAAGGATTTTCTCATGGCTATTAATTTATAGGACAAAGGAGAGATTCCATTTTATACTTGATAGACTCACCATCTATAGATGCTTTTTCTTAAGTGATCTGTAAAATCACTCAGAGATAGAAAGGGGGTGTGTGGAAAGAAGGGGAGATAGTTTGGAGGAGAATGACCTACCATTTACTGTTGTCCTCTAGGGCAGAAAAGTGTGGCCTCATATCTCATAGAAAGTTGTCCTTGTGTAGAATATGACAAATGAGCTCACAGAAAAGGCTTATTTAAAGGAAATCACTCTGGTTATATTTAGTTGGCCGCGCATCATCATTTTGCATTCATGATCCTTTATCTACTGAAAGTGTCAAACCAGTGATTTCAGTCTTGTGCCACTTTTTGCTACACATTACCTACATTATTTAATAATGACATCTATAACAAAGAAATTTTGGAGTCCATAAGTGATCTATTTTTATATTTTTATCTTTTTAATGTTTATTCATTTTTGAGAGAGAGAGAGACAGGGTGTGAGTGGGGGAGGGGCAGAGAGAAACAAGAGACACAGAATCCAGACTGAGCTTCCAGTACAGAGCCTAACATGGGCTGGAACTCACGGACTGATGTCATGACCTGAGCCAAAGTCAGAGGCTTACTCACCTGAGCCACCCAGGTGCCCCTCATGAGTGATACTTTAAAAGATTGTTTTGTCGGGGTGCCTGGGTGACTCAGTTGGTTAAGCATCCAACTCTTGATTTCAGCTCAGGTCATGATCTCAAGATCTGTGAGTTTGAGTGGCTTCAGCTCTAAGTCGACAGTGCAGAGCTTGCAAGGAAGTCTCTCTCTGTCTCTCCCCAGATGCATTCTCTCTCTAAATAAATAAATAAATAAATAGATAAATAAATAAGCTTAAAAAAAATAAAAGTGTTTGTCAGTATCTCATTTGATATTAAATGTGACTTAGGAAAACTGATGACCTTTTTAAAGAATCTCATACCAAGTAATGGTTTAAGATTATGACCAAAACTCTCACACTGTCAATAACAGTGAGAATCAGCAGACAGAAAAGTCCTATGGACAACATTAAGTCCAAGGGGGACAAAGACATCTCTTTCTTGAAGATTTGATAAGATCTGTACTAGAGAAATGTGTATATGTTACTTAAATTTAGCACACTTCCAGTGAGCACTGTCTGTATAGAAAATTAATTTCTCACTCTAATATTTTCTTAAAATAAAGGAAAATATTTAAAACTTTAACATTCTAGGGGCGCCTGAGTGACTCTGTCGGTTAAGCCTCCGGCTTCCGCTCAGGTCATGATCTCCTGGTTCCTGGGTTCGAGCCCCGCGTTGGGCTCTGTGCTGACAGCTCAGAGCCTGGAGCCTGCTTCAGATTCTGTGTCTCCCTCTCTCTCTGACCCTCCCCTGCTCATGCTCGCTTTCTAAAAAAAAAAAAAATTTTTTTTAAATGTTCAATGAGTATTACTAGGCTCCTATTAATTAGTTACCAATGAAACTTTTCTAGACACATAACTATACAGCTTGAGAACTAGAGTGAGGAATGGCTTTGATCCTTAATGTAATATTCTAGAATAAAGGTATGAATGAACTGATGGAGTCTTCTAGAAAAGAACAAGAATTTGAGCATTTAAAACATCCGAGGGGCTCCTGAGTGACTCTGTCGGTTAAGCCTCCGGCTTCCGCTCAGGTCATGATCTCCTGGTTCCTGGGTTTGAGCCCCGCGTCGGGCTCTGTGCTGACGGCTCAGAGCCTGGAGGCTGCTTTGGCTTCTGTGGCTCCGCCTCTCTCTGCCCTTCCCCCGCTCCTGCTGTCTTTCTCTGTCTCTCAAACATAAATAAAAAACATTAAAAAAATTTTTTTTAAATAAAACTTGAACATTCTATTAGAAATTGGAAGTTCAGTTTTAGCAGTGCTTTAGCAACGAAAAACATTTTTTGGATGTTTTCAGTAGGACAGAAGCTAGAGGTGGCTTAGAACAGTGAAGCCCCCCCACCGCTAAATCAGGGAGTTTCAGAAACGGAAGAATAAGTGGCCTTTTGGTTTCAGTATCTTTCTAGACACGAATTGCTTTTTCATCTCTAAACAAGCAGCTGAACAGAGAAACGTACATGGAAATCTAGGCTCCTTTTATGTAAAACTTGGAATGGTATTATTATGTACTCAAAATGTGCCTACCAGATACATATATATGTTAATATATCTAAAGACAACTGTGCATAAGAGACTATGATTAACCCTAATTTGGGTAAGGTGATCAAATGGCCTTCTTTGTGATTGTACTTCTAGCTTGGCATCTTAGAGAACCAGAAAATACTCCTCAGAAGGCAATCGGCACAATATAGGATGTAAAATATTAAATATTTCTTTTCCATTTGCGATTCTTCAAAAATATGATATAAATGGAAGAAAAAAATGCATTTTTAACTCTTTTCAATAGGCTCTATATATAGACAAATCAAAGGTTTGATCCATGATGATGATTTTCCTATCTGCCACCATGTGGAGAGCATTTTATGTCAGGGATTTTTCTAGTTTTTAAAAATTCACTACTGTGTTTAATTTCTATAAAAAGTTTTATTATGTGGTTGATATTATTCCTATTGTGCAGATGAGAATACTGAAGATTGGATATCTAACTTAAGTTTATAAAAGGTGCAACATTCCTTTGAATCCAGAACTGACCATATAATTTATGCTAAGTGTTAGGCTGTGTCCCATAAAGATTAAGATTGATTAGAGATACCGTCCGCAGTAAAGAAACGCTTTAATAAATTGCTTTGATAAATTTAAGGAAGTCCCTGATGTACCAAAAATACAGAAATATGTAATCAGTTTTTGTTTGCAAAATTAAAGAATTTTTTAAGCCAAGAGATCACCATTTGTTACCTGCTCAGTTTCAACTTTTCTGTTTAGGATTGTCTTACCATGTACAAAACACCACAGTTAGATGAAATGGTTGTAATCTACAAAAGGATACTAGACAATTAAAATAAGCAGAGTATTAAAAATCCAGATCAGAAAAAGATGACTTGTTCCTTCCTATGTTATTTTTTATTATACACTACCTTGTTCGAAGAGTAAACAAAGGGAGCCAAAACAAATTAAATATTGTTCTTCTGATATATGTTCAAAGAATCTAATTTCATTTTCAAGTTTTCATCAATATGCTTATGTATATATATATATTATATATATATATGTATATATTGATGAATAGTACTTTGAGTGCATTATATGTAGTTATTAAAGTATTCTACTTTTAGAAGTCTGGAATTTAAGTTGACTAAAATATATCAATCTTTCATAAAAATAAAGTGTTTTCTGCCAAATACCATCACTTGTGATCAAGAATAATTTTTCTTTCTTTAGAATTAAAATCATATCCTGTCTTGATCAAAAAGTTGACTGATACTATCAAACTTACAGCTCTTTAATAAATAAAATATTACAGTAATTGTAATATCAAGGCATACTTTCTCTAAGTGCATATACCTTAAAATTTGGATTTTTTAAAAACACATGAAAAACCTCTCGGAGTTCATTGAAAAAATTATATCTTCAGGGTATCTGGGTGGCTCAGTTGGTTAAGTGTCCGACTTCGGCTCAGGTCATGATCTCATAGTTTGTGAATTCAAGCCCTGCATCAGGCTCTCTGGTATGAGAGCAGAGCCCTTTTCAGACCCTCTGTCTCCCTCTCTGTCTGCCCCTCCTCGCTCTCATGCACACCTCTCTCTCTCTCTCTCTCTCAAAAATAAACATTTTTAAAATATAATAAAAGTGTTTGTAAAAAGATTATATCATCATAATGTCAGTACACCACATTCTGAAGTTGTCTATGTTTCTCTCCTGTTTCCATTTTAGTAATGCCTGAAACTTTAACATCTACCCAAGTGAAAAAGTACCAAAGACAATAACCTCAACCTTAGATTAGAAAAGTTGTTGTTGTTTTTTTATAAAATTAGCTAAGTTGTCAACCTCACAACCTCACTGTAAGTGCACATCTCTCTGTGACCTCCTACCAAGACAGGCTAGGTTTTGTTTGCATGGTCGTTTTGCTCCATATTTTATTATCTCTATTTAAAGCTTTTGAGTTCTTATTTTAGTATATAGTCTAATTTCAATGACACTAAGTAATATACTTTTTGCTATTTTTACATCACAATATCATGAACCAAAGAAAATCCCTTTGATTTTTTGCCAAACTATTTCAAGTCCATCTGTTCCAATCTGGGCCTTGCATAATTGAATTTTAGCAATGCATAACTATAATCCTAATAAGGAAGATTTTTAAAATCCAAAACAGAATTCCTGTTGTTCTTACAAAGAAGGGATTGTCAAAGATGGGAGAGGAGACTTAACATACCTATAGGTCTCAGATTTTTATAGTTATCTGCTCTCTGAGTGTCTTTTAGACATATTTAATAATGGATTCCTCAGATTCAAAAGAACTTCCTTATTCTCCTTTACAATAATATCATGGAATTAATCCAAGGGCATGTGTAATCCAATTGAACTGCCTATGTTTCTATCACACAGAAGAACTAATCTGTTTGGGAGCAGATTCTGATTTTCTTCCAATAACCAAATTATCTTATTTCTGCCTGATAAAATAAGTTCTGACTGCCAGTGGAGTACTTGAAGTCCTTTTTTTCACAATGAATACTAGAGTTTTGGTTGTTAGATACCATCAGGAAGGCTAGATAATATAATTTTTCTTAAAAACATGAGAGATGTAAATACACATTCTAGTCCTTAAGTGATAAAGTGAAATCTATGGACAAAATCACCATGATCCAAGTTTATAGACAAACCAGCAAATCAAAGAATAATAATGACATATAAATTACCTCATGTCAAAATATTTTAATTTGGATGAAATGCCTCTCTTTTAAGCAGTTTCTACTGAGTTATCTTTTACTTAAATAGGAGCATAGGAATAAATGATTTTTGTTCTCTGAGTAATTTCAGCTTTTCCATCATACACTGATACAAATGTCAAGGGACAAATGGATTAAATGATTAAGATTTAAAAATGTTAGTGCAACTTTTGACAATTTAATACAAATTATATGGTTCCCCTATTGCATTAGCTTATCTTCATTTTTAATATATTTCTTTATTTTCAATAACTACTTCCTCACATTTAATAGGAATATAATATTTAAGAATGTTAATATTTTATCTAAGATAAGATATGTTGGGCATATAAATTAATTTATGAGTTTTAGCAATGAGAAAAGTTTCACCAAATCTCTTCCTTTAATTTCTCTCATTCTCCTACTCTCTCTCTGTCTTTCTTTGTCTTTCTCTCTCTCTGTCTCTTTCTCTTTCTTTTTTCTTTCTTTGTTTGTTTTAAAGATTACTCATTTAGGATTCTTTCCTTTAGCAATCTGGCAAACATGAGTGTTAAAGTACTGATTCTTATAGAAGGGGCCAATGAAAATTACATAGCATGATGATCATTGAGGGATTTTTTTTTAAGTCTGTCTCTATAGCTGGCTTAAGTCCAGGTTATCGCTTATCTATTATTCTGTTTGTTCCTTCTCCACTTCCCATAAAACACATATGAAAACGTCATTATATCACAAATCTGGATAAACATTTTATAGGGTCTCTGGTAGTCTATTTTCCAGCCTTCACTCTGAATCATGTATAAAGTATCAAAAAGAGAAGAACATTTATTTTAAAGACTTCAGAGATTTTACAATATTCTTAAGTAAATCATTCACATCTGATCAGGATTTTTTTTTTAGTTTAATATAAATGTAAAGTAGCATTTCTACTCTATTATCTTTACTAGAAGGTATGATTAATGGGTACCTAAATATGAAAAGATAGAGCATGCTGGCTAAGAGCTTAGACTCTGGATCAATCAGATCTGGATTCTAATCTTGGTTCTACCACCCCAATATGATTATAATAATTGCCTCAACTGAAATGAAGATAACAGTAGGGCCTAGTCAGAGGAACATTTGAATGATGCATTTAATGGCCTTGGACAATAGACATTTTAACTGGCTTCCAATGCTTTGGTCATTGGAGTATACTAATGAATCTCTGTCATGGTGGCAAAGAGAATGTTGAATGTTGAATATTAACCCAGAATCCTCTTTCCTTTCACTCAAAGCTTGACCTTTTCCCCCCAATTTCCCTATTTCCCTTATAGTTAGATGAGATCATGTGATTGAGTTCTAACTAAGAGACACAGGTATTTCTAGGTCTGGCCTCAAAGATTCCTCCCATACCTTAGGGTTCCCCCAGACAGAACCCTCCCTGACTGTTCTGTCATTCAACTGATGATTAAATCCTGTAGAAAACAGAGTCGTCAGATGGAATGAAAGATAAATGAATCCCAGAATAATTGTGTAGAGCAGACTATCTCACTTTTGTTCCAATTTGTAGACTATGAATTGAACAATGAACAACCTGTAATGTGTTAAGCTATTGAGGTTTTAGTATTCTTTGTTTTAGCACAAATATAGTCAGCTCCTTTGAATTTTGGCTTAAGTATGAATGGAAATGTAATGTATTTCCCCACAGGATATTAAACTAAGATTAATATTTTAACAATTAAAGCATAAGACTTAAATTTTTAAAAATGAAATAAACCTTTTATGTTGATTGTCTTAATTATCACAAAGCATAGGAGGGTGGTATTAATTTAGCCCCATAATTCAGAATGGTTAATGTAAGCTCAAATTGATGGAGAAACTTTAAAAGTGTCAAAATTTGAAACTGAAACTTATAGCCAGTGTCAGCGAAACCTTTGATTTCACCAAGGATCAGCTAGTTTATTCCACAACAGTTTCTCAATCTATTTTTTTCATTGTTACATTCTTAAGGAGCATGTTTAGACATTTTTTTTTCCTAATCACCTCTCCATGCGCCTTTAATACCAGGTACTGTATACGTATCCTTTATACATAAAAAAGTAAGATATTATTTCACCCTCAACAACAATTTTACATTACTCCCTTTGAGAATGCATATTCGACACATACAAACAATTCCCAAATCTCAAGCAACAAAGGTTATTTCTTTCTATATTGTGAGTCTGCTGGGGACTATGATCTACAACATTATCGTTGCAGGACCTATTTTCTGGAGAACTCGTTTTCTAAACAAATGGAAAGGCAGAATACAGCTGGTAAATCCACTGGCTGGAAACAAATGGCATTATTTCTTATATTTAAGGTTTTGTGGCCAAGACATCAGGACACAAGACCTAGCCATCCCCCTCTTCATGAACAGCAGGAAGCTGGAAGTAATTGTTGATCCACTCTATTTACTATCACAGTATCCACCTCCAACAGATGAATTTGCTTCTGAAAGGAATTGTGTCAATTCATTATGGCAACATTGGTTATTGCAGACGGAAGAGAAACTGTTTGATTATTATATGATGCTGTCCTGGGTTGAAGTAGTGTTCCCCAAATTCATTTCCATACAGAACCTCAAAATGTAACCTTATTTGAAATAGGGTCTTTGAAAATGTGGTCACGTTAAAATGAGATCATATAGGATTAGAGTAAACCCTGATCCAATGAACAGTGTCTTTATAAGAAGAAGGAAATGTAGATACAGACACAGAAGCCACAGGGAGCAGACAGCTATGTGAAGACAATGGCAGAGATTGGAGTTGCTCATTTGACAATAAATGCCTGGGGCTATCAGACCCTGGAAGAAGCCCAAACAGATTCTTCTCTAGAGCCTTCAGAAGAAAGCATGGTCTTGCCACACCTTGATTTTCTAGCCTCTAAAACCATAAAAAAGTGCACTTCTATTGTCTTAAGCCAACAAATGTGTGGTACTATTTTACAGCAGCCTTAGGAAATTAAGATAGCCATTACCTACTTTAGTAAATTCAAAATGGGAAAATAACATCTTAATTACTAAAAGCACAAGTGGATAGATGATAAATTAGTAGAGTCCTTGGAAAATAATGGTTATATACATTCTATATTTAAATCAAAACTTTAATATCTATGTACACATATACAAATAGACACATTTATATCTAAATTCAATAAAAATAAAAGAAAAGAAATATTTAAATTTAAAAGTTTACTTTAAAAGTTCCATTTTAGAATTTCAGAGCTGAATGGTAATCTTTAAGGTCATCTGTTGTAATCTCATTATACCTCTCAAGGATAAGAGGCCAATTTAATAATAGAAATATTATTCATAAATTAATCTATTAAAATGTACACTAATTTAACCAAGACAACTTTAGAATTTAGATACTCTAAATTCGATCGTTGTTATTGCAACCTCCTGTTTTTGACAAAAATCTATCATATACAGAGTAGCACATTTAAAATTCTTTGTATACTTAGAATTATCAAAATTTAAAAATAACTTTATGTGATGAAAATATTAGAAAAAATACTAAAACTTATTCTACAGTCTCTATGTGGAAATATAAATAACAATATTCAGTCTTGATTTTGTTGATATTTATTACTGAATGCCTTTGCAAGATGTCATAAATGTTATCCCAGAGCCAGGTTTGCACAACAACCTATAGCAGTGATTAGAAGACTAAAGTCCTTTCCTCTGTTGATTTATAAAATGCCATTTGGGAGAGGAAGAAAGCTTAACTCTCATCTTTTTGCAGGTCTCCTTTTAAAATAAAGAAAAAACTTAGCTAAATCTCAGCTTCCATGTCACTAGTCAATTATCATCAGTTTTCTTCTACATTCAATTAAAAACATCTAAAAAACAATGTATTCAGGGTGTCTGTGTGGCTCAGTTGGTTAAACATCTGTCTTGAGCTCAAGTCATGACCTCACAGTTCTTGAGTTTGAGCCCAGCATTGGGCTCTGTGCTGATAGCTCAGAGCCTGGAGCCTGCTTGGAAGTCTGTGTCTCCCTCTCTTTCTGCCTGTTCTCAGCTCACACTCTGTCTCTCTCTTCCTTCTCTCTCTCAAAAATAAATAAACATTAACAAAAATTAGTCAGTAAATAAAGAAATAAAACAATGCATTCTCCAGACTTAGAGATTTCCCAAATTACCAAACACATAACTTGTCCTGGGAACCTTTTCATATGTACATTAGCCCTGCCAGGAGCCAGCCAATCAGGATAATTCTTAACAAGTAACAATAAATACACCCACCCCACATGAATAAAGATGTTGAGCCTGTTATCAAGTTGAAGAAACATAATCTCATCAGTCTATTACTTTCAGTTTAAAATAACATTCATAACAAAGATTGTAATATATCACAAGCTACATTTATACAGAGAAACATACATGAAGTTCAGACCAACGTCTGAACCAAATTCATCAATAGTGGTGCTAATCAATGATACTTTGCCCAGTACTTAGTGCTATGTTTTACACCAAAACTTCAGTGTGAAAGGGAGGTGCTGAGAATTTAAGTAATCTCAACAAAAGAGTACCCAAACAAATAGTGCTGAGACCTGAATGACATCAGAATCCATTTCTTTTTCTACAAAATTATGTTGACTAATTTAATGTTAATCACTGTTCTCCAGCTATAAAGAGGGTGTGTCCATTTTTTTTAATTTAAGAAAGCACTGGTGATTAATAAACCTGTTTTTCAGAGCAGCTCCTTGTGTGTTTGTCTCAATCAATTATGATGCAGAGTAAGAAAAGAAAACGTAAGATAATAACAAAAATAAAGGTGAGGGGACAGAAAGGGAGGAGAACAAGGCAGCAGAGAGCAATAGGCTTGGTCTCTCCAAAATAAAAACAAGGGAAAGACATGTGATTCCATAATCTTTGGGCTTCTAATTTCATTTCTCAGCCTAGTGAGTATCTTCTTTTTAATTTCATTCTATGCACTTCATTTTTGTCTTGTAAGAAAACTGAGATGTAGCCTTGCTAGTTTACACCAAAGGACTTTTGAGCCCATTTAGCTGCAATCCCCAACCTCACCCCCACTAAATTAAACACACTAATGGGTCAGAGTACTTGACTAATACCCTCAGCAGAAATCCGTGTGTGACTGTCCATGGTCTTCAAGGGAGCTATCACTGCTTAGAGGATATTAATTGCTTTAGTAACATAAAGTGCTATGCTGACATAAATGCAGCAAAGGATTTATTTTTTTTTTAATTCCTATCATGACATAGAAAGAGTTAAAACACCTTAGTGAGTGTCAGGTAGCAATCCTCTGCTCAGAATTTGGTTTAACATTTACTGTCCAATTTACTCTTGCTGCAATATATGCTCTCTGGGGTGTCCAAACTGGTGATGTCTACGTGTGATTTTGCATGAACTTTGGAAGCAATAGATTAGCTATTCAACCTTGGCCCCTTTCACATGCACAATGTTAGTTTCCTGGAGTTGTCACTTTCTGAGTGTTTGGGCCATCAGCCTGACAAGAGACTGAACTGCATTAGGACATTCAGAGAGTTTCTTCCTACCTGTTTCCCTCAGACTGAGGTTTCTTTTTGTAATAGGATCTTGTCATCACTACTGTCATCAGTAAGACATATAAGGGAGTTATTAACATTATTGTTTGTCAGACTTCTATATTCATTTTCCTTGAAATAGTACTGTCTCAACTGAGGAATAGAATTATATTTTGCCTTGTCTCCAGAAATGCTTTTAAATTAAAATTGATGTTTGAGCTACATGACTTTTCACTGCTGATGTAATTTAGTTTTTTTATCTGAATGTTTGATAAGTAGCAGTATGACTCTATTCTTCTAGTCCAAATCCATTAAACCCCCCCACCTCCAAAAAAAGAGCTGTTGCTTTATAACAGTAGCTTTTATGCTAAAGACAAATACCAAAATACATCATCTTAGTCAAAATGCCGGTACCTATTCCTGGGTAAGTCTCTTAGGCATGAGAAGTTTCAGTGGTTGGAATAAAGAAGATCAGGGGAAAAAATGATTCATTTATTCAGTTCACTCAACAAATTTTTATTGAGTGCTTTTACACGCCAGGCTGTAACAGAAATAATGTCTGCCTCATAAACACGCATTGTCTTTATGGAGTTTGTACCTTCATCTGTAAAATCAAAGAGGTGGACAAGTAACTTCTAGAAACTCTAAGAACTCTAAGAACAGATATATTATTACTTAATTTTGCTTACATAGAAGATATTTCCAAGGATTTCAGCTCTTGTATTAATAATCAGACTTGAGCCCTTTGCAGAAGATAAGAAATCATAACTTCAAGTGTAAGATACTGTGAAATAAGGTTACTCTGAAGGCTGTGATGTGGGGTGGTGTTTATTTTGTCTTTCATTGGCCAGTTTAGTCCAATCCTTTATGCTTGTACTGATGTGAAGCTGTCAGTGTTAGCAGTTTTTCTTCAGGGCCAAGTGTGGACTAGAAAGTGTGGGCATCCCTGGTTGCTGGTTCATCTCTTACTTTCCATATGAATAATGTACTGGCCTTATCCTAATAGCTCAACTCTCTTAAAATAAAAGAGGGTACTAGCATCCCTGATATAACACAGCTTATACTGATACATATATCATATCATAAGGGTCAGAATTTACCTGTCAATATTAAGCGGTCTATGGGAATTCCATTGAGTTACATCATTAAAACTTATAAGACTGAAGGAACTATAATACATTTTCAAGATTAAAACAAGAAACAGAGACTTAACACCAAGCATGAGCACATATACATTCCTGTCACTTAAATATCTTCTTACAAGGAACATTTGGTTTTGACAATTGATTTGTTGGTCGTTGTGGTGAAAATTTTAAAATAAATAAGTGGAAATGTTCAGGTGTGCATAGCAGAATTATATCTGCCTGTAGACACTGTTGAAGGCTGTTTCCTTATCAGGTACCCCTTAAAAAATAAAACTATGTAAAACATCAAGCTAAAAGCAGCAACAAAGAAAGTACTTCTCAAGGACTGATGCAGAGATTTCTGTGTATACTCAGTAAATGCTCCAGGGATTCTTACATGTTAATCCCCAAACACTAAGACTGTAATACTTTCCATCAGCACCCTACCGGCCTATTCTAACACCCCTCAGCACAAATGATACCACCCAGGAGATTTTCCCTAAGAGAGTTGTAAAGATTCTTGAGGTCGTTTGCATTTCAAAAGAAATTCACTTAAATCATGAATCTTTTGTCTAACCTTATGTCATCTCCTTTTATGTTCAGTTGGGAGCAATTTGTCTGTTCTTTCAGGAACTTTGGTTAGTTATCATGTTAACTAAATTTCCAAGTCACTACAGGACATTACTCTGGTTTTGACCTTAGCAATAAATTTATATCTGAATTTATTACTCCACGAGAACTGGGGAAGCTTCCACAAATTTAATTATGGATGTCACTTGGGATGTGTCTGATTGTATTTTGTCTTTAAGATACAACATTATAGCAGAACCCTAAATAAAAAGAAACAATTTTGGAGGAGTTTTATGAGCTGATGGCAGGTTTAAGAAGTCATTAGTAACGACAAGTCCAAAACAATAATTAAGAGTTGGAATGCAAATGACATTCATTGATCTGAAACATCTAATAATAAAACATTAAAAGAAATATTTTTTCATTATAGTGAAAATTTTTATTAGAAGTTTATGGCCCCTTCCTTTCAGCATGACCATCACACATTCTAAAAGGAGGAGCTAGCCACCCAGTCTCCTGCCTTTTAAAGCAGGAACACTAAATTAATTTACTGCCAAAGGACAGACCTTCTTCTGTCTTTTCAAAAAAGTCCAAGAGAAAAAAAAATAAAAACAAAACAAGAAAAGGTCAAACAAGTGATCATTCTACTAATGTGTCAGTGTCTTCCCTTTATGGTATTCATATATTCCGAATCATGTCTTTTCCCTTTTTAATATGGTATTAAGTCACAATTTCAAAATAAAGACAGTTTTGTGGAACAATAGTTAACATATGAAAATGCTCCAAAATGGTGATACTAATACTCATGTTATAAAAGCAAATCTGAATTTCTTTTTTCTCTTCTTTTGCTTCATTATTATTCAAAATGCAATTCATAACAACTGGTACCATCAGAATCTCCACATCTCCTGCCCTTAATTATTTTTCTCAGTGACAGGCTACAAATCCAGTGTTAGGTTTTACTCTAAGTACCCCATTCTCCCCAAACACTGGATCGTAGTATCGCATAAGTTTATGTTCATGAAATTCACAATTTTTAAAGCTGGCATGACTCCCTGTTTGTTGGCCCCTGTCGCTCTCTATCAGCTACTCAAGCTGCCCATTTGACTGGCACACAGTTGTGCCCAGTGCCAGACCTGTTTCTTCACTGACACGGCTATTCAGAAAAATAAACACACAGGGCATAACGTCTTTCTATTGGATGCTCCTAAGATTCAGACTTACCCATCCTGCATCCCCTTCCATCTGGTCTCGTCTAAAAGATTTCTGAGATAATAATTTGATCATGCTGCAATATTCAGATAATTCTCTGCCTAAATTAAATTCAGAAGTTTAATTGGGTAGGGACGTGCTAGCCCTTCATTAAAGCGGTATTTTGGGGGCCTGTTGAGAATTTATAGTAACTAAGTGAATCTGTATTGGTCTGTGTCCTCCCTCAATGCACAGCTGACCTTCTGTGCATGTATTTGTTATCAATGTACAAGATATACAGAAAATCTGGATTATTAGACCTGAAAATAAGTCATAAGAAGCACTACATTTTTTACTTCAAGAAGTTAAATTAATGTGGCTAATTGTAACTATAAAACATACTTAGATACTCTTAATTAAAAAAAAAAGACAGGAGTCCTTTATTGTGTCATCTTATGCATATTTTGTAATTTTAGCATAATTGATATTTCTAAAAACTGCTTTGGCTATAGATGTCGTAGACTAACAGACTCATTAAAATAAGAAGCTATATGTTGGCATGAGAATTTCACTAGTATGCAGATTTTAATTTTTTCTGTCTAGTTATGTGTTTGAAAGAAGTGTTTTAAAAAAGTTCTGTGTTGATAAGGGGGTAATTGGGATTTTTTTTCCTACTTGTCACTAAGAGGCTGCATTCTTTCAACACCATGTCTAAATTCCTTGAACTCTAAAAATACTAAAACCTTTGACATACAAATGGTAACTAAAATTATTGTACCCCATGACATGTTAAATCCAATCATAATATATGTCAACTATTTTACAATCTTCTGGAGACTGAGTTTTTATGACTTTATTTCCTTATTCACTATTTGGCTTACTTTCTAGGACTTTCCTGGAGGAAAAAGTAGTTTCCCAAAATAGTATTGCTTAAGCCAGTCACAAAAGGACAAACACTATATGATTTCACTATATGAGTTTCTTAAAGAAGTCAAATTCGTAGAGACAGAAAGTAAAATATTGGTTGCTGGGAGGGGGAAGGGGAGAGTCAGTTATTATTTAATAGGTACAGAGTTTGGTTTTGAAAATGGAAAAGAGCCTTGCAGATTGATGGCTATGATGGTTACACAACAATGTAAATGTAATTAATACACTGAACTATACATTTGTGAATGGCTCAAAGGTAAATTTTATGTTAACATGATTTAATTTTATTTGATGGCATATTTTCCCACTATTGAAAAGATATATTAATTTGCATGTTTTCTTTTGGTAGCAGATTTTTCCACTGTTTATTATAGAAAATGTGTAAATACTAAAAAGTATAAAGATAAAATTTTATACAACTCATAATCATATCATTTGAGAAACAAACACTATTATAATGCATTTCCGTTTCTCTCTGCATATTGCTGTATAGTTGTAAGCTTCATATTTATTATTCTGTATCTTCTTTTTCTTCCACATAATGTTGAAAAATAAACTTTTCTATGTTACCAAACCAAAAAAAAACATTTTATATGTGGCTTATGGTATTATATAATATGAATATACCATACTTATTTAATATTCCCTTATTATTTGACATTTAGGTTATTTTCAGGATTGTTCTTTGTTTCCTTTAATAAACAAATCTGACTTGATCATATTTTCTATAAGCTATTGTTCACATTTTTCATTTCTTCATTAGAATTTAAGCATTTGCTTAACTAGATTAACTTACTCAAAGGACATGATCTTTTTCAGGTTTTAAATATGCATTGCAAAGATGCTTCTGAGAAAAACAGAAAATATATATACTCTCACCACCCATGAATAAGAGTGTCTATTTCATTAATGCTTTATAGAAATTTGTCCCATCCAAATATTTGATAAATTTATCAGTTTTCAGTTTTTGCTAATTCCTTTGTTTTTATTTTTACATTTAAATCTAAAAATCAAGATGTATTTTCAATTTTAGTATAGAGTGAAGTGGGCATCTCAAAAATGTTTCCCAAATTGTATTCAATTTTTATTTATTATTCTTCCTCTTTTTATTTTTAAAAACAATAAAATCTCTTTGAATAGTTCTAACAATGTATTGGAAATGATAATGACTAGAATCCAATGATTGTGCTTTTGTTGGTTATTCAAAGCATTTTATATACATGAACTTGATTATTGTTTGGATTCTTATTACCAAGTCCCCATCACTGTAATTCCCTTTATTAAGTCAACCAGCTAGATGCAGTAGAATTGTGGTTTAAATTTAAATATGTCTACAGGTAGGACCCAAAATCTTATCTTCTTTTTTTAAAAAAATTTTTTAAATGTTTTATTTATTTTTGATACAGAGAGGGACAGAGCATGAGAGGGGTAGGGGCAAAGAGAGAAGGAGACACAGAACCAGAAGCAGGCTCCAGGCTCCGAGCTAGCTGTCAGCACAGAGCCTGACGCGGGGCTCGAACCCACAAACGTGAGATCTGACCTGAGCCGAAGTCAGAGGCTTAACCGACTGAGCCACCCAGGTGCCCCTCAAAATCTTATCTTCAAGAAGCAAATACAGAGACATCATTTTATAGAAACCAACTAGTCTCCTTAGATTTGTTTTTCAAAATTTTCCACAGAATTTTTGAAACAATCTCTTATCAATGTTATAAATACCTGCAGATGAAAGAATCACTCAAAAATCATTTAAAGTGAAAGTGATAAAATCCTCGATATGGAGGGTCTGTTTGAGCAATCCTGGCTGTCCCATCCCCTGTGACATTTTCCCTCTTGGAATTCCCTGTTTACTATTTCTATTTGCCTTCTTCCTTTCATTCCCTTCAAGGGCCCTCTCTTTATGTTAATACTTATTTTTAGAAGCACTCATTTAAAATTTATCCTAAGCTCCTTGAAGTTCTAGTAGAGGACTATTACCATGTCAGATCGCTGATAGAAAGAAGATGTTTTATTTTGGAACAATGACCTTACTGGCCAACCATTAACATGGGGAGAGATGGAGAGGAGGTGCGGTTTTTCTTGGGATTCCAACATGGTAGAATCAACGGTGACAATTATTGGGTGATGGGAGATG
The DNA here is from genome assembly GCF_006229205.1 of Suricata suricatta. Classification (NCBI taxonomy): domain Eukaryota; kingdom Metazoa; phylum Chordata; class Mammalia; order Carnivora; family Herpestidae; genus Suricata; species Suricata suricatta. Next base: position 31,052,845 of record NC_043704.1, on the reverse strand, counting down.
CCACCAGATTAGCCTTATGCACCAATAACTTGTATTTTTAAAAATATGTCTATATTGAGTTTATACATGTTAGAATTAAAATAAATTTAAAATAATCCTGAGTTGATAAGAGCTTTCCCTTACCATGTACATCATGTTCTTAAGTGAATAAAGACAACAGAAAGGGCTTTGGCTAGGCTTTCAATATTCCATTAATGTAAATAACAAATGAAACAAAGTTAGAAGATTCAGCCTTACACCCATAATATTTTTGATGATCAATCACAGTGCAAGTCAAAAAGAAATTGAAGACTCATTGAATATTTATTGTGTAATTATGTAATCACGGCTTGTATTTAAAAATAAAATTGGACTCTTCACTTACATGTCCACACAAAAAAGTAAAATAAAAAAAGGATGCAAATAATATAGTAAATAATTTTATAATCTTCATGGACTTAGGTTTTTTTCCTTATGTGGTCCATTTTTAATTTTTCCCTTTTTTTAAGTACATTTTAAAATTTTTTAAATGCTTATTTATTTTCCAGAGAGAGACAGAGTGCAAGTGGGGGAGGGGCAGAGAGAGAGGGAGACAAAGAATCCGAAGCGGGCTCCAGGCAAGCAGGCTCCAGGCTCCGAGCTGTCAGCACAGAGCCCAAAGCGGGGCTCGAACTCACAAACCATGAGAGCTGAAGTCAAGTGCTTAACCAACTGAGCCACCCAGGCGCCCCAGTAAATGTTTTATATAAGACCTAAATGCCTTTTTCTAAGGATAGAACAAAATGTAATAAAATGTTAAAATCTTTTCTATTTGTTTCAGCTTGAGCAACTGTTAAAAACTATTTTTGTTGCACTCATATTCTAAGATGATGTGAAAGAAAACCGTGTCCAATCTACTTCACATATAATTTGATTTCTTGGGTTCTAATAACCATTTGATGTTCTCTCAGATGGCGTCAAATAATCTTTTCATAAATCCAGGTGACTTTCCCCATTTATTCACTTTCTCTTCCCTTTACAGTGGAAGGTTTTCTGTTGTGGTTATTTTGTTCTTAGCTCATTTTCTTCGAATTTAAAAGACGAAAGGTTGTAGACACAAAGTCTGATTGTTTTTCCACCTAACAGTTTCTTGAGTTAGGTGCAAATTCCCAGGCAGCATTCTCACATTTTAATAGCCTTCTTTTGTTGTTGCTTGGTCTAATATGTTTTTATTTTAGTTCAAAATTCTAGACAAGATAAATGACTCCTGGTGTGATAATAACAGGAGGTAAGATTGTTGTGCTCATGAGCTTTATAGTAAGTGAAATATGATTGACATGTACCTATGAGCTTTAGAGGAAGCTCTGAAGTCTAAGATAATCTATGCTACCGATATCTGATCAAAATCTTACTAAATATTACTTAATACATGAAGCTCACTTCATAAAGACATATAGTCTGTCTGCTTTCATGCTCCTCTGGAACTTAGGTACCATTTGGATAAACCTGCTCTCTTTACACTCAAGAGTTCTGAGCATACAGGGTAGCTTGGGGGAAGAGAAACTATGTGAAATTTGGAGAGATGTGTCCAAATCCCCACTCCAACACTCCTGGCAGTGTGGCCTTGGACAAAACTCTTCTCTGTGAACCTCAGCGTTTTTACCTAGAAATGATTGCATTGCCGGGCTGTCATAAGTATTAGAGGTTGTATTAAATTAAGTCATATGAATGTTTCTTTGTAGGTTAAAATGTTCACATATTGACTATTTGCTATGCTTCAACCTAATGTATATGAAGGTCATATCTCGGTTACATGGTATTCATATTACTATTACCAGGAGCTGGATTTATAAAGGTGAATGAATGTGATGTGGTTTTTGGTGGCTGAGAATCTTATGTGCATACAAAGATAGTGAAAGCGTGCTATTCACAAACAGCAATAAAGCATTATCACGTTTTTGTTTTGTTTTGTTTTTTGTTCTTTTTTTTAGAGAAGATATATAGATTTATGTATGGGTATAATTCACAGTGACACCATGATCTGACAAAGCGAATTAATACAAAGTGTAAAACTTAGGTGAAAACAACATATGAGGACATGGACAGTGAGAAATAAAGTTAGTAAACAAAACCAAGTTTTGATACCAGACAGGGATCAAGTTATATTTCAAATATATGAATATGCTGTGCTAATGTAACAAATCATTTCAACAGGTTTCACTTTCATGTTATGTTAAAGTTTTAGCTTCCACTTTTGTTCAGGGAAGCGATCATTGTCTGGTTTTCAAACTGTGGGCCATGGGCTGGAGGAATGGCTGTAACGCAGGAGAAACCCACCTAAGCCCAGCTTGAGAGAGCCTCTCCCTCTAGTCTTAGCTGGTACGTTTTTAGCATTGTATATATTGGGGTTCTCATAAGAAATGAGCTGTTAAGATAGTTTGGAAACTACTGGCCTATATGTTTAGCCCCTTCTAACTCTAAAATCCATTGATTTTTATAGCTCTACCCAATATCAACACTGCTAAATGTCATCCTAGAATATAATTTGCATAGAGTTGTTTTAATCGTGGGGTGGTTATAGGTTAAGTATTTCTTGATCCTTCCGTGACCTTTTAGGAGACATTCCAAGAAGACAGAGTAAAAATGGAGTGTTCTCTTAAAATATCAAAGGCAAGGAAAAGATACAATCACTAATACCATGTTAAATTTCTTTGCTTCCCATAAATCCCATACATGTACACAAAGGCCTTTTCATTACATATTAGTCACAATTTTTAGAAGTGACAGCACTAATAACAACCCCTAAATGATATTAATCATGTTTAAAGAAAAGAGATTTCGCTTTAGTAAAACATTAGCTAACTCTTGTTAAATTGATTTTGGCCTTCTTGGTTAATTGATTTTAAACACTATTTCCTTAGAGCTTTTATGATGAGCTGCAGTGGGGGGAAATGACAAGCTTTCTCCTGAAATACTGACTAGAAATATGTTTCCTTTTTCTCTCAAATGAGTACTTTCTCTTCTAGAAGATTTTTTGTAAGTTAAACTTTTAATATGTAGGAATGATACAATTTAGAAAGCAACTATCTTAAGTTCATTAGAATTCATTAGAGGTTTATGATTGTAATCTATGATTTCTGATGACACAAACATGACAATTGTAACAATGGAAACACAACTGATACCGTGAAAGATTCATTTTTCAGCCGGAGTAAGAAAGCAGGAACACAAATGCTGATGAGGCCCCGCTTGTTCATTTAGGTGCTCTCTCTTCCTCTTTCTCTCACTTTTAATTGCCAGCATCAACCCACAACTCCTTTGCTTGTCTGTGATAATAGAATAAAACTTAGGTGGTCTTTTGACCACCCCCAGTCTCCAGCTGCCCATAGTCATTGTTCCTCCCTTAACAAAAGCAGGTCTTTTCTGGTATAGCACCTCCCATTTTAATGGACCTGGCAAGGCCACAGTGTGTGTGTGTGTGTGTGTGTGTGTGTGTGTGTGTGTGTGTGTGGTTTGCTTTAAATGTTTATTCATTTTTTGAGAGAGAGAGAGAGAGAGAGAGAGAGACAGAGCATGAGTGGGGGAGGGGCAGAGAGAGAGGGAGATGTGGGGTCTGTAGCAGGTGCCAGGCTGTCAGTAGGAGCCTGAGGTGGGGCTCAAACCCTCAAATGGGGAGATCATGACCTAAGCCAAACACTTAACTGACTGAGCCATCCAGGTGTCCCTTCACAGTTTAAACAAAGATGGAGGAGTCTGAGAGCAAGAACCTCCAATTCCATGCCATGCTGTCAGGGGTTTTACACCTTAGAACGTGAGCGGGAAACTGTTGGGATCTGTGTCACAGGGTAGCCTCATGTGAAGTCACACGCTGGTATGCAGGTCGCCATGTGAGCAGCACAGGCCACTCCCTAGTCAAGCACAGCTGTGGCTGGGGGCAGATTGACACCCTTCCCCCACCCCGGCTGCTATTGTGAGCTTAATCAGAGTTTTGCCAGGGTCCTCCAGTGGACAAATTACCTAAGTAGCTTGGGAAAGAGGGAAGTCAAGTGAAAAAGTAATCCATTAGGTGGTTATGTGGGGAATGTTGAATAAGAGACCAGGCCAATTTAACAGCCATTAAAAAACTTTTTAATGCATTAAAACTTTAGAGTCTGTCAGACCAAATGTTTATCCCCTCTCAAATTCAGGCTCAAAACAATAAGGAAAATGAGATTCTGCTCAACAGTAATCATCCTGAAAGTATTTGGGCAGACGTCACCAAAAGAAATTAACCATGGAGAAACTAATGTTTATCAAAATACTAAATCTGGGTAACTGATATTACAGAATGTTCTAGGTTAGTGGAAATGCATAAACATTTTCAGTTTTTAGAGATACTGTTCCTAACTGCACTCCCTTAACTGATCAAGGCATCTGTGCTAATTAAAATGTGTTTTAACTGTAGGATCTTAAAAAAGATCATATTTACTAAGGATACATAGATACTACATTACCCAAACAGAAAGAGAGCAAAAGCATGCTTTATCTAATCTGTTCCTCCCTACAGATTTCATTATCTTCCACTTATGTCTAGAGCTTTAAATGCAAGGGGATTGAGATGCACTATTTCTTGATGCATTTAAATGCTATACCATATTTATCGAAAAAGTATGCATATCAGTAAACTCAGGCAGTTCAAACTTGTTGCTGTTCAATGGCCAACGGTATTATTATTTTAATTGATATCTGGAATTTAGATTTAAATACATGCTTTGTAAAATAACTTTACATCAGTTATATTTGCTTTCTAGACCACATTCTTCTTCATTGCGCCCCACTATAAGAACCACACCTTTGCAGTTATAAGCTCAAGTCAGTGGGAAAATATAATTTAGTTAATAGAAATTACCTCAACAGCCAATCTATCAGAAACACATCTGTCTTATAAATTAGGTGCACCTATAATCTAATATATTTTATCATTATTTTTCTACTTTCCTTTAAAAATATTTCAATTCTTATTAGATTAGTGATGTGATGCCTAGTGATTGCAAATTGTATTATGACACTAATATTGGCTAATGCTTAAAGATAAAAGGATTTTTGTAGAAATTCCTATTTCTTTTTCTTCAATGAATATATCTTCAGTCAACTATATCTTCTAATTCTTACTTTAACATCTGAGATTAAAATAGAAACACCTCTTCTAACAAAAAGTGTACTATTAAAGAAACTGACATCAGGTAGTGAAAGGGTATAAGAAGCTGAAATCTGAAAATGCAGAAATAGGATTAATAAAAATCTGCCCATGCAAAGGGAAATAGAACTGAACTGGATTTAGGAAGATACTGTTGAAAGTAACCACAGGAGCTGATCAGGGGCTCCTGGGTGGCTCAGTTGGTTAAGCTTCTGGCTTCGGCTCAGGTCATGATCTCATGGTTCATGGGTTCGAGCCCCGCATCAGGCTCTGTGCTGACAGCTAGCTCAGAGCCTGGAGCTTGCATCAGATTCTGTATCTCTCTCTTTCTCTGACCCTCCCCTGCTCACACTGTCTCTCTCTGTCTCTCAAAAATAAATTAAAAAACATGAAAAAAATTTTAACAAAGTAATCACAGCAGCTGATCAGCAGAAGAACTTGAGTTGATTAAAATAAAGATCACAGGCCAACTTACAGGCATTTGAATTCGATATTTCCGGGCTTGGGCCTGAGAACCTGTATTTTTACATTTTTTCTCATGTAATTCTTATAATTAGCCTAATTTGGTAATTATTGATTTATAAGTTTCCATAAGACCAACTTTGACAATAAAAGCTTCTCCCTCAGTAGTTATCTGATCTTTCTATTCCATCCATATAACTGAAATTCCTATGATTTGGTGCCTTTTGGGCTCTAACCAACCTAGCTAACCGGCCACCCTGATTTGGTGCCTTTTCAATTTGCAACAAAGCATACATATTGTTTCCAAGACACTAAATTCACATATGTAATTCAAAATTTGTTGGATAGTGTCATAGAATCATTTAACATTTGCTGTTTCTTGACATGAACTTGGGAAGCTAATCTTTATACAGGAAGTTTCATGAAGATTTGAAATGGAAAGTCAACAAAAGAGGTAAGATCCCAAAGACAAATTTGCAAATATCCATCGCTTGGTATTTCTCTGCTCTGAAGTCATTCATCTTAACATGAACCATGAATAATTAATTCTAACATATGCAGTAGTAAACCCAGGGGTACAGAAAAACACTATGTAAAATATGCATATTCCTAAAGTATCAAATTTATGTATTTATTTTATTTGTACTATAATGGACACAAATATATTATGAAGTGAAACATTCCATATATTCATATATCCCTCACATAGACATATATATATTCTTAGATTAGAGAGGGAGAGGGATACACTTCAAAGAAATTTCAAGCCTATATAAAATTGCTTTAAGTTGGGTGCTCATATCTCTTTTTGGAATAACATACCACCAAACGATAAATCAATTCATTATTTTTATAAATCTGGGTGAAAAACCTTATGAGTGAATTTTCAAAATAAGTGTTCTAGCAGGAAACAGATGGCACACTCTAACTGATATTTTGAGGATAGTTTAATGATGAGACTATTTACAAAAGTTTACGTAATTCTTAAAGAAAACTACCCTGGACCTATTACCATGCCTAGTCCTGAAAAGGGTACTTGTATGGAGATGTTGGTCTGACAGGTTGTGACCTTTTGTAGAAGGCTACAGAGATGCAGCCACCTTGGGTCAAGAAGTCTGAAAGAAAGTCTGGTAAAAATTACCAAGTTCACCCTCTTTCTTCTTTACACTCACTTGCAAGTGCCCCCCATTGACCAAACTCAAGTAGAAGCCAAGCTCTTGATATTGTTCAAATGTATCACTCTCCCAGGGCATCAAATGGGGTAAAGAGTGAAGATGGGACTTGAGAAGCAAGCAAGATACCCCACACAGGAAACAAGTCATTTTGATGCTACTAATATGCATGCCTATTTTGATTTGCATGTAAAGATAGCCATTCATTCATTCGACAAATGTTTACCGAATACCCTCTATGGGCAAGTCTCTGTGCTATGCACTAACGATATAATAGTGAAGCAAACACACAATATTCTTACATTATTAGGGCTTTCCTTTGGCACATAAACATCTAAAGAGAGAAAGAAAGACTTTTAAGTGATATCGGTTTTATAAAGAAAAATGTAGACGGAAGGTAGAGAGTGACTGAGGTATGGGTTTCAGTGCTGTTTTACTTAATAGTTCAAGGGCAGCCTCTGCCGAGTACACAAGAACTGTGGGGAGCCAGCCATGAGGTAATCTGAAAAAGGGCATCTCAGGAAGAAGGAAGAACAGGTGGAAAGGTCATAAGATTCTAATAAGCTTGGCATGTTTATGGAAGAAAACAAAGAGCCAAGTAGAAGCCAGTGAGATGGCGGAATCTGATGGGAAATAAGGTAGGAGTGGCAAGATGTGGTCTGCTCACAGGGGAAATTGTGATTTATTATGAAAAGTGTTTTTTTCATTATAAAAGTAGATGTCTTTGGAGAGTTTTCAGTAGGAGAATTATGATCCGAGTTTTTAGAAAGATTTCTCTGGCTATTCTTCCTTAGGGAGTAGCAGAAAGCCGGTTACAGAACTATTGCAATAGTTCAGGCTAAAGATCATGGTGGTATGGACTGATGGGAGGTAGAGACAGTGAGGAGAATCGGATTCAGCGTGTGAGTTGAAGGCCATTCCTATACATGTGGTTCAACTTTATTCAAATCAAACAATCAATACGAATTTTGAATGGTCGAACTCTTCCACCTACTGTTTCTGAAATCAACCAAGTTCAGTGGAAACAACACAAAATTAAACCTATTAACTGATCCTTTGTGTCAGCTTTCCGATTATGCTTGCATACAGTCATTTAAATTAAATGAATAGAATTCTGAATTTACACTAATTAAACTTAAAAGCTGAATATATCTGTAAATCAATATCTAACTGAGTTCTAAAAGTTATTTTTCATTAATAATTCTTTTTAAAGATGTATAATTTTAGAATAACCCTTTCAGCAATGGTATTTTCCTTTCGGGTGTCTTACTTAAATAATATACAAATTTGTGAAACCAACTGTGGCCAAATGTCATTACCATTGTATTGTACTTAAACACTGCTTATGAAATAATTCTGTATTTTAACTCTAACCCATATGCAGTGAATAAATTAGAATTGTCAAGAATACAAACAACAGTGGATCAGAGTTTGAAAATTTTTTAATTACTTAAAATTGAATTTGATTTGTTGTTATACACTTGATCTTAGCCAAAAGGCCGAGAAGCGATTGATTTGTTGTTATAAAAAATTACCTTAACTTTTAAATAAGTTAGTCTGGTTAACAGTGATTTACTAAAAGAAAAAAGAAAATAAACTCAGACCCTCATTGATTTATCTCAATATTTAAGTAAATTATTGGTAGAGTGAAGACAAGAATTCACAAACTCTGATTCTTGGTCCAAGGTTTAACATTAATGGTAATAGCAATAGTGACTATTATTGTGCTTATTATGAATCAGTTACTGTGCTAAGTCCTTTAAACAAGTTATATTGCTTAATTTTACCTTTAAAAAATATTTTAAAGTAATCTCTACACCCAACATGCGTCTCAAACTCATGACCTTGAGATCAAGAGTTGCACGTTCTTCCAACTGAGCCAGGCAGATGCCCCTGTTTAATTCGTCTTTTTGAAAAAAGTGTTAATTTATCTTCATTGGACAGATGAGGAGACTGAGCATGCAGAAATATGCTTCAGCACCTCTGAAGCTGATTTTATTAAAATTTATTATCACTTTTTAATGAGCTAACATCCAAAGAGGAGGAAGCCAGTAAATGAACAATAGTTTATACCTCTACTCAGCAAATATTTATTAAGCTTTTACTTCATGTTGTATGTAATTCCAGGTACTAGTGATAAAGGAATGAACAAAATGAGAAAAAAAAGTCTAAACTTTTGTGGAGCTTCTCCATTTAGGCCTTTAAAATTTCTGTTTAGTTTTTATTATGTTTTCCTTCTGGATACTTTTTTTATGTTTATTTACTTATTTTTGAGAGACAGAGAGACAGAGCATGAGGAGGTGAGAGGCAGAGAGAGAGGGAGACACAGAATCCTAAGCAGGCTCCAGGCTCTGAGCTGTCAGCACAGACCCTGATGCAGGGCTCGAACCCACAAACTGTTGAGATCATGATCTGAGCTGAAGTTGGATGCTTAACCAACTGAGCCACCCATGCGCCCCTCCTTCTGGATGCTTTTAAGCAATCTGAAACAAGGACCTAATATTAATATCTCAAGAGATGTTTTCCTCTAGCCTATATCTGACAGAGTGAAAATAAAAGGAACAAGTGCTTTTCGGAAACAATGAGTAACTTTCTATGGTTTATGTTGTTTAAGTTATTCTGTTGTTATTAATTTTCAGTGTAGACTTTCTTAAGCTGTATGTCCTTAGAAATCATGGGCAGAGGGTTTGTCTGTTTTATTAGTTACTTTAACTTCAGTGCTTAGAAACGTTCTTAGCTCATCTTTGATAATAAGTATTAACAATGTTTTTTCTAGATACCTTCTGTGTTTTCTACATATAAGACTCATCATCTTATCAGATACAAAGTGGCTAAAGTTATAATCAAATGTGTGTTTTTTAATGTGGCTCAATGAACAGAATCATAACTCTCCTAATTACAAGGAAAGAAATTTGAAGTTAGAATTGACATATATTTCTTTTTCACCTCATCTAATAATTAGCTTTTGACTTCATTGGTCATACATTATGTACATTTTACCACTCTTAACTATAATTCCTTCAGAATATACATCAGTTACACATATATATTCAGCAATGAGAATAATCATATATGGATGCTACCTATGATATCACTTAGAAAGAAAATCAATTTCTATATATGGATACTGTTGTCAAATGAAGAGTGGTTGCCCCTTCTCTTTCCTATGTTTATGGTATCACTTGATTTTTTTATAACACCAACCATGTAAAGACTATATAAAATTTAATTTGCATTTGGGCTTTGTTTTAGATTACACACTTAAGAAACCAAACTTTTCTACTGTTTTTACTTTGGGGAAAAATATGATAGAGTGATATATTCTTAAAACACAATGATGCAAATAATTTTGACATGGTGTGCTTGAAACAACAGGAACTGGAACTTACTTTTTTTGATGGTTTCCAGATGGGAAAAATGGACTAAATTTTTTTAAAATCTGTAATTTTAGCATAGATCATATATTCTGATAATATATGTCAGACTAGATCAAATCATGCAATGCTGAAACCCATCTAAAATAATAATGTTTTGCATAATTCTTTGGCTAGTAAAAAAATCATATTTTAATGTAAGCTAGAGAAGCCCTTTTGGATAGTAACTTTCGAACAGAGTAAAATTGTTTAAAAATGTATATACTTAGACCCACTAATTTCTCTTTTTTGGAATGTATCTTATAGAAATATATCTCACAGATTTGCTTAAAGATGTACATACAAAAATGTTGCAGGATTTTTTTTTTTTTGCAGTGAAGAAAATTAGATCCTACTTAACATCCAGAAGTATAGAAATGGGTAAGTTATGATATACCTGTAGTATGGAATACTATGTAGCTACTTAAAAATATGTAGCAGATTTATATATACTAACATGAAAATATCTTGAGAACACTTTAAAATTTTTTTTAAACAGTTATTTAGTTTTGAGAGACAGAAAGAGACAGTGTGATCAGGGGAGAGACAGAGGGAGAGGGAGACACAGAATCTGAAACAGGCTCCAGGCTCTAAGCTGTCAGCACAGAGCCTGACACAGGGCTGGAACCCACGAACCGTAAGATCATGACCTGAGCCAAAATCAGATGCTTAATCAACTGAGCCACCCAGAGGCACCTCTTGAAAACTTCCTAAAAAGCAAGTTGTAGAAGGGCACCTGAGTGGCTCGGTTGGTATGGGTCCAACTCTTGAATTTGGCTCAGGTCATTATCACATGATCTCATGAGTCTGAGCCCCACATCGTGCTCTATGCTGATAGCAGGGAGCCTGCTTGGGATTTTTTTCTCTCCCTCTCTTTTGTCCCTCCCTCACTCATGCTGTCTCTGTCTCTCTCAAAAATAAATAAATAAACTTTCAAAAACTATTTAAAAGAACAAGTTGTAGAATATTATCTTTAGCAAAATCCCAATTTGTTTAATGAAATAAGCTGTGTAACTACGTGTGTGTATGTAAATGCAGAGAACACAGATAGAAACGAGACCTATCAAAATATGGACAGAGGCACAGTCTCTAAGAAATGTAGTTGGAATGATGGTTGATATGAAGATGACTGTTTACAATTTTGATATTTTATACAATGCAAACTTGAGTAAAAAAGAAAAGTATATGATGAAAGTAAAATAAACATAGATATGTATTGACTTTTTTGTGAGTTCATAATTGTCATCTAAATTTAATAAATTCAGGTATCATAAGTTGGCAATACAAAATATTAACAGTTATAAAAATCACATTTGTTAATGGAGATTTTAAATTGGAGTAGATTTCCTCATCTCAGCTTTTCAAGGACAATAGTCCCTTTCCACACTTCGTTACCCAAGGTCAACAGTGGTCAGGAAGTAGATGATCCTCCTTCTGACATTGGCAGAAGGTCAGTAGTAGTCTAACACTAAGTCACAGTGCCTGTGTCATTCACCTCACTTCATCTCATCAAACAGGCATTTTATCATCTCACATCATCACAAGAAGGGTGAGAACAGTACAGTAAGATATTTTGAGAGAGAGGGAGACCACCTTCACATAAATTTTATTATAATCCATTGTTATAATATTTCTATTTTATAATTAGTTATTGTCACTAAACTTTTGCTATGACAATTTTATAAATTAAGCTTTATCTTAGGCAGGTATGTATAGGGCTAGGAACCAATGCATAGGGCTAGGAACTATGCGTTACTTCAGGCATCCACTGAATGCCTTGACATGTAACCACTGCAGATGAGGGTGTGGGGATACTCTCTCAGCTGAAAGAAAACTATCCTCACATTCACCAACCAGGCTCTTCCAGCAGCTCGCTGTATATTCTGCCTCTTCATAATCGCCTTACATGTTGTTAGAGAAAGTATGGTTTCTATTTTTTGGATTTTGAATTAATTCTTATTACCCTGCATGAGCCTATTGCTTTCAAATTTCAATAGATTAAGTTACAAATTCCCTTTGACATTTTACTTAATCTCCATATATTTTCCTCATTGTTCCTAAGGAAACTACATTACCTTTTTGATATATTTTTAACTAGTGAAAAACTTACAACTATTAACTATACTTCTTGTTATATGTATTTATTAAGATTTAACTTGATTTTTATAACTTCCTTTTATTTTTTATAACATATCCTTTTGTCATTATATCAGTTTTATGACATTTTAAGTTAAAACTTTTCTATACCTCTTTTAGTTTTTATTCTCTTATGTATACCCCCAAGGTTGTTTCTCTAAACTCAATGTTTTCTCTTACATTAGAGCAATGGTAATAAGTATTTTAAGAGTACTTTATCATTTATAAGATACATTCTTAGATGTTATCATGGACTAAGTTAACCAGTCCTATCAAATAACAATAAAAAAATTGTTAGGTACAATTTACAAAACAAACAACCAAACAAAAATCCAAACTTTCTCCCTACCCCCCCAAAACACAATAAAACACTAAGATTCAGAGAAATAAAAAATCTTGTGTGCAATTTACAAAAAGAAAACTAAGACTCAGAGAAATCATGAAACTTGAACTTAACTATAGTCAATAAGTAGCAAGTTGGGATTATTTTAATCAAAATCACTTCCTTCATTTTTTTCCCCTCATCACACTCTGTGAGCTTTTTCTTTCTGATTTCCTCTTGTCACTTTCACAGATTTTTTTTTCAAAAATAACTCTAAGATTCTTACAGTAGCATTTCTCCTACTTCCTTTATCTTTACTTGAGTTCTCCTCAAACTTGGATGCAAATCAGAACTTTTCTGGAAGATTTAAAATTACGCAACTTTCTTGACCCTACACACATACACACACACACACACACACACACACACACACACACACACATTTTACTCTTCATTTTCCATTACCATTTAGCTAGTATGTACATCACAAATAACTATCTTTGATTTCTGTGTTCCTAAAGTACATAGTACTTGAATTTTAAAGGTATAGTGAATCCTTAACCATCATAACAAAACAGGCTATTGTGTCCACCACTGATGTCCTATCCACGGGATACCTGAACTCTCACTCCTTAAGATCATTTTCCTGGCACCTGGGTGGCTCAGTGGGTTAAATGTCTGACTCTTGATTTCAGCTCAGGTCATGATCTTACAGCTTTTGAGTTCGAGTCACTCTGCACTGGCAGCCTGAAACCTGCTTGGCATTCTGTCTCTCTCTGCCTCTCCCCTGCTTGCACTCATTTGTTCTCACAAAAAATAAATAAACATTAAAAAAATTGTTTTCCTATGAGCCATATCTTATAAAGAGTTGTTTCTTGTCAAAAAAGGAAAACATCTGAAAAATCTCATTTTTAATCACACATCAATTCTTATAACAATCTTCCCACTCCCCCATATACATTTAAGTGAGGGACCAGAATGGCTGATTATGTAAACCAGCCTTCCTAATTTATCTACGTTTATTAATGTTTATTTTTATTTTTGAGAGACAGAGCATGAGCAGGGGAGGGGCAAAGAGAAAGGGAGACACGGGATCTGAAGGAGCTCCAGACTCTGAGCTGTCAGCACAGAGCCCGATGGCAAGGTTGAAACCCATGAACTGTGAGATCATGATCTGAACAGAATTTGGACCCTTAACCCACTGAGTCACCCAGTTGCCACTTCCTAGTTTATCTTCTTTAGGATGGTAGCCATCTTGGAGTTTTTGACAGTCTTTTTCCTTCTAAACTCATGTGCTCCCTTACCACTGCTGGACCCAACTGTCTGTACCCACTGTTGAAACTGCAGCATGGTATGGTACGTGAGACGCAACAAGTGCTTTTAAGAAACCATAAGCAAGTTTCTACAGTGTATGCTGTTTAAGCTGTTCCGTTATCATTTCTTTCAGGATAGGCTTCCTTATGCTTTACATCCTCAGAGATGGTGAGCAGAGGTTTTGTCTGTTTTATCAATTATGAAAACTTTGGTTCCTAGAAATGTTCCTGGCTCATCCTTGGTTACATCTGTTAACAACCTTCTCAGATTGCTCATGTTTGGGTGACTATGGAAGTGACTGTTCTCACCTTTCATGCAGTAACGATGGTCTAATAGTCAAAAGAACCTGAGAAATGTTTGCATTTCCAAGCACCTATATCTATAATTCAAGTAAAACTCTTTTGATTTTTTTATATAGTAGAAGGCTATCACTAAATTAGTTTTCAAAAAAAAATACTCATCTAATAAATGACTCATTAAAAAATAAAAATTTGAGAAACCAATGAGTTTTTTGAAAGACAAAGAGGCAGAATATTTGTAGATATTCAAGTTATGATGCAGACAAGGTTCCAATTAGAAGAGAAATGCTTTTGTCGTTTTTTATGGTATAATCTTCCTTAAGAATCTGAGGGTATGACAGCTATGGAAAGCAAATTCACATTCTTGGTCAAATTTCTTTAAAATCATATACACAAAGCATATGTAATCCACTCTCATGATAGAATCAACAGCATCAGACTGCTAATCCATTAGTCACACATCTAGCCGCCTGTCAGCCTTCTGCTGTCATTTATGCCATTTTTCTTTTGTTTCCTTAAATTTTAAAAAAACACACTTTTTATTAGTCTTCATAGAAGATCCATATGCATATCAATGCCTCCAGCAAAGTTCTTTCCCTTCCCACTTGCTTATCAACCTTATCAAAATATAAAATCCATTTGAACAACAAATAAAATTAGTTCATCAGTACAGAATGATACTTGCCTTTACAGCATAAGCTCATTGTACTTATAAAATATATCAACTAAGAAATATAAGGAATTACATGCCAAACAAATAGTACACTACCGTCACTTAACAGGATACTAGGAGCGTCAAATCTGTTCCAGAATCAATGCTTGGTGCTGCCACTGTGAATGTAAGGAAGACATGGCTCTGTCTTCCAGAAGCTCCTGGAGATGTTGGAACTAAGCTCTGTTGTCAAATACTTAAAAGTCCAGAACCAGACACTAAAAGAGGACAACTGGCCCCCGGGAGTTAGAGCACTTCCCAGTGGGGATGTCATTTGAATGGAGAGGTTTGACAAGATCTGAGCAATAGGAAGGAATTTGCAGCCAATGGGAAAAGCTTATGGAAAAGGCATGATATTTGGGGGGAAATGATGTTGCCCCCTGAAATGTACAAGAGGAGGATTGTAGGGCAAGATGTCTGGAAAAACTGCTAAGGTAGGTGGAATCTGTAAAAAAGGAAAGTTTATGTCATCACCATGATATTATTTCAGCTAATCATCTGCAAAATATCTGAAGAAACAAATACCAGCACCAAAACATTTTACTGAAGGCAAAAAGTCTACAAACGGGTCTTTCTTCTGACTTCTGCTACAGTTCTCTCAGTAATCAGTCTGGTCCCAAAAGAATGAATGAGAACTTTGATGATAAGCAGCTTTCAACTGAAATCAGACATTTGGTTTAGGTTGGTTCCCTGGATAAGTTAGAAATACCATCGACATTGTGTAGCTCCAGGCAAGTGATTGACCTAACCAGGGTTCCTATTTTCAGAGGGAGTAAAATGTGGAAGTAAGTATACTTTCAATTACAGTCCCTCGTACTTTCAATCCTGAACTATTACTCAACTAGATGCCAGCAAGGAACAAAGAACTAAAAGCTGAAACCATTGTTGCCTATGGATTTTCTTTATATCCTTTTCTTTTCTTTATTTTATACCATTGGCTGAATTACAAGCTGCAAAGCTTGTTCCGATATTTAAGAAGCCAACCCAAAGAGCTATGAAGATTTTATTAATGTCAATAGCCATTAAATCCTGAGGTTTCTAAAAAGTTTAACATGACAACAATATAATCCTGTTATTGAGGCATATTTTAGGTGCCCAGAGTTTATTACATAGGGATTTATTATAAACATGCTCGAAATTAATTATGCTTGACTCAGCTAAGAATTTAAAGTTTTCAACGTTTTTTTAAAAAGTTGCTTTATCCACTGAAATATAATTAAAGAAATGAACATGACTTTCTACTATATGAAAACACATTTTTAAGTTTGGCTCTGTATTCTGAAGCTGCCAAGTTCATAATGAATGGCTAGTGGATCAGTCAATTAGATACATTCTCCACTGTGTGAGAAAAGATGCATTTCACAACTTTCTCTGGAAAGATCCATTAGATATGATTGAAGAATCCCTCTTTCTAGAAACCCTACCCTGAAGTTAGTCTAACTGGATAGAGAAGTGGCTTGAAAAAAACCCAAAAACTGATGGTGGTAGTAATTGTTGGTTGTTGTTTAGCATTTAGTATTTACAGCACGCTTTTCTAATTATTTAACAAGTACTGTCTCATTTGTTCTCACAGCGCTGTGAGTTAGGCAACATCATTAAAGTATCCTCCAGAAAGAAACTTCTTATTTTATTGCCCCTCTGGATTCCTCCTGGATATGGACGTCTCTTGTTCCCATGCTTTCCTCAGCTGTAGACAGAGCAATTATCATGGGATTGATGAAGTGATGTACTGATTCTTACTTCATAGAGGATACTGTTTCTAAGCCTGGTAAAGAGCTATAAAGATGCTACAGAACACAGGACATTTATTAAGCTTAAGCATCTACAATTTTTACAAGTTCATAGAGAAAAAACATTAGACACTCTCTACATGGAGATAAAAAGTAGAAAATGATACAGTCAATATACTCAGGAGATAGGTAACTTTTTCCATTTATTTTTCCTCATGGTTATACAATATAAGGTTTTTAGGGAATATTTCTATTCATCTACCTTAATTGCAGTATATTTCTAAACATATAGTCATTCATCAGAATGTTTTGATCTGGTCATTAAACATGAGTGTTTCGGTAGGTGTTTTCCTTTTTTTTTTTTTTTTTAAAGCAACCTCTACACCCACCACAAGCCTTGAACTCACAACCCTGAGATCAAGAGTCTCATGCTCCACTGACTGAGCTAGCCAGATGCCCCTCCCTCTTCTTCTAATATTTGTTCTGGGTATGTACTAAGTAAATATTATTGAGCTATTTCTCTGGCTTTCATGGGTGTGCCAGATCAAAAAGAAAAATATAAAAAGGTAACATAAACCGCAACTAAATTAATAATTATCTATGGGATGGATTTAAAGACTGAGACAAAAAGATATCACTGAAGATTAAAATCCAGATTGAAGTATTTTGCCAGTGTTTAGACAAGACTAGAAACTTGAAAGCTGAAATGAAGTTATATTTATATCACATTTTCTAGGTAACTAAAGATGCTCTTTTTCAATATAATGTTATAACTAAAATCGTAGATATCTTATTATTCTAGTACTAATTAGACTTTTGAATATTCTCAGCTATTTTTGAAAAGCATCAGTTTTAGAGTTTCAAATAATTATTTGTGATTATAAAATAGATGATGTTAGATATGACAAATATTTTAATAAAAATAATGCATTATCAATATAATTCACATCTTTAAATAGATCTAGAGGCCTTAAGATTTAGGTTTTGGAAATACATAAATATTAGGCTAGAATGTTCAGGGGAAGAAACATTTTATTTGATGTGTAAATTAATGTGAACACTAATTGCATTAATGAAGTTAGAGTTAATTTTTCAAGTCCCATAATATGGGATATAAAGGTCATTCCAAGAGTTGAAGGTGTTAATCTAAGGACAAATAAAATAAAGCATTAATTTGAACACCATGAAATGTAGAACCTATGATGTTAGTGTGGTTGAAACATAAAATTCATTCAAAAATACAAATTCATGCATGATAATTAGTATTACAAGATTCATATGTATTTCTGCAAATATATTTGCCATACTATCTCCAATGACATAATATATTTGAAATGCTTTCATTCATTTATAAAATCTCACTGATGGTCAGTTTTGTGCTAGGCATTACACTACAATTAAGTAGGTGGAAAGAACACATGAAGAAAAAGACAGGAGCCCTAACACTGAGTAGGAAGCAGGAAGATGGTCACACACATGTGTGCAACAAAACATATTAAGTATTTTTGCAGCAATAAAACAACAGTGATTTTATAGTTTTAAAACTGCTAGCTCATTCAGGATTAGAAATATGTTCGTAATGACATTACCATTTGAGACTGACATTATGAAGGATAACTTTGCCCATGCCTAAAGAATGTTGGC
Organism: Suricata suricatta; assembly: GCF_006229205.1. Classification (NCBI taxonomy): domain Eukaryota; kingdom Metazoa; phylum Chordata; class Mammalia; order Carnivora; family Herpestidae; genus Suricata; species Suricata suricatta. The sequence continues at coordinate 31,034,507 of NC_043704.1, read as the reverse complement.
ACCAGTAGCCAATTCAGAGTTCTGGTCTAGAAGAATCATAAATTTAAAACAGGATGGGGTTTATCATGTCCTTATGAAATTCAGAAGTTACAAGTTGCACCACTTAGAAGACCTCAAAAATCCCCTTTGAAAATCCCCTCTCAAAACCCCCTCCACATGTGCTGCCAGTGTTATCCATCATAGACCATGTCTGAAAAGATCTCCTGATCTTAGAATATGAATCATATTTGTACTGTGGTTGAGATATTTCCATTGTGATGCTCCCAATTCTTTTTAATATTTATAGAATGTGCTTCAGTCTGTTGCAAATTCAGAGCACATGTTCACCAGTGACAAGAACCAGAAGAATGCCATACATTTTATGAACTGTTAATAAGTCTGTAAACTGATTGTTTTGTAGCCAAAACTCTGCTACTACTGGCATTAGCCAACATTCCAATTTTGATTTCTGCTTCAAAATGAGTCTGTTCTGAAGTAATGGCTCTGTTCTTGCCCTACTTTTTCTCAAAGTAGTATCAGATTTCATTTATGGCACGTAATTTTAGGAAGAAAAAGAAGTGGGGAGGCAGTGTTGCTTCTTTGTTCTTAGGTGACGCCAGCATTCTCTGTTTTAGATTTTGTGCATATTCTAGAAGGTTAGGAGGCACACAGTGTCTGTTGGGTAAACTTGTCACGCCTAAGCCTGGCTTTTAAATATATGGTACTAAAATGTATAGATTACCACCTATAATATGTCAGGGCAAGTTTTGGAAAGTACCTCTGTATGTAAAGCAATTCATTTTTCATAAATTATAAATGTATATAACAAATGAGATGGTATCTGCAAGTATGGTTTTCAACTACAATGCATGTCGATTTGAATGATAATTATCACTTTATTTTAATATCATTTTGCTTTGCAGTTTCCATCCCCCATCCCACTTCTTTACACTCAAGATACATTTCCCAGCAGATCGATATTTTTAAAAATTTAATGTTTATTTATTTTTGAGAGGGAGAAAGAGAGAGAGAGTGAGCAGGAGAGGGGAAGAGAGAGGGAGACACAGAATCCAAAGCAAGCTACAGGCTCTGAGCTAGCTGTCAGCACAGAGCCTGATGAGGGGCTCAGACCCACGGACCACAAGATCATGACCTGAGCTGAAGTCAAACGCACAACCAACTGAGCCACCCAGGTGCCCCCCTAGCAGATAAGTATTATCACTAACAAATGTTTATCAATTTCTATCAATTATCTACTATATTCAAAGTTCTGTTTTAGAAATTGTGCATATGAAAATACATAAGACATGAAACCTATCCTCAAAGGTTTTTTTCAGCACCAGAGTTCATATTTGGATTTATTCCTGGTGTTGTACATTCTATGAGATTGACAAATGTATAATGACTTCTATTCTACATAATAGTGTTATGAGTATTTTAGCTGCCTTTTGTTCAGCCTATTCACCATTCTGTTCCCTCAAACACCTGGCTTAGGGAATTTTAAGACATATGAAGAGGCCAAGAATAGGGGAAAAATAGCTAAAAACATCCACTACCCACTAATAAGTTCCTAATGAGTGTTTACAGACATAAACCATGAAAGATTTCAGAAGAAGAAATGACCACTCTGGCCTGAAATGACCAGCAAAGGCATAGCTTAGGTGAAACTTAACAAGAGATTCGGGACATTGAATAAATACAGGTATGAAGGAAAAGATGTTTTGACTGAGACACGGGCAAAGGAGGAACTTTAGAGGTAGCTTGTGTGTATGGTAGGTCATTGGCATTTAATATTTGTTGTTTTGATAATACTTATTGAACCCAAAGACCTTTAGAGAGCTAGAAGGAACACATAATATATATGGCAGTGAGTCACTGGTTAAGAGAATCCATCGACATCTGGCCATAGTTCATGTGTGCAACGACTCTTTCTCAGTGGTCTATTTCTATGGGAACATTCTTAAAGGTCTGGTGTAGTATTTTCAGCCAAAATCAAGGACTGATACTTTTTCTGCTCTCACTCTTCCTGTCTCTCTTAGTGGACATTAATTAGGCCGTCTTCGCCCAGCCAAAAGTAAAGCATGAATAAAGTAAGTCTGGAAATGTTGGGAGTTATAGAGTATAGATTGCCAGAAGTTTACCAGAAAGTATATGTTGAGCATATCATGTTTTATTCTAGTTGCAGTAGGGGATGCAAAAGCAGAGAACTTTATCTGTATCTTCAAGTTTACCAATACATCAAGAAAACAATGCATGGGGCAAAACACAGAGGTTTTGTCATGATAGGGAATCAGAAAGCACTCACTTAAAATGCTGACGGTCAGGACTGTGAAATAAACCCTGCGTTAGGAACCCTAACACAGGCAGAAAGCGTCCAACTCTTCAAAAATGTATTCATACAAATCTCAGGGGCCCCGCATGTATGTTATCAGTCTTGACACACATTTCTTGTTAAAATGTGGGTCTTTTCTGTTTTTAGTCAAGAACTGGAATTCCTGTAATTATTACTAGAGGGAATACCATTAACTAGAATGCAATTTCTCCAGGGGATAAAACAAAAACGACATTTCTAAACTATGTGATGTTATTTTAACAAGGAGTCATTTGACAAAAGCATTTGGCTCTGGTGAGTTGTAAAGATATAGGTTAAAAAAATGTGTAAATAACAGTGGGCACAGTTTTTTCATTTTAAGTTAAAGCACACTATTATCTGGAGGAAGGGTCTTGTAGGTACCCTTCGTTATCTGAGAGAGGGTTACTGACTTAAAATTTTTTTAATGTTTTTTATTTATTTTTGAGAGACAGAGAGAGACAGTGAGAGCAGGGGAGGATCAGAGAGAGAAGGAGATACAGAATCCAAAACAGGCTTCAGGCTCTGAGCTAGCTGTCAGCACAGAGCCTGATGCGGGGCTCAAACCGACAAATTGAGAGATCAGGACCTGAGCCGAAGTTCGATGCTTAAAGGACTGAGCCACCCAGGCGCTGTGAGGGTTACTGACTTTATTAGTGATAACCTCAAGTGCACTCTTGTACTCACACCTGGTTGGACTGAGCCACCTGGCTTTAGGCAATAGTGTCAGTCCTAAGTCTGAGCCAAGGAACAGAAGTACAATGTCACAGCACATAAACAGGTGTTTGGAATCATCACCCATTTTATAGTATAAATCTCTGTTCCATTAGTACATGATTATAAATGTACATCATCACTCGGAGAAGTAGTCTAATTACAAAACACAGAAAACCTTGTGGATTTGGACTAATTTGGAGGGAGGCCAGTATGAACTTTAACACAGTGTCATTGATTTTGAATATAAATATTAATTTGAGCTGAGAGCTAATTAAATACTTAGAAGTTGAAATCTTGCTGGGATTGCTTCAATAAATAGATACGTTTATTAAGGTCATTTAAAACTGTTTTATTAAGCAAATAAAAATGCTTCCTACAATCAGGCTTACACCCTCAGTATTCTTGGCAAATCTTTCTGCAGTGTGTGTAAGAAGGTGCACTTAATTCCAACTTTCCAGAGAATTGCTGGCATGTTGGCTTCATTAATCACCAAGCTCCCCGAGGCGTGAAAATTAGTCATAGGCTAGTTGTACACTCACTAGAGAATATCATGATGTGAAGGTTTTTAATACCCAATTGTATAACTCTTTCACTAAAAGGAAATATAATTTATTTAAAATAGCTACTATGCACAGTATGTTATTAGCCCCAGTTTCCATACCTATAAATTGTGAGTAATAATATTTGTCCTATTGATTATTGTGAGGATTACATATATATGATTTTTGTCATGAGAGGATTAAATATATGTGAAAGTTTCCTTTAAGTCTCTATGAAGTACAGGGATCCCTGGGTGGCTCAGTTGGTTAAATGTCCAAATTTGGCTCAGGTCATGATCTTGTGGTATGTGAGTTCAAGTCCCACGTTGGTCTCTGGGCTCTGAGCTGACAGCTCAGAGCCTGGAGCCTGCTTCCTCTCTCTCTCTCTCTCTGATCCTCCCCCACTCACACTCTGTCCATCTCTTTCTCTCTCCAGAATAAACATTGAAAAAACCCTCTATGAAGTAAAATATATACGTTAAACCTATTTGGTTAGTATTCTCTACACCTAGTTAGTATTCTCTGACACTAGGTTCTTTGACTTTATATTTTCAGTCCAGATTTATTGAAAAGTACCTTCAGTTTCTCCTGCTCTCCCTCTCATGTTGGGTTAATGATTGTATAGTTTAGCTGATCCTTTTGTTTCCTATTTTCCTTCTTTCTCTGCCTCCCTTCCTCCCTCTTTTCTTTCTTGTATACAGCAATTCAGAATGTGACCAAATATATCCTTTTTAAAATCTTTCTTTCATTTTTAGAGGAAGAGAAAGAGTGAGAGAAACACTCAGAATGTGGGGGAGGGGCAGAGAGAGACAGAGAGAGAATCTTAAGTGAGTCCACACTTAGCAAGGAGCACGAGGTGGGGCTTGATCCCACAACCTTGGGATCATGACCTGAACTGAACTCGAGTCAGATGCTTAATCGACAAAGCCACCTGGAAGCCACAAGAGTGTGGCCAAATATATCTTATGGAGCCCCCTATAAAGATTGGTGTAAATAATTGTCATATTAATTTCTTACTTTGCTTATTTTTTAATATCTAGTGTAAAATTACACTTCAGCCATATGCTCAACTTATTCCTAACTGTAAATTAATGAAAACTCTACCTATATTAACATCTGGGATAGATTTGACAGTAATATTTTCAAATTTAAAAAAATGGGACTTATTGATCAAAATAAAAATTTGCCAAATTAGATTATTTTTTTATACTGCTCACTGTAATATTTTGTTTAGTTTTTGATAAAATGTGGAAATCTTTAGCACATTTTTGTGGCTTATGGGATCCTGAGGAAAAAACATTCACAAAGGTTTCACCAGGAAAACAGGATATCATTTCATAAGATTACAATCTCCTAAGGGCAGGTATTAAGTTACTATTTCTTAACAAGATATCTATAAAGCCTTGCACACTATTGGCTCATAATATGTCCTCATTAAAGATTGGTTGAAAGATTTCTTACTACCTATCTTGATTCAGTCATTAATCAAGCTTCAGATTAGAATTTCAGGGAAAGTTAGAAGACAAACGGTTTATTTTTATTACAACTGTTATTATCCTGTTTGCTCACTGCAATCATGTTAGAGTCAATTATTTATAATTATGCAAGAAAGAGATGACCAATAAAAGCAGTTTCCAACTTATACATCACATTCAAAAAGTTTAGCGTTTATATTGGAAACTCAAAGAGTGCTTTTTCTTAGAAACAACCTTGCAGATAATTAGGTTTCCAGGCCGCAACACAAATTCCTATTGAATCACTAACGTAGCTAAGTTATATTACTATTGGAACAAATCTAAATTCAAAGTTCTGATAGATAATGGGAGTACAGGATAAGAAAAGAAAAAAAAAGATCTTTTTTTTTTTCTTTTCTTGTTACAGAATTGTCCAATGCTAACATTTCAAACTCTATGTAGATTGTCTATTGGACTCATTTGCCAGCTTTTTCTCCGCCCCCCCCCCCTTTCTTTCTTTCTTTCTTTCTTTTTTTTTTTTTAACTTTTCCCTACTTAAAATCACCCACAAGTTTCAGGAACCCTACCCATCAAAGTGTAGCATATAACTTACCTTTCTTTCCTCTTCCTGTTTAAATAGAGCAATTAGGGTGGAAACATGCTAATTAAGCCAATTCACACTGAAGCATGAATGACTGAAAGCCTTTTAACAAGATTCAAGAGCGATATTTGCATTTGTTTTTTTAAAGTAGGTCATTAACCAACTCAACTTTAGTTGAAAGGATTGCAAGCACTATTTCAAAGAAATGTTAAAAAAGGAAATAGATGAT
>NC_043704.1:30984569-31028538 GCF_006229205.1 Suricata suricatta | reverse complement strand
TCAGATGTCTGATCTTCAGTAACCCACTGCTATTTTTACCAGGATTGTGCTGTCTTCATTGCTGTGTCTCAGTAATGGTAATGCGCATCTGTCATTTAGGAGAGCGGAGTTTTAAATGTATTCACAATGTTTGTTTCCTAAAGCTAAAATTAGAATATATATTTACCTTCTGTGCATATAGATAGCTTCCTTAGAATGGTCAACAGAGTCTGCAAGGCTATTGGAGACAGTGACCTAGGAGTGAAAACACATTAACGCCACTGGTTTAATGCCTTCTGTATAGTACATCCCCCTTCTCTCACTTGTTTTACCATAGAATGAATAATTCTGGGGAAGGGTAAATCTACTTTTAACAATGTATTTTGCTTATGCTACAGGATAGTAAGTAATTTGGGGGAGGACAAGAAGGTCTATGCTCTAGATGGCATAAATTTCACATTCATAATAAAAACAAGCATCAGCATCGAAGACCTAGAAGTTCTATTTGGTCATGGAAATTTATAAGGGGCAACCCCTTTAAATTTATATAGTTTTCCATGTGTACAGCAGAGTGAATATCTGATTAAAAGCTTTTCAAATAACCCTGCTTTTGAGGATATATGTCCTCCGAGCTGAGGTCAATAGCCTTACTGGAATGAAAAACACGAATTCAGAGCTTTTTGAACCCTGCCATACTCTATATTCTCTGATAGTTAAAGCCTTTCTACTCCCACTAACAATCTATTCACTTGGTTTCTTATTGCAAATCAATAAGTGCCAGGATATTCACGCTGTGCATATTAATATACTAAAAGCATTGTATGTTAATTTAACATTAGGGCTTTATATATTTTTCTATTGTAAAAAAATTCATTTTTCTCTTCCTTGGATTGTCAATGTATTTATCTCTTCAAAATTCTCAAAACTCAATAAATACTATGACAAAAGCAAAACGAAACAAAACAAAATGAAGCGGCAATGTGGAACCATGATTTATCCAGCTCCCTTGAACAAACACAGAGATTCTAGTTGATGGTGGTTGTAAAAATATGAGCTGCATTTCATTGTAATTGGTATCGATGACTTCAAATTGCACAGAGAAAGTGAAAACTAGAAAACAGTGCATACTGTGAGATGATATTGCATTTAGATTAATTACTTATATGATTTAGAATGTTGCAATACAGCATACTACACAATGGTTTGAATGAAGTCTTATCCATCATTTCCCATAGGAAAAAAAATGACCATACATAAGTTTCAATGGCTTTTATTGGTAATGTTAATAGCATTGAGTTGTATGCTAAATATCATGATTTTTTAAGAAAAATACCAACATTAGGTAGAGCTAGTGTTTAAGTTCAATATGTTAATTTCCTAAATTGTGACATTCATGAAAAACATCAAACATTAAGCAACTTTGTTATTTCAAAAGTCCCATGTTTCTATCGTCAATGAACTTGCACAGGCAGTATATTCTTGTGTCTATATGTCCTCACTGGAAACATATGTGAAGGGAAACTGCCTGGATAAGTTGAAGAAAGCAAGCAGCAAGCCTTCTGGCTAAGGCTATCAGAATAGTAATTTAAGAGGGATGAAGAAAATAAATCAAGATTGACCCTATAAAGTTTGTAATAGGTCTCAACCTCCCTATTACATTTTACATTGTATTTTTATTTTTTAAATAAATTGGGGAGGAGTGAGGGAAATTAAATATGTATTTTTCAATAAGCCTCATAAAGTAAGTTACTGGGGTTGGGAAGGAAAACAATAGTCTTACCATTGTGAGATCTATTTGATCTTGAAAGATAAAAAAATGTATAAAGTTAAACCACTCATTATCTTAAATCCAGAAGTTTAATGATAATAATATGATTCAGGAGGAAGAAAGATGAGTAAGTCTGGTAGGTGTAGAAGAAGCCCAACCCTTTCCTTGTTCATACGTGTCCACATGCCTATGTGTGTGTACACAAGCACACACATACACCATGTTGAGAAAATTTTATTTCATCTGTCACTGCAACTACTTGAAATGTTTTGTCCCAAATATCCTCCACATTGTCATATCACTAGCACTAAATGCTTACTGAGAGATTGGGATTGCAGTGAGGTGAAAAATTAGAGTTTATAGGAGGAATCATTCTCCAAAGACTAAGTTTAAATTTTAAATTAGGGGCACCTGTGTGGCTCAGTCGGTTAAGCATCTAACTTCAGTTCAGGTCATGATCTCATGGTCTGGGAGTTTGAGCCCTGTATCAGCCTCTGTGCTGAGAGCTGAAAGCCTGAAGCCTGCTTGGGATTCTGTCTCCCTCTCTCTTTGCCCCTCCTCTCCTCACTCTTTCTCACAAAAATAAATAAACATTAAAAAATTAAATTAAACGGGAGACTCAGTGGCTCAGTCAGTTAAGCATCTGACTCTTGATTCTGGCTCAGGTCATGATCTCACTATCATAAGATCAAGCTCCTTGTTGGGCACCACACTGAGCGTGGAGTCTGCTTAGGATTCTCTCTCTCTCTTTCTCTCTCTCTCTGTCTCTGTTTCTCCCTCTGCCCAAACCCACTCTTTCTTTCTCTCTCAAAATAAATAAATAAATATTTTTACAAATTTAAATGAAACATTGTTTTAATAGCAGAATACTCAGTTTTCTGTTAACTTTATTTTTTAAAAAAAGGTGGCATGTCAATAACATACATTTTAGCCTAAATATTCCTTAAAATATATATATCAATTTTAAAAACAAAATCACTCCCAAACTATTTCCTACCACAATAATGGCTAATAGAGGTTGGATTTTTTAGTCTTATCAGGTTATATGTTGCTTGTATTCACGAGGGTATTTATTTGTATAGAGGGGGATCAGCCTATACAGATTTGAAAGCCACTCTATTTCATTCGTCAGTTTACATAGATGTGCCTCAGTTTCCTAATTCACAAAATGGATATAATAATATCTCTTGTAAAGTTCTTAAAATATGACGTTTGTATAAGTCCTCAATTAATATTGTCTATTTTTATCTACTCTATGCAACTTATTTTCCTATTTTACCAATTTCACATTAAATGATTTTCCTTTTTATATTATTAAAGTACCAATTCTTCTGTATGTAAGTGAAAATAAGAATGGAAAGTATTGACATTTAGCACCTATGCTTCATGTTAATAAGGATTTTAAGGAGATAATAAATATGAAGAGAGAGGACTAACATCTCTTCTACAAATCCTGAATTATGGCATAATATTTGTTGCTCTATACATTAATTTTCTAAATAGGCAGTGGGGAAATTTAGAGCTTCTCTGTGGAGTGTAACCTTAGAATAGGCAGGACTGGAGGTAAGCATTTCTTTTCTAGACTAAATGTACTGAAGTGTAGTGTGGGCTAATATCTATCAACTTCTTGATCTCAGAGCACAAACTGAAGTTCAGAAAGAAAGTTGCTTTAGGTTTTGTTGTCAGAACAAAGAATCAGAGGCATGCATGTCTCAGTTCTATGTGTTGAAAGTAAAGGCTACACTGACGGAGTGAAATGGAAAATAAAGAGACTTAGCAAGATAAAGGAAAAGCAGGAAGGAAGGAAAGAAGGAAGGAAGGAGGGAAGGAAGGAAGAGGAAGGAAATAATATTATCTTCTAGATTTCTGACCTTGACCATGGCCCAAACTCCCACAACACAACTTAGGTAAATTATTGATAGGGTTCTGTGGAAAGTGCTTTTTAGACTGACTTATTCACATAATTGACTCAATTCTCAATTTACTACTTCACTTTTGTGGCGGGGATGTGGCCAAAGAGGATTTTTGGCAACCATCCATTCCCCTCCTGACCTCTTCCTAATCAGGTTAACCGCAGATGGAAATACTTGACTTAAACTATAGTTTTATTTGGCCCTTGATGAAACTGGGAAAAAACAAATTTACAACCCTACCTTTAGATTTGGCATACATGAGTATTTCATAGGATCATTACAAAAGTCTTATTTTCTAACAGGAAATAAGAAGAGCAATGCTTTAATGACCATATCAGTAAGTAGGCTACATAAAATTTTAGTTTGTCTCGTAATTACATTTCAACCAAATAAAGCTAGCCTATGCATGTGCATTTTTAATGTAAAAAAGTATAATTTTCAAAATAAAAGCATACATGCTGAAAATTATCTTTATAGGTAATTTTAATACTGCTTTGTTTTCAATTCTTAATATCCTATACATAGCAGAATTAAACCTTTTAAATATTAATAATATACTTTTAATTCATTAGATGTTTACCATGCAAAAAAACAATCTTGTAATCTAAATGACATGCATACATTGGATAATTTTAATTTAAATTATTCCCAAGGGGACACCTGTTTATGCACAAACTAACTTGGTAATCAGTACTGATATAAAGAATATGTGAGAACCACTGTATCATTGTGAGGTTGAGGCATAGAAGAGAAAAATTTAGAATTATTGATTTGAACATAAAGTATAATTGGCTTTTTAAAAAAGAAAGGATCAAGCTAAGTTTTAAAAAGTGCATGAATTCTTGATGGCATAAACTCCCTTGCAATGTCCCAGTAAAATACTTAAAACATAATTTTTGCCTTATCTTTTGTGACTACTTTTCCCCAAAGACATATAGAGGCAAGTAAATACTGCTAGAAGGCAAGGAATTTAGCTATAAACCCTGATGAAGATTTCAATCAAAGGGAAGTCACACATAGACCATAGCATTAAGAAAGAAAATAACATCATCCCCTCTCCTGCTTTCCCCATGGCAGTGTGGAGCTTAAACAAAATAAATAGTGCAAATAGGTCTGTAGAAGCATGTTCTTTGTAAATGGTCAAGATCTCTAGAGGGCAGTGTATTAAATTGCAGATATTATCTAGCTAAACCCCAAATCATAAAAGCATGAAATTAGTAATTGACTCAATTTGCCTCATTTATTAGTAGCTCAGACCTCTGCTTGAATTAATATTGCCCAATGGAATTTCAAGTAGTGGTGACATGGCGTATCATGACAGAGATTAGTGCCTGCTTCTATTACTGTAGTTCAAACGTCCCACATCCTCCAATTAGGTTAGCTCCAATCTTACATACATGCTTTTGGCATTTTTATTGTCAATAAGAACTGACATCAGTTTTTTATAACATCATGTTCATTTTAGGCAGTGAGGGATTTGTTCTGCCTTAATTTGGCTTGTTCTTTTCAGTTGTTTGTTGCATCTTGTTTCAGCTATGAGTTTTCTTATGATATTTTTTATTGGCTTCAATAATATATATCAATTAAAGATGGAGGTTAATTATCTATACATACCTAGTATACAAATTGTGAATAACACATTGAGTGATGCAAATAGCATAACCAAGAGCAATTATATACTTTTTAACATTGTATTTTTGTAAGAGATGATTAATATTTTCAGACATGAACATACTGATTTTATAATGTTATAGCATGTCTTTTTAAAAAATCGCTAATATTTTTGTTATTTTAGTAATAAATAAAATATTTTTATCTATGAGAATTAAGAAAATTAATTGATAGTAGAATATTAGTACTTTTATGGTCATTATGGTGATGGGTTACAGGAAATTAAGACACTGTTTTCTGTTTTCATTCTTTATAGAACTCACAGAACTTCACTGTAAATTTGACCTGCATCTTCAAAGCAGTAACATAAATCTTTCAAGCAGTGGAAACTCCTCAGAATTTTAATCTATAGGAGAGTCTTGAAGATAAACACTCTACATTTTGCAACTTGGATTGTTATAAATTTTATTACTGGTCAATGAGTACTATATAGCAAATTATTTAAATAGGTGCTTTGGGGATGAGGAGAGAGGAAAAAATAGGTGCTTTGACTTTAAATTACTGGAGACCAATTATCAATGACGATATAATACATCTTTGCCATTGTGATGGTATAAGAAAACAATGCCAAATATACAGAACACATGACATATCTTAATCTGAATCTATTTCAAATGCTTTTAAAGTCATTTTTCTTGTAGTCAGTGTGTAATAAAAGAGCATCTTCAAAAAATGAAGATTAAAAAAGTCCTGTCCAAAAATTGTATTAAGAAAAGGGAAGTAATTGTTACAAATGTCCTTGTAAGATATTTCCAACAGAATTAATGGCCACATGGAGTTAATGGCCCTAGGACTTTAACTAGGCACTTTCAGTTGATCATTAATCCTCAGGAAATACTGGCATTGCATATGTTATTGTTGAAACTATATATAGCCAAGAATTCTACTCTATTCCTTCACTGTTACTTGAGTTATATCCCACCTGTGGAGTTAAAGTTGAATATGCAATGGAAAATTTTCTGAAGGTCATTAGTTATTATTAGCTATAATTATCAAATTGATTTTGCCCCCTAGACAGAAATAAATGGCTTCAACTCTTATGCAAATGTAGGTTATCTTCATTTGACAATTTTCCTAGCTGATGTTTTCCTAAAACAGATGCTTAAAAGTTTTTCAGTATTACACATATATATCTTATATAATTTCCAATGTTCATAATCTTAAGGTTAATTAAAATTATTAATTAAATGCATAAAATTGAAAATGCTGAGCCCAGTAAATTTAGGTTACTAAGATTTTTGAAAGAGCCTGAATGTGAACAAAAGAGGAAAGAAATAAAAGAAGTAGAAAGGTATGTTTCATCATATATGAAGACTTCTCACATAATTCCATATTGATTAATAATTAACTCATCAATTTTATATTGATTAGTAATTCTGAATGCATTGTTTAGGTTTGAAGAGAAATTATACATATATATATTTACATGTTATTATAGTATGTTTTTGACTTATACATATGTATTTTTGTGTAAAACTGAACAAATTAGAAATGAAAGAATATATGTAAGTCTGTTAAATAAATTTTGTTTTATTGTAGTATAAAATGTGTTTTCTAATTATACCTCTTCTTATCCCCTTTATTCTACTACTTCATTACTCCACTCTCTCAATTTTCTTTTTTTATTCTTCCTATACCACCCTGATCCTAATACAATCTATTTGATATGAATCAGAATTTATCCTTCTTTTCATGTTTTATGAATGTCATTCTTGCTATTAGGTCTGCCCTTCCCACAACCTTTTCATCCATTTTTTAAACTTTTCCCAGAAGTATGGTTAACTTAAAGCAAAAGGGTCCAAACCCTTTCTGCGTTACAGTAAAAGCTTCTGTCTTCCCTGGGCCAAACCACCCTCACAGCCTAAAAGAATATGGATATCTTGGGGCTGAGCCCTTGGGGAACTGTAGGCTTAGCATAGGACATGGTTCTGGATTTGCTTCTTTTATATCTTTTCTAACCTCTCTTAAACTCTCTGTTTTGTTTTTAATGTTTATTTTTGAGAGAGAGAGAAGGAGAGAGAACGTGCCCCCATGAGCAAGTGGAGGAGGGGCAGAGAGAGAGGGAGACAGAATCTGAAGCTGGCTCTAGGTTCTGAGCTGCTGGCCCGGAGCCCTACACCAGCCTCCAACCCATCAGCTGTGAGATCATGACCTGAGCCAAAGTCAGATGCCCACCTGACTGAACCACCCAGGTGCCCCCAAACTCTCTATTTTTAAACGATTCGATCTGCCATAGTGAGTCTTAGAAGGCTGAGCTGTAGTAAGTAGGGAACCAATATAGTTGGTGCAAATTCCCTTCTAGTAGTTTAAGAGAAAAGAATTTAAGGAAGAGAGAGACAGAATGGTAAGTTTCAAAACAGTTTTGAAGTCTTATCATCTGAATATGATTCTTCACTCTACCAGTTTTTTAGCTGATTTTAGTCAAGTAACTTAAACTTGTAGGAATTTGGTTTCTTCATTAAAAAAAAAAGTGAAGACATGTTATTATTATCTGGACAGAGTGAACAAAATATGATCATGAATGTGAAGTCACTTTCCCTAGGTCAGACTCTAACATTTGGTGAAAAAAAGGAATCAAAACCATCAATATGGACATTATCAACTGAATTCATTGCTGAATATTATTAATATGTATAGTTTATCCTTTGAGTTTATTTAGTTTAAATATCTTTATTTAGTTTAGATAAATGTATTCACTAAATTATATGTTGTCTACAAAATAAAGCATATACTTTTCAAATCCTTAAGAAAATTGAAACTTATTGACCTAGTGATTCTTATCCTCTTTTCTAAATATTGAATATGTTAAATACTGAATTGAGATAAAAGCAATGTTCAATTTTCTTTAATTACTTTGCAGTTACTGCAACGATATTCTACTACTTGGGTATGACTTTTAAGTCAAATAAATAAGAATTATAATGGGAATTGATTTTTAGAAATTCTTCCAAAGGACCATTGTGAAATGCAAATATATATAATGTATACATATATATTATATATATTCATTCATTAATGATCCAAATATGAAACATCACTTTCAATATAATTTCTGATATATTTTAATGTCACGTGGAAAAATTACATCAAAAATTATATTTGATAAAATTCATATGCAATTACAACTTAAATAGGTATAAATTAACAAAACATAACCCTCCCTTACAGTTTGTTTTGTGATATATCTTCATGCAATAAAAGTATACTTCAGCAAAATTGATAAGTTAACCTTAAAGTTCATGTGCGAAACCAAAGGACCCAGAATAGCTAACACATTCTTGATAAAAATAAGAACAAAGTTGAAGGACTCATACTTGCCCATTACGAAACTTACTACAAAGCAACACTAATCAAGATAATGTACTTCTCCACAGTAAAAGAAACAGTCAACAGAATGAAGAGGCAACTTACGAAATGGTGGAAAATATTTTCAAACCATATATGAAATAAGGAATTAATATACAAAATACATAAGAAACTGTGCAACTCATTAGCTGAAGCAAATAAACAAATAATAAGATTAAAAATGGGTGGAAAAGATGAATAGACTTTTTTCAAAGAGAAGATAAATAGCCAACAGGTACATGAAAAGGTGCTCAACATCACTGATCATCAGGGAAATGCAAATCACAACCACAATGAGATATCACTTCATATATCCATTAGAATGGCTATTATCAAAAGGACAAGAGACAGCAAACTGTTGGAAAGGATGTGGAGAAAGGAAACCCTATACACTGTTGGTGGGATTGCAAATTGATAAAGCCAGTAGGGAAAATACTATGAAGTTTCCTCAAAGAATTAAAAATATACCTATGATATGATCCACCAACCCCAGTTTTGGTTAAATATCTGAAGGAAATGAAAACAGTATCTTGAAGAGATATCTACACATTTCACTGCAGTGTTATTCACAATAACTGAGACATAGAAACAACCTAAGTGTCCATCAATGAATGAATGGATAAAGAGAATATGGTATATGTGCATCAAATCATCATACTGAACACTTTAAGCTTACACAATGGTATATGTCAATTACATCTCAATAAATCTAGAGGGAAAAGAAACAATGTGGCATATATATTAACAGAATATTATTTAATCACAAGAAAGAAGAAAATTTTATTGGCAACATGGATGTGGCTTGAGGGCATCATAATAAGTAAAATAAGTCAGACAGAGAAAGAGAAATACTGTATGCTGCCTTGTGTATATATACATATACATATACATATATGTAGGATCCACAGAATCAAATTCAAAGAAACAGAGACTAGAATTATGGTTACCAGGGGTTAAGGGATAAGGGAAATATGGACCTGTTAGTCTAAGGGTACAAATTTCCAATTATAAAATGAGTAAGTTCTAGGGATCTAATATGCAGCATGGTGACCATAGTTAACAATACTGTATTATATACTCAAAAGTTGCTAAGAGAGTAGACCTTAAATTTTCTCATCAGAAACATGCAAAACTGTAATTATATGAGTTGATGGATGTGTTAACTACCATTATGGGTCAATCATTTAGCAATATATACATGTAACAAATCATCATGTTGTGCACCTTAAACTTATACAATGTTATACATTAATTATTTCTTAGTAAAACTGGGGGAATAATTACAGGAATAATAGCAATAAAATAAGACTATGAAGTATTGGCATAAAGATGAACACATAGATCAATGGAACATGTGTGAGAACTCAGAAACCGTCACATCCACAGCCAATTGATTTTCAATGATGGTACAATATTACTTGATTGAAAAAGAGTCACTATTTTCAACAAATAATGCTAGAACAGCTGTATATCCACATGCAAAAGAACAAAGTTGGATATCTATTTCATATCATATACAGAAACTAATTCAAAATAAATCAAAGACCTAAACATAAAAGTCAAACTTTGAAAAAAATGGGTAAATTTTAGTGACCCTGGGTTTAGTAAGTATTTTTAAATATGACACTAAAACCAAAAGCAACAATAATAAAAAAATAGATCTATTTAACTTCATCAAAATTAAAATCTTTTGTGCTTCAAAAGAAATCATCAAGAAAGTGGAGACAACCCACAGGATAGGAGAAAATTTTTGAAAATTATGAATCTGATAAGGAACTTACATATATAAAGTTATATATAAGAATAATAAATATGTTATTAATAAAAAGTCAAACCACCCAATTATAAAATAAGCAGAAAACCTGAATAAATATGTTTCAAAGATTCTATACAAATTACCAAAAACACATGAAAGGATGTTCAGCATCATAGCCATTGGAGAAATGCAATCAAAAACCTGATGAGATACCACCTCACACCTCCTAGGATGGCTAAAATCACAAGTGTTGTTGTGGATGTGAAAAAATGGGGACCTTCAGACATTGCCGGCAGAAATGTCCAACCCCTTTGGAAAAACAGACTGGCAGCTTTTCAAAAGACTAAACTGAGATGCCATTTGATTCAGCATTTCCGTGTTCATAGCAGCATTATTCATAATAACCATGAATGTGGAGACAACCCAGTGTCCATCAGTTGGTGACTAGACAAACAAAACATGTCATATTTATACACTGGAATATTATTAGGCCATAAAAAGGAATAGAATAGTGATTTGTGTATTAGCATGTGGATGACTCTTGAAAAATTAGGCTAAGTGAAGGAAGCCATTCACAAAGGATGACATATAAGACATAAACCAAATGGTTTAGAGTAGGCAAATATCTATGTTTACCATATGATATCTATCTATTGAATATGAGGCAGAGAGACAGAGAGAAAGAGAGAGAGAGAGAGAGAGAGAGAGAGAGAGAGGGAGAGAGGATTATTAGTCACCTAGAGCTAGGGAGCAGGTAGAGTGGATGAAAGGTGGAAATGTGGACACTTTTTTGGTGTGATGAAAGTGATGTAAAATTGTAGTGATTTTTGACATTCCTGTTAATATACTTTTAAAAAAGCATTGAATTGTACTCTTTAAGTAGATGAATTGTATGGTATGTGAATCATACCCGATATCTTTACAAAAAAGGAAGTACTTAAATGATAATGTTAAATCCACTTCTAAAAATGCCTCGTTCAAGTTGTATAAATATTGGAAGAATAGGCATTTTTTTCTTTTATAGTGAACAATCTTTTTTTCTGCTATTTACACTGTGGTATTCTGGTTTGAATCTCCTAGCAAGAAGGGGAAGAATAGCAAGGCTGATCATCCAGCTTCCTTCTATCCCGCAGGCTCTTATCATCATACAGGAGCTGAAGCTCTCTAAGTTCAGTCTTGGGCTGTTTTTATAGATTTAGGAAGGCTTCAGTAAGGCTTCTTAAAGAGAGAAAGAGAGTGTTATTTCTACCTTAGGGTTACATAGATACAATGTGGTTTAGCTACCAATGACCAGGGAGAGCCCTTGAGATTGACCTCTGTCTACATTACACTGAGCCACTCTGAAAGCTAGAAGGCAGCCAAAACTAGCAATGGAAAAACACCTCCCTCTTAGCTTCACCACCTTCTCATGAATCAAATTCGGCTATTTCTTGGTGTTTGGGACCAGATGTATGCCCTTCTACCACATCTCCAAATATTGCAAAGTTATAGCCTCAGGGAACGATTCAGCAGAGACAAATTTTCTACTGTGTTTCCACATAAGGTTTGGAGCAGGGAGTTCTTCCATTGTCTGTGACGATGGCTGATTCCTAATTAGTCCTTGACCTTATGAAAGTGTACAAGCTTTGATGACAGGAATGTCTTCAAAATGCTATCCTGAGAGTTTTCATGAATAAAAGAGAGTATCAGAAAGATATACAAAATACGTGAGATGATGATCTTAAAGTGTGTGTGTGTGTGTGTGTGTGTGTGTGTGTTTGCATAAACAGAAAAGGAATCGGAGGAAGTTGTTTACTTTTCCAGCACAGTGAAAAACAAAACAGACACAGAAGCTGAACAGAGCCCTCAGAACTCTGAAATACCCTTGTAAGACTTTGCTTGGCTAATTTCCTTTAAAAACCACGAGTGCACATTTGGTGTATGTGTTTGTGGAACCTCACACATGCAGCAGGGCGATAACATACTTTATTCTCACTACTGATTATACAAGGCAGCAGTTTCTCTTCTCAAAACTAGCCAAGCATCTGGTTACCTATTTTATTTTTCTCAGGCATAGACAACTCAGTTTTTCAGAACCTCAAAAATATCCTCTATAATGTTGCTCTCATTTTTTTAAATCCAAGGAGTATTGATTTTTCTGGTTATTCATTTTGATTTTGTGAGCAGTATACTCTCCATCTGACAACAGAGAGCTAAACTCAGCTATTTAGAAGAATCCATAGCATTTATTCATTGTTAAAAGACACTCAAATGCATCCCTATAAATCTCAGGTCATTAAGAGCACTTGTGAAATTCTTTCTTCCAAATAAAAAGATGTCAATATGTATTTTGACGGGAAAAGCAGGAAAGAGTGCTTTGTCTCACATAGGATTAGTATTTTTATTCTGAGATCATAAGACTGATGTATAAAGTAGCCTTTAATATATTGCAATTACTTGCTACTCAACAAAGATAGATTTCTAATGTAAAAGAAAACCTGAATCATAGTCTTGAACGTGTACTCTCACTATCTGGAGCTAGATTACTTGCTTTGTTTAGGTTTGAATTTTCAGTCACTTCAGTCATTAATTTTTAACATTGTTGAAAAAATAACCATAGAAATCACAAAGAATATTTTCAGGTCCATTTACAATTCAGACTCAAAAGTCCATACTCAAACAGAAGAATACCGATGTTTGGAATTTTGAGCTTTGGATGAACGCACAGAAATTCATATGTTTTAGAATATCACCAAAGATCTGGTGAGATAACTTTGAAATATAAACTGATTTTTGTTAATTGAGCACATTAATATTTCACGTATGTTTTCTGATGAGGATATATTATTATCGTCTGAAACTCACAGGTTATTTTCTTATATTTACAAAGTATTATTTTCAGAAAGATACTAAAATTGATCCTAGTTCTAGGTGGCTGTCCCATGCTTTACATCGAAATAAGCCACATGAGATACAAATCACTTTAATTGCAGTTAAAGCAAAGCAGAAGATAGCAAATGTTTAGCTGAAATCTAGTTACATTATACCTTTCTCCTTATTAGAAGTTTAATAATGAATTAAAAACATATGAAGTTAGTTGTTTTGGCTTAAGAGAATAGAGCTTGCTCTACTGAGCCCCATTTCCATCTCTAAATGCTCTCAAAGAATATCTTATCATCCATGATAGAATTGTTTTCTTGCATTGGCATATGGCTTAGTATAGCTTTCTATAAAAATTTTCCTCTCTACATCTGTATATAATGAAAAAGGCTCTAGTTATCTACAATTTATTAATAACACTTTTAGACATTAGATAAAACAACAACATTGACCATCTCTCCTCCCACAAGATCAATTAGAATATTCATGAATCATAACAAATGTTCACTGTTACTCCTTATTGAAGAACTTTCTTCGCGGTAAAGTTTTCATTTTAAAAGTTTGTTATAATGCAATCCATAATAGACAGTGACCTTGAAACTGGTGTGGAAACTTAATATCTACATAGTGGGCTGCCAAACTTGTTGAACTATTCAGACCTTCCTTGTATGAGATTAGCTAAGATAAATTAACCCTTGTTAATTCTTGCACTGCTTTCTCTCCCTTCTGGTAGTTGGCTTAAGTTTCAAATTTGCCTGAAAGCATTTACATAGGGATGCCATTACAGCATGGATAGCAAATAAAGTCATAAAACTGTAAAGTCTGGAAAAGAAATTGTGTTGTTCAGTGGCAAATTTTGAGTTGCAAAAGTGAATCATATATTATTAAAGTGGACACCAGATTTACACTCTGATTTAATTATTTGTTATATTTTGGTTTTCAGCAATACCATAAGGTGAAGTCACTTACTACTTTTCACTCAGGTTCAACATCATGTTCATGCATTTTGCATTGCTTCATATGAAATTCTTCTTAGCAAAGGGATTTCGAACATAAAAATGTTTTGTTATGTTTTCATATGTTAACTTTTCTAAACATGCACCCATATTCTCAGATGAATCATTCATTTAAACAGCTTTCGAGGTGGTAAAGCACGTGTGACTCAATGGAAATCAATACAGAGAGTCATTATGTGTCCTGCTTGGGGCGGTGGCAGGGGAACAGAGGGGTTAGATAGACAGGTTATTAATTGTCAAGAAATGTCACTATTCATGTCACATGTGAACTTGCTTGCCAGCCATTCTTTGTAATGTTTCCTATGGACATACTAAAAACACAATTTAAAGATTAAATAGAGAATAGCAGTCAGTGCAATGTCATTTCCACACAATTTAGAGAGTGGTCTACACTCCCCATGACATGCTTAAAACAATAACAAACAAAAATTATGTTAATGGCAATGTATATTTGTGTGCTTGTGTGAAAGTGTTATTCAATCTACAAAAATTATTTATAGTATTGAAAAATAACAATCAGCTTATACTTAGGAATATTGAGACACAAGCTACAAAACAATATGAAGATGGATTTCTAGTTCAATATATTTCCATGTTTCATCTACCTGGAAAATGTCTGTTCTGCATGTTTTCTGTCACATTGACTGAGCTGAATTTGTAAATCTCTACTCCTCTCTTTCAGATTCTACGAAGTGAGCTTCAGGTTGAATACTTAAGACATATTCCCGCTTCATATTCTTTAAGAACTTGTAACAGAAACACCATGAAAAAACAGTATACTTTGACCCTGATAGAGAGTTAGGTTTCCTTTCAAAGAGTTGGAATTCAGTGGCAGGCGAGACTTTATATTCTCACCCCCTATCTTCCTATTTATTTATTTTTTAATTAAAAAAATGTGGGGCGGAACCTGGGTGGCTCAGTCGGTTAAGTGTCAGACTTTGACTCAGGTCATGATCTCACAGCTCATGAGTTCAAGGTCTGCGTTGGGCTCTGTGCTGACAGTTCAAAGCCTGAAGACTGCTTTATATTCAGTATCTCCCTCGCTCTCTGCCCCTTCCCTGCTTGCACTCTGTCTCTCTCTCTCTCTCAAAAATAAATAACATTTAAAAATTTTTTTAAAAATTAAGTAATCTCTACAACTAGCCAGGACTTGAACTCCCAACCTGGAGATGCTCTATCAACTGAGTCAGGCAAACACCCCCTAGCAGCCCACTTTGTGAATGTCTGTTCCATCTTCATTAATCTGGTTCTAGTTATATCTATATATCACAGTTAAATCCTGCCTTCATTTGCATGCTCAAAATGTGTATATAATTTATTTTATATACTTAATTATTTAAAAAATTTTAAGCTTACTTATGTTAAGAGAGAGATTAAATGCAAGTGGGGGAGGGCAGAGAGAAGGTGAGGGGGAGAGTCCCAAGCAGGCTACAGCCAGTGCAGAGCCTGAACCCATGAACCAGGAGATCATTACCTGAGCTGAAGTCTGATACTTCACCAACTGAGCCACCCAGGAACCCCTATAATTTATTTTTTAAATGTTTATATTTTGGGGGGAAGAGAGAAAGCAAGTGGGGGAGGGCCAGAGAGGGGGACACAGAGGATATGAAGCTGGCACTGTGCTGATAGCAGAGAACTCCAAGCAGAGCTCAAACAAACCAACCATGGGAGCATGGCCTACGCTGAAGTTGGATGCTTAATTGACTGAGGCATCTTGGCATCCCTATGTATATAATTTAAAGCATGTCCGTCAAGAGAGTTTTGGAGGTACACTACTTAGAAACATTTTCTTTTCTAAACTGTTAAGAAAACTGACCTAATTAAAAAATATGCTTGGATTTCAAAAACTATCAATGTTTTCACAACTACAATGATAAAATTACTGTAGTTAAAGGCAGAATTTTAAAATAATATAAATCAGGAGATGATTTTGTAAGGCACAAAGTAATAGTTTCTTCCAAAAATAAATCAGAAAAGAAATCCTGAGAAAAATAGAGGACAGAACTTTAACATCATCGCCACTATTATATGTGTCGAGCTGAGACAAGAGGTGGGAGAACAATCCGCTACACCGGCCACCCCGACCCCTGGGCTGAGGCACCCTATAAAGAAGTGCTGAAAATTGTTGCCAAGTCCCAAGACCACACAATGCATTTTATACAATGTATTTTCCATGCATATATTACTGGTTTCTTCCATGTGTTACATAATGAGATACAAATTCATATTTTTAATGTTTATTTATTTTTGAGAGAGAGAGAGACAGAGCATGAGCAGGGAAGGGGCAGAGAGAGAGAGGAAGACACAGAATCTGAAGTAGGTTCCAGTCTCTGAACTGTCAGAACAGAAACCAGTGAGGGGCTTGAACTCAGGAACTGTGAGATCATGACCCAAGCTGAAGTCAGATGCTTAACTGACTGAGCCACCTAGGCACCCCTGGGTACAAATTGATATTAAAGCATTTCTGCATTCTAAGCATCTTGTTATTTTCCATCAACTACTATTACTGTATTACGAGGGTTCATTTATTTTGTTAATTAAGAAGGAATCCTCCTACAGAATGAGGATGGTCTATTCTAGAAGATGGGAAAATTAAGACATATCTTAGCTGCCTGTAAGGGCTGCACCACTTCTGTTTTCTGAATGGTATTATTTAGCCAACTGTAACAAGCCATTCCCATCCCACAAAGCCCTTGAAGAGCTACCATACCAAAAGCTGGGGGAAAGAGGCCAAGAACATTTCTAAGAATAGACGGGTTTAAAGACTAAGTGAAAAGGCACATTTCAAGCAACAGATCTTGTAGGAATTTAGAAACACAAATTTGTAATGAAGGTCAAAAAGGTAAACGCCAACACCAGGGGTGTTCCTGGAGCAGAGAGGAATTAATAAGTAAATAAATTACAAAGCCTATGAGAAAAATAAGTTCAGTGACCGGATCATCTCTATTACATTCCTTCAGGCTCCTCCCACGTGCTAGGTAATCAACCGTGGGCAAATTACTTTTTTCATACGTAAGCCCAAGCTAAAAATAATAGCTATTTTGTGACTATCAAATAAGTCATAGGACTTTACCAGATTATGACAGTTTCTGGCCAGCTGTTCATCAAACATTTTTCCTTCTCCCAGATAACAAAATTACCCCTCACCCTCACAAGAAAAGAGGTTTTGAAAGGCTTAAGAAATAGGTCTGAAATATTTGCCCCTGTTTTAATGGATACCAGAATAAGCAGTGTATTAGAGGGTTTTTTTTAATGTTGTGGTAAATTGTTGCCTTTCAAATAAAATATTAGATAAAATTTTCCCTTTGTTATATGAAAGTGAAAAGAGTAATCTTTGTGAGACTCTTTTAAAAATGAAATAGTGTGATTTGTTAACAGAATCATCACAATTAGAAAAAATGTTATGAAATGTTATCTATTATATGATTAAGAGAGACTTAAAACTTCTCATATGGGGGCACCTGGGTGGCTCAGTCGTTTGAGCGTCCGACTTCGGCTCAGGTCATGATCTTGCAGTCAGTGAGTTCGAGCCCCACCTCAGGCTCTATGATGACAGCTCAGAGCCTGGAGCCTGCTTCAGATTCTGTGTCTTTCTCTCTCTCTGCCCCTTTGCTGCTTTCTCTCTCTCTCTCTCTCTCTCTCTCTCTCACACACACACACACACACACACACACACACACACACACAAATATATAAACATTAAAAATAAAACTTCTCATATTGCCACAGCTCATCCTAAGTTCATCATATTGGAATTTTTTTCCTTGGGTTTTTTCCTTGCTTCCAATTTACTCAGAACTGCAGTTTTCCAATGCAGTGTTAGCCCTTAAAAGATGATATTGTCTATTGCATTTTGAGCTGGACTGGGTAGCACACTTATCTAATTAATGTTTTATTATCTTACTATTTGAATTCCAAGCACAAGGTTTTGCACATAGTTGGAACTTTGTGAATGTTCACTATTTCATTGAAATTTGAAAGCTGTTGTCCAAAAAAGTCATGCTGTGTCTCTTGTGTTTGTAGTTAAGTGACCATGACATATTGACATAGGGCATCTACCTTGCATGAAGACATATTACTGATAATAGCGTGTAAGACGGGATGCTTCTTTTTTCTTTCACAGTAGAGGTTTGGCTTTGGGCCGTACATTAATCATTATGTTCAATAATAATGTGAATATTATAATTATTTTTCTGTAGTAGTCTTCTTAATATTGTGTTATGCATACTGACTTGAATTCTGTAATGACTTCTTTTTTCCAAACTTTTTTGTCGTTTTTTTGTTTGTTTGTTTTAGAGAGAGAGAGAACATATATGCACAAGCCAGACAAAGGAAAAAGAGAGAGAGAATCCCAAGCAGGATTTATACCCAGAACGAAGCCTGACTCAGGGCTCCTTCCCACAACCCTGGGGTCATGACCCAAGCCAGAACTAAGAGTTGGAGACTCAATCAACTGAGCCACTCAAGTACATTTTTTAATGCTTCTTTGCCTTTCAGGATGGGAGGTAAGGCAAACATTTTATAATCACCTGCAGTAGGTGATGTTCAGCGAACTACTGAAGCAGATTGTGCATTGAATTTCTGGGACTTGGCCTAAGATTATGACACTAGGACTGGGCAGAGTTTAGGTACAAATGGAAAAGTAAAGGGAGAAGGAAGCCCAAACTTGAAAAGATACAAATTTTAGGCTGTGGCACAGCTGAACTTGGGTCTCAGCTTATCTTGTTGTAAGAGGAGGTAAATAAACTCTGTTCACAGACGCCTCCCAGGACCACAGGCCAAGGTTATGTCAGCTGAATATTTGTTCCATAACTTATGAAATACAAACACTACTTCTATGCTGAACAACTAAACGGTTCTTTAAAAACACTAAGGATAAGAAAAGTGGAAAAATAAAGAAAAAATAAAGAACAATAAGTTTCTTTTTCTCTAATTTGTTAGGAGCTGATGAGGTATTTTGCTGTTTGTCATCCTTAATATAAGAAAGATCACTTATATTTGTGTACATAATATATATGCACATATGTCCATGAACGTGAACAGAGAAAGAGCCTCAGCCATGTCCCCTCCTACGAATAAAATACAATTAACGCTGTTATAGTCAAAGTTACTTAGAAAAAAACTCAGCAATAAATAACAAATTGGAGTACCATCCAGGTGAATGAAGAGATATTAAATTCTTTTTTGTCAGTATTCAATTTCCACCAAGGAAATCAATCCACGTAAGTATTTTTCTTGAATGACGGGTAGTGAAATGTGGTTCATTTCCAAACATAAAATGCTTTATAGAGATGGGGCCCAACCAAGCAGATGAGATTTCTGTGGAGACTGGAAACTTGTCAAGTGTTTTTTGTTTTTTGGGGGGGGTTTGTTTGTTTTTTACAGATCAATGGGTAGGAAAGAGTTCACCAGCAATTTCCTCTACAGAATTTGTTAATATGTTAGTCATGATTCTCATGAGGCTCTTGAGCTAAAGGAGAAAAGAAAAGAAATACAGTCTTTATTAAGAGTATTTGGAAAACATAAATATCAGATATTAACCAGTGAAGCTGTCAGAGTTTGCATTTAGATATGATCAAAATGAAGTTTAGTATAGGTATACTATTTGAACTTGTTTAATCCGTCTTGTGATTGAATTGCCAGGTCAGATCCGGCTCACATCTATATTTCTTGCCACGTGAGGTCCATTTGTTGCGCACTTAGCAATTGCTGAGGGCCTAGGACACCACCATTGGGTGAGCTGAATCGAGTTAATAAGTTCTTAACTGAATCTGCATCTCTTAGTTTTGCACAATAATTTGCCTGCAAAATAGAGTCCTTTTGAACTATAAACTGCATTTGAAAATGCAAATGTTATGGTTTTCATTTAAGCTCACTAAACTACGTATTTGTCCATCTAAAGCAAAAAAACCCACGTGAAGAAACGTTCTTTTGACAACTAATGTCAAATTGATGCATTCACAGGTGTGGCCTTTTAGTTTGCTCATTTTTTAATGGGAAACAGTAAGATGTTTATTACTGCCAAATATATGTATTTATCCTTCATTTTTAATGCATCCCACATATAGAGTCTAAATTATGTTAATTCATGCCCAAACTGATAGTAAAGCTGGCTATATAAGTTCATTTTATATAGATATTAAGCGATTGTATCTTTTTCAAATTCAATATATTTAGATCAAAGCATTCTGGTATATTTAGTATATCTTTGTGCTATAGGAGGATTTGAAATCCTATTCCAATCATCTCCATATTAAAGGAAGCAACACATCAGTGTCAATTATAGTTTGAGAGGTAGAGGTTTCTGAGAGAGTTGATGAGAAATTAATCATAGAAGATTAAATTTGGAATGGAAGAAAAGGTTTTTGTCATTTTTAAGGCATAGAAAAAATATTCCTTCATACAATTTTTTGTGACTAGCTTGTAACTGTAAGTAACTATATACAATAGGTGAATATACATTAATTAATAAGTGACTCTCGAGTGCAATGGGGAAAGTCTGGGTTGAGAATAAGACAGATGAGAACTTGAATCCTCAGTCATAAATGTATTAAATACGTGATGTCAGCCCAAACTCCCTAATTCTTTCTGACTCAGTTTTCCCTTGTCCATAAAATGGAAATAACAATCACACACATGTCAGTAATTTGTTATGAAAAGTAACAAGATGATATATGTGATATCACATGGCTAATGGGTGGGACTCAATAAAAATAATTAAATCTGAAGAAACTAACAGATGAGGTGTTAGTATGAGATGAATTTCTTCTTTAGAAATTCTCTCATCCTAAGTACTCATTTGCCATTTGTTTATTTAGTTATTGGTTTATTAACTATTCTAAATGAGCCATTTACAATGCGAATATTGGATTCACTGTACTGATTCATTTTCTGAGCCAGGCATCTGTCCTCATGCATCGCGACCAGTTTTGTTTCCTGGAAAGACTCTTTGCCACTTTCCCTTTAGCCCTTTTCCAGCATGCAGATTTAAGCTGGTGAAAATGGAAGCCAACCAAATGCTTGTCGCCCAGCCAGGCCACAGGGCTCACTTGTTTGAAGACATTAGTTTTTCATCATGTTTAGAAGGGTACTTCTAGTCCTGATTTGGCTACAAAGTGAGGTCACCTCTCAAATATGAATTAAATAACTGAATTCTGGCTAAATTTATCTCTTGGTAATTTTCTTTCTTTAAATGATAGATTGCATTTCTTTTTAAAGAATAAGTTGTGGTCACGCAGTAGCATTTTCTTAAAATCTTCTTTCCCAAAACTAAAGGAAATGGTAGAGTTAGGCCCCTGAGAAAGTGATGAATCCTCTGACCACAGAGAAGCAAAATGACAACGTGGATAAATACGTTGTCTTTTAACCCAACTTTCAAGTGACTGTGGCCAGTCACAGCAGAAATTGTAATGAGGGGTCTATGGAGAATTGTTCTTCAGAACAAACCAGCAAAGCATTGGTGGAAATGTAAGAAAATGATAGTGGTCCCAGAGGAATTTCCTTTCTTCCAGGCTTACACTTTGAAGCTTTGAATTCTGAACTTTTGAACTATGTTGGCTTTATCTCGTCCCTTTGGAGAGATTTGCAAGGTACTCTTATAGTATTCACTATAATTATATTCTTAAAAATTAATGATACAATGATTTTCAAAGAAAAATTGCTTCAAAAATTCGAAAACTAGCAAACACACAGACACACAGACACATACACAAAGCCCTTCTGACATGATTGGTTCTAACACAGCTTAGGAAAAAAACAGTCCTCTTTGTTAAATCTCCAAAGCCCCCAATAATTTATAATAAAGCTTGTAAGTCATTATCAGAGGCTGGAATGCTCTCTTTATAACCAGGAAGAAGACATAAAGGGAAAGCTAAAAGGGTAGAAATCAAGAGAGAAAAACCAGCATGTGGCCGGCCGAGGATATACAACTGTGGCTCAATATATTCTCCAAAAGAATTATTTTTAACAAATCATTCTCAGTTTGATATATGATTCAGCAAATGCACTGTCTCAGGTTTTGTGGCTCTTTGGTACTTAGAGACAGAATACACCATATTCTCTAAAATAATAAAATTAGGTTATTGGAACAATTTACTAGAGCTTAGAGAGTCTCTTGCAACAAAGACCAGTCTCTCAAAGACCCTCTATGTGCTTTGCAGGCCAGCTCAATTTCTGGTATAGTATAATGAGAGAAGCCACAGTCACACAAAAGGGGCCTAGTATTTCAATTAATCATTAAATTTTAAACCTTCATTATTTTCCAGAAGGAATACTTCAACATTGTTTTCTATATGAACATGTTTATGTATGGATTCTACACTTGATCTTAGCCAAAAGGCCGAGAAGTGATTTTTATGTATGGATTCTAAAATCTGCAGTAGGTAAGGTCAATTTCCTAGCCACCTTATTGAATTCTGTGATTTTCACTTATTTTCAAAGCTCATTGAACTGAACCAGTTCATATTTAACTGAACCAGTTGATAGCTCCACCTTACAAACAGTGAAAGAAATGTCTTTAACTTGCTTTGAGTCTTTATTTAATAAATGTATAAGTCTCCAATGCTGTAGTACCAAGACACACATTATCTAGATTAAAACATAAATTAATGAAAAGCTCTCCATGCTGGGTAGAATAAAACTGAGACGGATCACACAGTTACGCAGCTGTCACTGAATTAACTTTTAAAAATGACTAAAAGGGAAATATCAAGTCTTGAAAAATGTAAAGCACTGAAACAGCATTCTAAAATATAAACCTTGTTGTAAAAAAGATAATGTACATAATGAGAGCGAATGTCGCATATTTGGCTGACAGTATCCATCAATCATTGATGAAATTATAATATTTATGATGGTTTTCTGACAAACAGTACAAACCTGATGAAAACTTGCATATAACAGTACACCATCCTCAATTTTAAAAATTGAAATATTCAAGATTTAACCTTCACTGGAAGCTAGTAGAACAAGAAAGAATAAATTGCAAAACACTTCTAGGAAATATAACAAGTTTGAATCATTGCCTTATTATTGATATTTAACTAGAATATCAGTTATTTTGTCATTCAAATTTCCTATATACATGTATGTGACTCATAATTGTATGATAAACAATAACTTAATTATTGATTGTATGCATGTTATATTCATGTAAATTTCCAAAAAGGAAACATTAATTAGATCATTTTGAGGCTTTAATAATGTGTTAATATATAATGTCATCACATTAATAATATATATTATTAGCATACCTTAAATTAAGGAGCTGTGGATGCTTACTAGAACACATTGTTACATTAATGATATTAGAAATTTTATAAACATAAGACACATCTAGAACACCAAAGTACAAGACCCTATGCCTCATATATATCCTAGAGAGATATACCTTAGATCCATTTTCCATGGATAGTTTCTCTATTGGATGATCATTACAAATACTTAAAAATTATTGAAAATATATTAAAATATTAAAATGTATACATGATGCTTGAGTGCAATGAGAAATTTGGATATTCAAGTCATGTAATGCACCTCCTAATTCACTCCAAATATCAGGAAAAATATAAACATAAATAAGGAAACAAACCAAAAAATCCAGACAAAATGTAAAGCTTCCAAAGTCAGGTCATGAAAAATCTTGGTCACTTTTCTAATACTACCAACAAAGCAAAACTTGTGAGATCCTTCTGTCATTGTCTGAGATGGAAATAATCAATTTTAACAAGAGGGAAATAGTATTGTGGGGAAAGTGTACATGGTAGACTAAGTCCTCAGTGTTTTGTTTTTTAGCTTTTGCTAACGTCCTAAGTGTGTATATATAATTCTGGATATATCACTTTACCTTTACATCTGTCTGTAAAATGGGCACAATTGTAGTTAACTTACTAATTTGATGTGAGAGTTAGAGGGGTTGTATACAAGGTGCCTAGCAAACTCTCTGTGCTATGATAGACATTTAATCCTGGTACATTTAGTGAAGCAAGTACATTCTGCTTTCTGAATGTTGTGGGGGTCCTGCATTTAATGCAATGCCTGATTACCCAGCATTTACCCAAGTAAAATTGTGATGTATGGATGAAGTTTTTCCTCTATCCCTTAACCTCGTCTTTTTAGACCCATAGTAAACATACCAATATTATTTGAATGCTTACTGTGTATCAGGTATTTTATCTCATTGAAGCCTCACAAGAATCCCCAAATAGAGGCACTATTATTATTAGTCTCATTTTACAGATTAGAAAACCAAAGATTGAGGGCTGGTGAGTGGATTAGCTTGAAGTCACCAAGCTGGCAAGTGAAAAGTTAAGATTTGAGCCAAACAGTCTAATAACAGTGACTAAGCTCTTACTTATTCAACCATAACCTCTCCACTTCTTATCTTCCTGTTCATTGGTTGTGCATTTGATTATATTCTCTCTTCTCTGTATCTTACTCTCATTATTAAGACTTAATATAAGACACACAGAGAGGCATTCTAGTAAAAAGATTTAAAGCATACTTGTTCTCAAATTCTGGCTCTGTTGTTTACTAGCTTAATTAACTTGGGGATTCCTAGTTAACTATACTATGACTCAGTTTCCCATAGTAAAAGGGGGGAAAAAGAATGACACAGGGAAACTCTTGAGCAGCGTTAGGTCCTCAGTAAGTATTATATATGTATCATTTATAGCCAATAAACTATTAGTATCTGTGTTTAAGTAATCTTTATGAGTCAAATAAAAGATGTGCCTTGTTAAATGAATGTAAAAAAAGGACAAGTAGGAAAAAATTTATTGATATGCATAGTCCTATACCACTGCCCACAAAAGGAATAATAATAGTAAAATAATAATGGCTTAGCGGCTACCTTTTAAATTCCAACATTGTGGAAGTTTCTTTACAGATACATCTAATTCTTATAACAATTTAATGAAGTATTATTTTTTATCTCTAATGGACATGAAAGAACAGACTCAGCATTTAAGTTCTAGCCTATGGTCATACAACTATCAAATGTCAAAACAAGGATTTAGATTCTAAAGCATATATACTTTCCACAGTTCCAGCCTTTCTCTCTGCCCAGTATGGGCACACATAACTTCCCTTTGGTGGAGAATGCCCCGAGATCTGCTATGCAATGACTGAGGAATCGGAGTTGGAACATTTGCAGATGATTATGAAACCCACACAAATACTAAGGCAAGGAGAGTTGGGCAGGAAGGAAGACAGAGGCTACTGATCTCTAACGTGTATCTGGGAGACACACCTTGTCCTATTTCCGTGCCAGAGGTAAGTTTGCCAGAACACAGGTCATCTCTGCCCATGGAAGTGATATTCAGGTTGTCTGGACTTGGCTGGCATGGAGGCCGCAACTATAAACCAGAAGATGGGTGGCTTCAGCCTAATAAGCCGGAGAATGTCCTTTCCATTTCTATCCACCATTTTCATGCAAGCACACAGTCAGCTCAAGACTTTTGCTGACTCTCAGTGAATTGTCTACTTCTCACTCTTGTATATTCCTGTCCAATTACTCATGACATTTGTGCTATGCATGGAAACAAGAGCTCTTTTAGAAATATCAAAAAAAAATGCTTAACTTCCATTTGGGGAATCAAAACATTTAGATGTGATATCTTTATAATATTTAATTACTTACAAAGTAGCCCACGGAAATGTTTCTACTCATTAAAGAGATAAACTAGTAACTAGTCAATTTCTAGGTAATTATAATGATTATAAGTCATCAACAATAATAAGTCTGAACTGCTTGCTACTCACAATTTTAGGTGATATCCAGTGTGTTACTTCCTAGAGCACCAAACAAACAAAGTGGAAATACTAGCACTAATGCCAATATACAGTGTAGGAAAAAATACTTCCATTGCAAAGGGAATAGCAGAATCTGAATCTGAGAGTTAGAATGACCTATATCACTCATGAAATCAAACCTTATTATTTTATTTAGATGACAACGAAGGCAATGAAGATGATGTATTTAGGGTCTATTAAGAGCTGGATGAAATTCAAAAGGTCATCAAATAATTTGATCAATCATTTAAACCTTAATATGAATTAAAACCAATGTGATGCCAGCCCCAGTACTCTCCATTCCCTTCATGACTACATGTACCAGAAGCAATCCTGAATTCTCAAATTTCCGCAAAACATTTACAACCTTTCACAGTGTCATGCTTTACTGTTTAACTTCTTCCTCCATGGGGAAATATGCGAATCCGCTATTCACCCTTGAAGTTGAACTCAAAACCATATTTTCCTTTTCTTTTCTTTTCATTTAGTGAAATAACTCGTCCTTTGGGTCTGCGTTATAATTAGCCTTGAGTTCAGTTGGTCCTGGAGGCAGAGCGAGAATAAAACAAATGGGACAGAGTCTGAACCATATTCTGTTTTTTTCCCTTTGGCTGCACTTTATGGATTTTATGCTTAAAACTTTAATTTCTAGTTTTTAAATCTACATATGTCCTAATAGCTTTTTGTAGTACTTTGATAATATAGGCCTTTTTGATTTATAGTCTGTCTCTCTAGGGAATACTTGGAGAAACAAAGGAAAATAAATAAGAATAGAGGAAAAGTTATTTGGGCAATTTTATTGCTGCTTATTTTTATGTAATCTACTGCTTTATTGTCTGTAAAAGTTAAAGCAGAGCTAGTATGGGAATAGACATAAAAAGTCCAGTGCTCAAATTTGCCAAATTCTCTATGAAATATCTGAACAGAAACAGGTCTAGAGAATAAGTGGGTATTCCATAAGATTTTTATTCTTTAGATCACTCAGTATAGTCATGGGGCTTCATTGATGCTAAATTCCTTTTGTGGTAAGGGCATATTTTTATCATGTGCACAATTGTGGTTCTATGTGTTTTCTGAAATTTTCATTTAAAATTCATCCTGCATTACTTTTATATAAGAACTCTCTAAAATGTTAGTTGAAACTACAATTTATTAAAACAACTACTTGGAAGATGAAATGTATAAACTAAGACAACAGATCCAGGTAACCACATTCATATAGTCAGGTCCTTTACATATGATCATATGACTGAGAATATAGGGTTTGGGGCTAGTTCCAAATAATCTGTACTAAAAGCACAGACCATTTTGTTTGGACCCCAATATACTGAGTTTAATGTTTTAAAAAATGTTTTAGTCTTCTCATTATCCTCCTAAATTAATTTGAGTAAAAACCCATGAACATGATTTCCTAATTTTTAAGTTGATAGCTGAAATGTTCAGATAACAATATCTTAGATCCATACACCAAAATATTTCTGTGAAGCATTCTTGGAAAAAAAAAAAGGGACATTGTGATATGTGCACGTTTTCAGCTTTCAAATATTTGGATTTATTTTATAATATCCTCTGAGGCCCAAGGAAATCTAAACTATGTTTTTTGTTTTTATTTTTCCTCTGAGGCACATTATAAGATATAAATATTTAGAACTATCCTTGGAAATTCTGATTGAATAGGTTTGTGTCTTTTAACATGCTTCAACACAAATTCTGATGATTGGGCAAGATTAAAAACCACAGTCCTAAAAACATCATCCAACTAAATGTGGGTCCAACATTGGCCCAAGGCAAAATTTTACTACTGTTCCTAGATTTGTTAACTGTGCCAGTGATATATGAGTGTTCATATGCAATAAACCATTGGATCCTCAAGTTGCTATCTTAGGGTAACTACTGGATGCTTGACAAGTGATAACATCTTCCATAATGAGGGAGATTTAATTCTAATAATATGAAGTTCTGAAAATTCTACATTTTGTTTTCTTAGCTATCTTCTCTTGGTTATATTACTTTATATTTTTACAATGTAAGTAACACTATAGCTCCTCCCCCCAGGTATTAAAAAGGTTATTAGAATGAAAATACTGTAAATGTATTTCTTAAATTATGAAATTCTGTGATAACATAAAAAAACAGAGTCTGTAATACCTTTACACCTTAAAGAGCTGTTCACGCCTTTTTAATTTCACAGGAAACTCCACTTAATGTTGACTTCATTTAGGTGTGAGGCTTCACTTCCAAGTATTTATTTAAATATTTTTTGTTTTTCTCACTAAAAATAATCTTAACACATGATACTAGAGTTTAGTGGAAATTTTTAATGTTTTAAATGAAAACATTTATTGAAGGTTATATTTCTTACATATGTGCCATAATATACAAGTGTGCACACCTACATTTATAAAGGGCTTGAGAAAAGAAAAAGATCAGTGCATTACTGAAAGCCAAGGTGATTAAAAAATTGTTAGCAATCCACATCGGCAAGAAATATAAAAAGATATTTCTACTGTAACTTCCTCTAAGTTTCTTCCCAGTATCGGTCACTGTGTGGGTGTCAATTTGTGCATTGCCAAAGTGGAAAGCATTTTAAAAAATTGTTATAGCTAAAAATAAGCCAATCTTATTTGGGGTTGTTTGTATAAGTGCTGCATCTTAACCTTAAAATTAACCTGTACTCACAAATGTCAAACTGATGAGAAAATTCAAGAAGAGGTTTTGAATAATTTTCACCTATATAGCCAGCCGAGTGATATAATTCATAACTTTTTTCTGAGATACTCAGAAAACTATTAACTGTCCATTCTTTCTAACATTTCCTAAAGCAAAGTATTGAAAGCAAGCCATTAATAAATCATTTTTAACAGAAAAAAAAGCCCAGCCAGTGAAAGAATAATGGTGGTTAAGTTATGAGGGATATGAGATGGAATTTGGACACTGAAGTATTTTCACTCCTCATTTCTGGTTGATGTTTTCTAGCATTTCCCTTCATATGCTCATCAGCAAGTAATCACTTTATACTTGTGAAATGAAAACTCCTTTCAGTTGCCCTCACATAAATTCAATAAAAAATTAAGTTTTAAGAAACAGATGGAAATAGTCTCTTAAGGTTAAAGCAAACAACTTACCATCCATTATTTATTTAAATTCAGAAAATGAATACCGAATGTACATATGAAAAGCATAAGTTCTCGTGATTGACAGGGATGCATCATTAATCTCTAACGACAGAAACTTAGCAGCCTTGAATACTTGTATTTGTTAATTCCCTACGATAGAAAACTACCTTTGAACACTGTCTTTGAGCACTATATTTGTTCTTTCTCTGCTACTTATGCAAACGGTGTCACTTCAGTACTCAATGAGCCCACCACTAAATTGGTCCTCCACAATAGGTCTGAGATCAATAACTAATTTTGAAAACTGATTAGTTTGCACCAGAGGAGTAGACAGTTCCGAATTTTGCCAGAGGACATAATCAGCCAGTAAATAGAGGTATTAGTGCACTAGTAGTAGGTTGGTAATACGGGCCCAACTCCACCATAAACTCTTTTCCACAAAGGGCAGATTGAGTCTTTATAAGCAACTTCACTGGTTAATTAAACATTTTTTTTTCTGATGTTGAAATAAAGGTTAGTTTTATTGTTCTACAGAACTCGTTAATAAGAGTTAACACAGTAAGCAAGCTCAACCTTGGGTAAACTGTTAAAGATCCACAGACATATTTATATATATCAGTTGGTTGTGAATTCCAGATGTTTTCAACATGAAAAACATGTTATGTTCTAACACTTAATGTTGTTTTGCTAGCATTCAGAAGACATATCTTTCTGCTAGATGGTGATGTTGCTAGGGAGATAACTGTAAAAGTGTGACCTAGGAGAAGAGGTGGGAAAGGAATTGTTTTAAAAGAACGGAGAATATCAATTATGCCAATAATTGAAAATATGGTGAAAAGGTAAACATCGCAATTACTCCCAGAAAACATATGCAAATACCTAATGTATAAAAATGGATGTTGTTTTAGCTCTTGCATTGGCTTTATACTCAGCTTCAAGTGACCATGTGGATAAAACGTGACAACTTGATTGTAAAGTGAACTGGCACTAAACTGAACACACAGCTTTAAAATCATTCACAGTGCATAAACTATATGTATTTGGCTATACCTAAAGGGTCGTGTTAGTTCTGTGATACAATGCAACTTCAGAAAGTTCTAGCAAAGTATACCCTTCTTAAAAGTTTGAAACAGTCAAAATTCTACAAGAAAAGCAAGTCTACAAACCCGTGAAATGGCACCAGGAGAACATAACACTTCAGATTGAATTACTACTACAGAGTTGCATCCTTTGGATTGGGATTTTAAATGTATATACCCAGTGCAATTTGATGCCTAAACTTGGCCAAAGAGAGGAAGAGAAAACAGATAAAACCACAAATTATATTTCAAATAGAGATTATTTGTTTTAATATTGGGTGGAAGATAAATACTTACAAAACCAAATGTAATTCAGAACCTTAGCACATAAAGGTGGCAGTGCCGGGAGAAAGCATTTAGTCTGAAGTATATCATTCACTTCAATGAAGAAAATAATATTTTATTTTTTTAACAAATAATTCCACCCATAATTCAACTTTTTAAAAAAATTTTTAGTGTTTTTTAAATTTATTTTTGAGAGACACAGA
Organism: Suricata suricatta; assembly: GCF_006229205.1. Classification (NCBI taxonomy): domain Eukaryota; kingdom Metazoa; phylum Chordata; class Mammalia; order Carnivora; family Herpestidae; genus Suricata; species Suricata suricatta. The sequence continues at coordinate 30,997,758 of NC_043704.1, read as the reverse complement.
GAGACAGCAGGAGCAGGGGAGGGTCAGAGAGAGAGGGAGGCACAGAATCTGAAGCAGGCTCCAGGCTCTGAGCTAGCTGTCAGCACAGAGCCTTACACAGGGCTCCAACCCACAAACAGTGACCTGAGCTGAAGCTGGATGCTTAACTGACTGAGCCACCCAGGAGCCCCCATAATTCCACTTTTGAAGGAAAGCTCTGGGAAAAAAGAAGGAAAGGAGAGAGAAATGAAGGAGAAAGGAAAGAAATGAAGGAGAAAGAAAAGGGTAGCTCCTTCACTTGTGTTTCAGTGCCCCTCAGACCACTTCCATGCGGGTAAACTGCACTCTTTCTTCCAATCTGGTGGCAAACACAATGTCCTTACTTCAAGTTCATCCAGAGTTAAATTTTACACTTTCTTAACCAAAGTGGTATACGGGAGTTACGTTTGATTCTTTGCGAATTAGCTGGAAAAACTCACAGATGATGTTGGTTCAAATATTACAGAAATATTCCAAGTCCTAGTAAAATACCTAACAGTGTTCTAATGTTTAATTACCTTTAATATTGGAAACATGATGTTGGTTGAACTTTGGCAAAGTAGGGAATGGAGTAATAGGAAAAGAATATTCAAGGGAACTAAGCTGAGTTTTCCTTCATAAACAGGAGAATATTGGAAGCAAAATGGACATAATAAGCAAAAAAAAATCAGAATACAAAGAGACTATTATAGCATTTATCTGGTAGAAACACATTGTTATTTCTGGTACTTGAAACAAACAAAAACAGCAACAGACTAAATCACTTTGATAGTTTATTCATGAGAATATCTTATTTTGAAAGGAGATGATTTAAATTTAGATATTAAACACACATACACACACACACACACACACACACATATATATGCTTAAACATGAAATTTGAAACAAAATCTTAAATTCTGTCTTCAGGGCATAATAGTTACTTTTTAGGACCCTCAACTTTAAATCAGTGACTTCGGGAGTATACAAACATTAGTTGAAAAGATTCATTTAGAGCAACACCCTCTTACTCTCTCCTTTGTTTCCCAAACTGGGCTACTCATAAGACTTTTCTGTTGTGTTCTTAAAAATTCAAACTCTTTCATGTATCCCTGAAGATTTTAATTCCATCGTTATGGGGTTGGAAAACAAGGAGTTATTGCTTAAAGAGTATAGAGGTTCTACTTGAGGTGAAGAATAAGTTTGGAAACAGATATTCATGATGGTTACACAATTTTGGGAATGTAATTAATGCCACTGAACCACACACTTAAAAAGTGATGTAAATGATGGCTCAGTCCTTAAGTGTATGACTCTTGGGTTCAGTTCAGGTCATGATCTCATGGCTTGTGAGTTCAATCCCCAAGTCAGGCTCCATGCTGACACTGTGGATTTGCTTGAGATTCTCTCTCTCCCTTTCTCTGCCCCTCCAGAGCATGTGCTCAAAATAAATAATATAAACTTCAATTTTATTAATAAACAAAATAAATCTCTCAAAATAAACAAAGTCAGAATAAATAATCTTTAATTAAATACAAAATAAACTTTCTCTCAAAATAAACTTAAAAATGATTAAAATTATTAAAATGGTAAATTTTGTTATATATATGTATATATAATTTTTCTTGACTATGTCCATGGAAATTGCATTATTGCTTCCTGACTTTGACATAAAAGCTAGCTGTGTAATTATTTTCTCCATTATGACAATGTAATATCAATATATTCTCCAATTCCAAAGGCTATTGGCATGATGTTATTGTTTTTATTGCTTAATGACAGTAAAAGCATCCTGAGAACCACTGAAAACTATTTCTTGTACAATATTCTTTATTTAGCTTAATCCATACAATGTTGTTATAAGCAGAAACCACAAGCCTTTGTTTATTTGTATTATACTTTTACGCTGAGACACTGTTTAAGAGTCTGTCTTCTGGTTGTGGTTATAGGGATTTTTGAGCTAATCTCTCAAATGTGTAGATAAAGACATGGTGTTATATGTGGTCGGAGAAATCTACGCACTTTAGGCGTGACAACTAACTAGAAGAGATCCTTGGTCTGTAAAAAAATACAGTCAGAGAACTGCCTGTACGGTAAGACTATACAAAATGTTTAATAAAGTGCAGTTGCATGTAAGTTATGTTTTATTAAGTGTTATTTCAATTGCACTGTCCTAAAGTATTGACAGAAGTTTCCCAGACAAGCTAGTGGTTGATGGATACCTGTTGAGGCATTTAAATGCGCCCTCCTCTGTAGGGCACATTTATAGGTAAATTTCCCTATGCATAGGCCTCTGGGTTTATGTTTTATATGTTGAAAGAAAGGTGGTCTCAAACTTGATAAACATTTTCCAATTTAATTCTGCTGCCTAAATATTTACTCTGTTGAATAAATAAACGAATCAGTTGGGAACAGTAAATGTCAAGTCACTGAATTTTCTCTCACTTCATTGTTAAGTCACTCAGCACATATAACTGAATAGATATTTGAGAATGAAAGACAGTCAAGGTTAAGACTACAGCTCTATGGCATTTAAAAATTCCCCCGAGCAAAGGAGCACTTGAGTGTACAGACTTGCTCCAATGGAACATAAGATGCCAGCCTCATAGGTACAATGGTAACACACACACACACACACACACACACACACACACACTGACACAAAAATTTAAAAAGGAGCAGCATCTGTTCTTTTATATTAACCTACTGAGATTAAGTTATAAAAGAAGGAGGGATGTGGTATGTATGTGTGTGAGAGAGACAGAGACAGAAAAAGATAGAGTTGGAGAGAGACAAAGTGTGTGTACTTTTAGGACAGTATCTCCTCACAGGTAATGAACCACATTTTCTACCAACCATAATATGAAATGATGCTCAGTATATCTTGTACTTACTAACCCAGTAATATAGATTGAAAGGACCATTTGTTGTAAAAGTTAATTTCCAAAGTGAAATTCAACATTGTATCAGGGAAGAGTGCTTGGTGAGTTGGAAGTCCATTGAATTACATGAATACCAGCAAGACAATGGTGTCCTTGAGGATATAGAACAGAGTTGCAGCTTTTTAGGTCTCATCCTTATCATTCAGGATAAAATTAAGTTTGTATTAAATGCCTTCAAGTCCCATTTGCTCCCTAAAGCTGCCTAGGCACACTACAATACTGACATATTCTACCTCTTACTTGTTGTCACTAAACACTCATTCCTGGAATGAGCCTTACATGTATGTACAACATAATCATTTAGATCGCATCAAGTTTCCTTTTTGGGAGCAGTCATATCTGTTTAAAGTTCATATATAAAATTTTATCTATTAAATATTTAACAAATTTTCTATTATAATAAGGGCATGGTTTTCAAAAAAAAGAGATGCATGTTCAAAATCAATTTTTAAAATACTGGATAGCATTTGTATTTAATTTTTTATCTAGAAATTATTAAAATTTCAGCATTAGTACATTGTTATGATTTTTGTCAGAATGGTATGGGATGGTAAATTTTTCTACAGGTTTTGTGATGATTACTGGTGTTTGATTACAGTAAAATGTGAGAATTACTAACTACCATTTGGTATAAGTTTATGGAATGTGTGCAAATTTTAGTCAAAAAATTAAAAAATTGACATCTGTACAAGTTAAAATAGAATCTTAACATTTAATTTAATTAGAAGTCTTCCTGTTGCACATGCTGAAAAAGAAGCAAATGTAGCTTATAATTATATTTTTATTGTTTTTATAAATATAACTACTGAATATTTTATACACAAATATATACATAAACATGTACAAACATATGCTAAATATATAGAAGAGAAAATTATGCCATGTGATAACTTCATGACTCTACAAAAGTTTATTTCACAGGTTGGATATAAAAGCAGCCTATAACAAGAGAATAGTTTTGCCATGACTTGACACAGCAATTATTTATGTCCATTAACAATTAACTATTGTACCAGCTGACTTAAAAAATGTTAGTAGGCATAGTCGATTTGAAAGAATATATTGAGTTTTCAAGAATATATTGATTATGTGATGGACCTAGTATTTCATATGCCATTGACTTGTACTGGTTCAGAGGGACACATTACTTTAAAAATAAATTACCAGATACAATTTACCAAAGTTATGTACTTATGGAATGTGCATATTAAAGAATACATTTTGCATCCTGTAAAACAAAAGGCTGTCACTGAAACCATGATTACAAATTGAAGAACTTGAGACTTTCCTGATAACATGGGCTATTTACATGTACAATCAGGGCCTTTGGCAATGAGAAAAAAATCTGAAGGTATAGCAGTTAGTTACGAGAAAAGTGAGAATAGAGACAATTTTTAAAGCATGCTTTATATCAGTCTAAGAATGGCTCAAATCTTATGGAAAGGTGGAAGACCATATTTTTAAAAGAGGTTACCTGTTCTTACTAAGAAAAATTTTAATTAACTAAAAAGCAACAAAGAAACCCCACTTAAATAGCACATCTTTTCTGTTCTATGGGGAAAATGAAATATTACAATATAAAAATCAAAATATAATACATCACTTAAAAAGTTAAGAAAGGGATTAAAATCAGTATTTTGACTCTAATTTTTCCTATCTTCATATTAACGTATACTTAAAACACATACACACATGCACACAACTTCAAATTTACTTTCCCTATATTACCTTTACTTCAGGTGACATACATATTGCAGAGAAGTATATATAATTCCAAATATACCATCAAGTTAGTGTTGGGTGAACCTAGAAGACTGACATTCAGTAATTGAAGACAATAGCACTCTAAAAAAATAGGATCTGTTAGGAAGAAAGATGATATAACTAGAGTGTTCACAAAGAAGACAGTGGAAATCCATTGGGGGAAAAAAAACAAGTTGTAGGAATACATTTCAGTTCTTCAGATGGGAAAAGAAATGGCTGATGGAATTCAAATTCAGATCATGAGAGAACTGAGGCCAAGTATAATAGATGGTGGTTTTTACTATCTGTATACCTATAAAAGCTGATAAGTTCTTGACTTTTATTACCTTGATGATAGCTATCCTGTGATTAAATGAATCTATCTTCGATTCACATCCTTATGAAAGTGACAGTAAAAAGAAATAAAGCACATCTTAAAGTTTCTTATAACCTGGGGGGGGTTCATTGGGAATGGCCCAGTTCACACCCTAGATTGTTGCCACTCAAAGTATGGTCCATGAACCATCAGCCATGATGAGATGTGTAATGGAATTGAAGTGTTTAAACCTTCCTGTTAATTAAATGGCTGTGACCTCCTAATGTGTAATTATTCTAATAATTTACTTCAATATGTTTTACAAAATCCATAGTGAATTAGAAATAAATAATAACAATTTTCTCATTATATATAGCTTTGAAACGAGATTCACCATTCTGGAAAATGAGGGTTTTATGTGTACATGGGAATTGAAATTTACAAAAAACTAAACAATGAAAAACTAATGTGATTCTGTTAGAGAAAGAAGAAAACCAAAGGAAACTTTGGCTTCCTACTTGAGTAGGAGCTAAAGGAGTCTACTGTTGGGAAGAATGGAGGAATTTCTCAATCACTGCTTTATTACCTCTGTCAAAGATCACAGTCTTCAAGCTGAGCACTGTAAAATAAATATTGATATAAGGGAATCTAATCTCTCAAAGTTTAGGAAATTGTAAAGAAAACCTCTACTGGTCTAAATTTATTAAATATCTGGCCTCTGTGAATTGTATCCCAGGGTATTATAAAGGTGATCACCAGACCAGTTTCAGAAATTTTGGAGACTTTGTGACCAAAAAAAGGCATATTAAAAATTTATGTGTCATTCTAATTTTATAAAGTGGAGCACACTTCATTCAGCTAACCATACTGAGATGGTGTGTGAACTTACTGAGAAAGCAGTGATTACATAGTCTCAGTATGATTCAGTAAGTGATTTTAGAATATATTGCTTTTCTCTTTGTGTAATATTTTTAGGTAATTGGAGTACAAAAACAAAGAGTACACAACAATGACGGAAATCTTGTTGATTTTGCCTGCAGAGCATTCCTTATAGTAGTAGGCAGACTCAGCTCTTTTGGGAGTTGGCCATGCCTCTTCTTTTCATATCTTGTCATTTTGATGAGGCTAGCCCCATACTAAGGATCCAGGGACTGATGTTTGATCCGCACAAATGAGTATGACATATGGATTTTTCCCTAGTACTATTAGAAAAGAGAAGATTAGCTTCTGGTGGGACTGCCAAATTTGTGAGAGTCAGCTGGGTGTCATTCTATGCTTCTTAGGAAAAAATAAAACCAACATGAGGAAGCATATCTGAGACATGAAGCAGATTTTGGTGACATCATTAGTCCTCCCGAAATTAGCTGCTTTAACTCCTGGACTTTTCTAGTACATCATCCAAAAACTCCTATATCTGGCTTAAGATACTTTGATTTGAGACACTGTCATTAAAGCTGAAAGTGTTCTGATTTTATACTCAATGTAGATGAACATCAGTAGATTATTTGTACTGGAGACGAGATAAAGTAATAGGGGCTAAATGTAAAGATAATTTAAAGGATTGGAAATTAGTAGAATGGTCATAATTCACCATAATGGTTATTGTTAAACAACACAGGTTTTTATGTTTATTTACTTATTTTGAGTGAGAAAGAACAAGAGCAGGGGAGGGGAAGAGTGAGAGGGAGAGAGAGAATTCCAAACAGGCTCCAGGGCAGGGCTTGACCTCACGAACCAGGAGACAATGACCTGAGACAAAACCAGAGTCAGATCTTAACCAACTGAACCACACAAGTGCCTCTGAACAACACAGTTCTTAAGTAAATGGCCTGCAATACTTCAAGTTTATCCCTGCCACAGCAAGCCTTCTTCCAAATGACTTGGAAGAAGAAATAGAAGATGGAACTGTATTTAAAAATAGCAAACCTGAAAAAAAAATATTTCCATTACAAAATCTTTGCTAAAATAATATAATCATGAAAAAAATGCTTGCATAATAACAAACGACATTCTCAAAGACAAAAAACAAAGCAGCAAGAAAGCTGATTGAAAATCTCTTCATGGGAGCTACAACTGTGCAGGGAATTTTTATCAATCTCAGCACCCATAAGTCTCAGGTTTTACCATTCATCTTGGGAACAAGAGGCAAGGTAAACAAATTAGTCCCATTAAAGTCAGAACCCTTAAAGGACTCAACCCTTAGTGAAAAAGTCCACCCATGAACCATTGTAAACAGGTGGGTAGCCTCTCAGACTCAATCTAACTCGTCAATTAAAAAAAATTCTCTGTGAATTCATAATTACATGACTATCTTCTATCTAGTTTGGAGTTCAAATATACTCTTCCTGAGAGAGAGAGAGAGAGAGAGAGAGAGAGAGAGAGAGAGAGAGAGAGAGAGGAGATTCTTAATTATAGAAAACAAACTGATGGCTACCCGAGAGGAGGGAGGATGGAGTGTGGGTTAAACAGCTAATTTATAGGTGATTAAGAAGTTCACTTGCCACGATGAACACCAGGTGATGGAAGGAATTGTTGAATCACTATATTTTATACTTGAAACGAATACAACACCATGTGTTAACTAACTAGAACTAAAATAAAAACATAAAAAAATATATCTTAACACATCAAATTATATCAATATGTAATTGTTATCAAATGAAAGCAAACAAAACAAAACAGACACAGACCCATAATTACAGAGAACAACGGGCGGTTGCCAGAGGGGAGGTGGGTGGGGAAGATTAACAAAAAGAGGTGAAGGGGAGTTAAGAGACGAGGAGAGTAGGCGATACAGGTTTCTAGTTATGGAATGAACAAGTTACAGGGATGAAAGAAAATATGGTCAATGATACTGGAATAGCATTGTATGGTGACAGATGGTAGCTTCACTTGTGAAAATAGCATACTATATAGACTTCTCAAATCACTATGTTGTACACCTGGAAGTAACATAATGTTATGTGTCAACTACATTTACATTAAAAAATGCATAACTAAAAACCAAACAAAAAATTATTCTCCATGTTTCATCCAAAAAATTTCAAGTCCGTAAACTAATTTCCTCATTGTTAGCAATGGCTTGGAAATGATTGCTGTGGGGTGAGGGGAAAAAAAAGAATTCTCTGGAAAAACACACTCTCAACCTAGACCTCACAGTATTCTAATAAAACATGACATGCTTAATCCAAAATTGAAAGACACATGAGGAAACACATACCAATATGAGTAACAGCTGAGAGTTGCCCACCACTAGACTATCAGAATGGAATCCTGGAAATGTTCATCAGGAAAAGGAAAAATATCCTATTGGGAACTTCTGAGATTCAATAAGTAGCGATAAACATAGATATTGAAAAATATGTGGAAAAGTAAAAACCAAAATGGATTATAAAACAAATAAATAGTTTCCAACTTTAGGAGATTAAAACCTCCAGCAAAATGATAACCAAACAATAACATGACTTGAAATCAAAAGTATTGTTTTCAGATGAGAACGGTGACAGAGCACAAAACTGCATCATATGCAATTGATTGAATTGAAAGAATTTAGAACTGTTAGCTAAAGAAGACATAACTTGAGAAAATAAAATATTTCTTAAGTAATTGTAAATGCTGTAATATACTGAAACACTTTAATTGTGAATCTTACTAGGTAGTAGATCAAGGAACAATGAAACAGATTTTGCTGATATATATATATATATATATATATATGTATATATACATACACACACACACACACAAGATTTGGAAACTTTTATTATATGGTGAAATTTGGATGGTAAGAATAATAGTTTCCAAATTCTGCTTCCATCTATGATGTACTAATAAGATAATAAGAACTGGATTGCTCCTATCACCTGAAACATACTAAATATATGAAACACTGCTTCTCAAGATATTGGACATCAGGCAGAGAAAGACATTATGTTTCTGAGAGGTGGTGGGGAAAAGATCCCTATGTTTCCCCTAGTTTATAGCTGGAGAGAATATGTAGGCTACACACAGAAAGGGGAATTCAGGAGGAATCTAGCAGTCTTTCTAAATTCATGAGACACAGCCTTGGGTTTGGGGAGGTGACTGGCTAAAGTTCACAGGAAAGGGTTCCAGAAAGAAAAGAGCTAAACACAGGGGGTTCTCTTCAAGTATTCAGCTGAGTAGTGATCAGTGCACATAAGAAAGGAAATTCCTATCACTGGACAAAGAATCATCTAAAAGAACTAGAGGAAAATAATTCTTGAAGAAAATAAAGAGCTTGGAATAGTTATTGATCTGGTAAGCCTGAGTGGAAAATCTCATAATCCAAGGGATATTTGGTAAAGTATCCAGAAGAATTTTGCTTCACTAAGACAATAATTAGCCCTAGACTAAACACTGCTATTGTCTTACCTAACACAGATTAAAAGTAAGACCAGAAAGAATCGTGTTATTTCCAAGTAACTAAACTACATCTCAACAAAGCTCAGGAATGTTTTTAAGGATATAAAAATACCTAAAACTGAAAAAGGTAAAATTATCAATATCTGGCATCCAAAGAAGCAGGAGATTGCAACCCATGATATGTAAAATAAACAAATAAAACAGTTAAAATCAGCTGAGTAATGACAATGATGGTAGAGATACTGGATGAAGACCTTAGAGAAGTTGTAATAACTGTCATCTGTATGTTCAAAAGCCAGATGAAATATTGAAGATGTTAATTAGACCCATGAAAGACAGATCAAATTGAACTTGTAGAACTGAAAACTACAATGTATGAGATGGAAATAATAGCCAGTAAGACACTGAAGAAGAAAAGATTGATGACCTTGAGACATAACAATAAGTATTCAAAATAAAACCCAGAGGGGAAAAACAAAGACAACAAAACAACTAAAAGAGCATCAGTGAGTTGTGGAACAACTTTGGATGGTCTTCTATAGGTGTAATTGTAGCCTCTCAAATAAAAGGGTGTATTCGGGTATTTGGGGTTGGGTAGAAAAGATGTGTAAAGAAAAATGTCTAAAATCTTTTTCAAAATTTTATGAAAAGTGTAAATCTACAGAAAAAAGGAACTTAATGAACCCAAGCACATATGTACTGCCTAACAAACACCTGAATTTGTAACAGGATACTTTACGTTCCAATTCTTCATCTTTTTTAAAAAAGTTTATTTATTTATTGAGAGAGTGGGGGGGGGGAGGAGAGAGAGAGAGAGAGAGAGAGAGAGAGAGAGAGAGAGAGAGAGAGAGAGAAGAGAGAAATTGAGTGGGGAAGGGGCAGAGAGAAAAGGAGAGAGAATCCAAGCAGGTTCCTCACTGTCAACCCAGAACCCAACATGGGGCTTAACTCCATGAACTGTGAGATCATGACCTGAACTGAAATGAAGAGTCAGTTGCTTAACCAACTGAGTCACCCAGGTGCACCTGCTATTTCAGTTTCTTAAAACATACCATGTTTCTAAGTGATGTCTATAGTCTTTTAGGAGTCAGTTTGGCACTAACATATCTGTAGATTTACAAAATTACAAATTCTTAAAAAAAACAAGAAAAATGTATGTCATTTATTTTGTAGACTGTGGGATGAATGTTACTTGAGAAAATTCTATTATTTGAAAATAGCAACTATTGGGGTACCTGGGTTGCTCAGTTGATTGAGCTTCAGATTTTGGCTCAGGTCGTGATCTCACAGATCATAAGTTTGAGCCCCATTGGGCTTTGGGCTGACAGCTCAGAGCCTGGAGCCTGCTTACTCTATGGCTCCCCCTCTCTCTGCCTCTCCCTGCTCATACTCTGTCTCTCTTTGTCTGTCAATAAATAAATAAATCTTCAAAAAGTAATTTAAGAATAAAGAAAATGACATTTATTTTTGTTGATTCAGCAAACACAATTATTTTGTTTTTAGTGTAATTAACCTTGTTCATTTGTACTTTTAAAATTTGTGATAATTCAGTCAGGGTACACTAGCATTTATCTTTTCACCATCTATAAAAACACATTTGTAAAAAAGGTAAAAGTATAATAGGACTCCACATTATGTATACAAAGTGCTTAGAAAAGTTTTAATTTTTCAATGACTCTCACTAACTGTAGAAATACTATTTTATATGAGACAACTGGGAATTTAACAGAAACAGAAACTTTTTTATTGGAAAGTTTTTAACTGCTAAGTTAATTCTAATTAGATGTATTTTAAAATGTAAAACTTTAAAAAATAATTTTGACTGTCTATAAATTCACCAAAATTGTTCTTCAATTAGTCCAAAGTATTCTTGAAAGCAAAAAATAGAAAATTTTGAATTAGAAGGACACCTGGCTGGCTCAGTCAGTAGAGCATAAGACATCTTGGGGTGTTGTACCCAGATTTTAATATCGCCCCCAAAAACCAGAGACCAGGGAGACCGAGTCACGCAGGCAATAGCAAAGGGCGGTTTTATTACGGGCTTAGGCTGGCCGAGCCCAGGCTCAGGCTCACAGACTTTATGGGCGTGGTGGATCCATGCGGAGAGCCCGGAACAAAGGTGGGGCAGGGCCTTTATGGGTTTGGGAAGGGGGAGTTACAGGAAATTGTGACACAGGTACTGTGATTATTGACCGCAGCTTTAACCATTCACATTGCCTAGAGTATTTGTTACTTTTGGCGGGACCCAATCACTACAGTTAACCAATCACAGAGTGGGCCTAGGACCCTCACGTAGGGCGTGACTAGTCTTAGCCTCCATCTTTAGGCCCGCCCTTAGAAATGTTAAAGGTGTTAGCTGGCCTTTCCTGATTGGGGGCTACAAGGGTGGTCCCTCCTGCCTTGGGCAATGTGTGCCCTTCTATTGTCTGATGGAGTCAGTTTCAGACCTGTGTCCTTACAGGGGCTCATGAGTTCAAGTCCCAAGTTGGGCCTAGAGCTTATTGGAAAAAACAAATTTTAAAAACTTTGAATTAGGTAAGCCCAGCTTGAATTACTGTCAATTTGTTATATTACCATACCTTCAATTTCCTTCTTGTTTATAAATTAGGATTTATATTACCTGTCTTCCATGTTCCTTTAAGGATTTAATAACAGCATAATATCACCTAATAGCACTCAACATAATATATAGAATAATGTGTACTACAAAGGTAACAGACAGAAACTAACCTAACTCTCAGTAAACTTAACTTCGCAGGGAATCGGATAGAAAAAAGTCCTGGCAAAAAGATGGCTTCTCTCTTTTTTTATTTCTTGCAATAGCCCTATATAACTGTGAATGTGTTTTAGTTATCAAGTCGATTGTGCAAATCCCAGTTATTAAAATAGGGTCATTATTTTCGAATTCAGCAACTGATTTCAACTATAAAAAAGCACTAACTTTAAGTGGTACCTTCCAATATGTTTTACAGAAACCTGCCATGCATTTTTGACTTTCTTAAAGACCTAATTCAAACTTTCGTTGTCTGGGAAGTTTGGGATCACTAAAAGGCAGGTTGGAAATATGAGAAGAACAATTATAGTTGAATGACAACCTTAATAATAAACAATAAGAGTCTTTAAGTGTTCTTGCCAGGTCTGTGCTACTAACAGAGCAATGAATGGTATGTAAAGCTCAAAACAGAGAAGGTTGAAGGGTTGTGAAGGGGAATTTTCCAAACACAAATACCAGTCCTCTGAGGCAGCTCTTCCGATAGGTCATGATACAGACTTCTTAAAAAGGACCAACTGAAAGTCAATCTACTGAATAAATGCTAAAATAAATTTGAAAGTATGTTTTATTACTGGTATTTTAAAATGTATTTCCTCCGGGTGCCTGGCTGGCTCAGTTGGTGAAGCTCCGACGTTGGCTCAGGTCATGATCTTGTCGTTCCTGTGTTCGAGCCCTCTGTTGGGCTCTGTGCCACAGCTCTGAGCCTGGAGCCTGCTTCAGATTCTGAGTCTACCACTCTCTGCCCCTCCCCCACTCACACTCTGCCTCTGTCTCTCTCAAAAATAAATAAACATTAAAAAAAATGTTTTACCTCCTTCTCCACACACAGCTGAAGAGCTCACATGAGGTTAGGAAAACATTAAAGGCAGAGCATTGCATTAAAGTCTATGTCTCTACAAAATATTTTTTATAGTATGGTAAGAAAAAAATAATGCCACGAAAGTGTATATGATAATAATGCTACACATCTTGAGAGTCTAAACAAACAGGAGTACACCTTCTAGCTACAGTTCAGTGTTCAATGTAATAAGA
>NC_043704.1:30947182-30984469 GCF_006229205.1 Suricata suricatta | reverse complement strand
AAAAGAGGTGGTGGTGATGGTGGAGGGCACTTAAGGGGAAGAGCACTGGGTGTTGTATGGAAAACAATTTGACAATAAAATATTATGGGAAAAAAAATAATGTTATTGTTTTATCAGCTAAGAGATGCATCCAAAACTGGAGTAATAGGAAGTAAGAGATGAAAGGCTTCTTGGTGTCCATCCAGATCAACTCTTTATTTATAGATGGGGAGGCTGAGATGAAGCATTAAGAGGACTATTGAAGAAAATCTTTCTACTTGCTAAATGAGATGCTGCCTAACTTATGAATCCCTTAATGAAGCCAATTGCATCTTAAACAACAACAAAAAAGAGGACAGACCATTCAGTGGCAAAGAGGATTCCAGGGACACCTGGGTGGCTCAGTCAAAGGTCCGATTTCAGTTCAGGTTATGATATCATGGTTTGTGGGTTCAAGCCCCACCTCTGGTTCTGTGCTGACAGCTCAGAGCCTGGAGGCTGCTTCAGATTCTGTGTCTCCCTCTCTCTCTGCCCCTCCCCTGCTTACATTCTGTCTCTCTCTCTCTCTCTCTGTGTGTCTCACAAAAATAAGTAAAAAAATGTTAAAAAAATTTTTTAATGAGGATTCCAACTGGAACTAGAATCATCTCAAAACTAGATTCCTGGATTCCCAGAGGCCACTGTTTCCTCTGAATCTCATTGATATGTTTCAAGTTTGTCTGTCCCTTGGAGTCAAGGAGATGGCAGGTACAGCCAATGTAACTAGGTTTTAAAAAGCAGACCGAGCCATGTGTGAGATTCTGCACCTCCACAAGCAGCTGTCAGGCATGTTGTTAAGTGACGCCAACACTCCTTAAACGTCAGTGGAGCTTCCTTTGCGAAGAATCAGAAGCAAGCTCAGTGGACAGCCTTCCCTTTCAACACTGAAAAGAAAGCTGCTTATGTAATGCAAATCCCAGTCGGTGGAAATAGAACAATTAAGCAGTGCTTGTTGCTAGATTTGCATGTGCTACTTAGCCCATGATGTTTCTCTTGTAAAACTGAAATGTTTCACTTGTAAAAGTGAGGTGTGCTTTGCAAACGAAAACCAGGCATTCCACTGGGGTGATAAAAATGTCAAATGTAGAGCTGCTGGGCTGAAGGATGAAAAGGAAAACAAATAATGTGTTTTAACAGGAAAACATTTAAAGTAGAAAAGACTAAGTAGTTTAAATCTCCAGGTTCAAATATAAATTTCCTATGTAATAATCTCAATACTCTTCATATACACAAATTTCTTTTGTATCATAATGACTTAATATAACTTTCAGAAATATATTGCAGCGTTTTTCTAGAAAATCAGATTATAACATTTGATATTAATAAGTCAAGAAAATATGTTTCTTTTCAATAAGTTTTAGTAATAACTAAATTTTAAGTGATTAATACTTAATTAATAGTTACCTACAAGTTATATTTTAAAGAGTCCCTTTTCTGTAGTAGAAGAGATCTTATTCTTTAATTTTAAAATATTTGTATTTTTAAATCTTGCTTATCAGTCAAAAGAAGTTTATTAGGCAATAATCGTGTATCAGGCATTGGGTTATGTGCTCATAATATAGCAAAGATCAAGTTCAGCTGTATTATGATCAAGTTCTGCTATAGCAATGCCTTCCCAAAGATTATGGAGAAGAAAGAGGAACATAATAATTACAAAGCCATTAGAAGGGAAAGGTCAGTGGTTCTAAGAGATTGTTATTTCTTTTAAAATCTTTTCTATATGCTTTTTTAATGTTTATGAGAAAGAGAGTGGGAGAGGGGAAGAGAGAGAGGAGAGAGGATCCAAAGCAGGCCCCATGCTGACAGCAGAGAGCCTAGTATGGGGCTCAAACTCACAAACGGTGAGATCATGACCTGAGCCGAAGTCCAACGCTTAACTGACTGAGCCATTCGGTGCCCTAAGAGATTATTATTTCTATCATTACAGGTTATAAAACAATTTAAGAGTTAACAATATACAGGAGAAGAAACCTTCCAAGGAGGGGGAACACCATGTGTGAAGATTCAGCTGTAAATGATCTTGGCTTAATTTATGCTTTAGGGGAAGGCCAATGCAGCCCAAACCTTGAAAGTTAGGGAGGAAGTGGCACAATATTGTCCAGGAGAGGAAGGCAGAAGTCAGATCATGAAGGGCCTTTTAAGTCTTGCTGAGGAGTTTATTTATACTAGGGGTACCTGGGTGGCTCAGTCATTAAGCATCTGACTTTGGCCCAGGTCATGATCTTACGGTTTGTGAGTTCAAATCCCACAGTGGGTGAGCTTGAGTCCTGCTTTGGGTAAAACATGAGTCCTCCTTCAGTTCAGCTGAACCCCGCTTCTCTCTCTCCCTCTCTCTCTGCCCCTCATGGGATTCTTTCTCTTTCTGCCCCTCACTTACTTGTGACCTCTCAACCAAAAAAATAATAAATAAAGAAGAGGAAATAATTTATGCTGTATTAGGATACATCCAAAACATTAAATGTAAACTAGTGACATAAAACATTTTAAATAACTTAAAATACTGAAACCACCTAATAAATTATTTTTTAAATTCTCCCTTTATTGATTGTTCAGAGAAAGTTGTAAAGGAGTAGAAGAATGGAAGTAAGGTGGCCAACTAAAACTACTGTCATGTTTACTGAAAAAAAGTATGTTGGCAAAATAGATCAAGAAGAATGCATTCAGCTGAGACATAATTTGGACAGAGGATTGACAGCATTTATTGATGGGGTAAGGGACATTTTGAAGATGACTCCAAAACTTTAGACTTCAAAAAAAGTGTAGTTGAAGGTATAAGTTGGTAAGAAAAAAATTAAAGATGGAAATATTTGTGGGAAAAATCAAGAATTCTGTTTACATATGGTAAGTTGAAGGTACATTTGAAATCATTGTTGACCCTGTGCTGAGAATAGCAATTAGATTAATATGGTAGAAAGCCATTTAATCCTCCATTGTAAAATCTATATGGATGGACATAGAGGGTATTATGCTAAATGTAATAAGTCAGACTGAGAAAGACAAATTCCATATGATTTCATTCATATGTGGAATTCAAAAACAAAACAAAAAGGAAACAAACAGAAAACAACCCAAAACCACAAATGAATAAAAAAAAAAAAACAGAAAGCAAAGTCAGACCTATAAATAGAGAGCAAAGTGATGGTTGCCAGAGGGGAGAGAGGTATGGAGGATGGGAAAAATGGGGAATGGGATGTGTAAGCTTCCAGTTATGGAGTGACGAAGCAACAGGAATAAAAGGCATAGAAAGAAATATAGTCAATGATATTGTAATAGTGCTGTATGGTGACAGATGGTAGCCATGCTTGTAGGGAACATATTACATACACTTGTGGAATTGCTATGCTGTATACCTGAAACTAATGTAATATGTCAGCTATCTTTAAAAAATGTAAAATAAATTAAGTCTATAGCTCTAATATTTGGCAGTTTCAGAACTTATTGCCCCATCCCTCATCCGCCATGCCCCCTCCCAATTAATTGCTGATATACAAACCAGTCTAGAAACTTACAGAGTGTTAAGAAATCGTCTTAGTAACAGATTCAGTCAGCTATAAAACTAGTGGCTGTGCAACTTGTTACATACAATGGTGAGAAAATGGGGCCATTGAACACTGTTCTGTGCTCACAAGTCTTTAGATGTGGGGGAAAAAAGAAAACTTCACAGGAAAGGAATCGTTTGCCTTATCACTAGTACTGACTATTTATTTAGTAAATTTTGACTCATTACAAAAACTACAGTTTTCACAATTCATTCCATCGTATCACAGAATAAATATGTCTGCTTTCACATATGTTACCATAAAGATTTATCTAGAAATATCTAAATAACCTCAAGAAAAGTTAGCGGAAAAACAAACATATTCTGAAAACCCAATTAGTGCTAAATATAGGGCGATTCTTTTCTCCTATTCTTTGTTTTTATTATTATAAAATATCTAAAACAGAACCATGCACCTTTAATTCATTATGCCAAATCAATAACAGATATTATCTTTCAATTTCCTGTCTTATTCACAACCCCTTATTTCTTAAACAGTTCAGTACATTTCATCCTCTTCAGTGAAAAAGTTCATGGTTATATATTTTTTTCTTTTTCTTTTCTTTTTTTTTTTAAGTGTGGAGGAGGCTGCAGATTGAACTATGTGTGGTCAACAATTCTAAGAAAGGACCGGAAGATTTGCTGGCCAGCCACTTGTAGTACATGTGGTGTCACTCGGATGGACTGACTATCTACCAACTTCTAGAACTGTAGTAATTCAAAGATGAGCAGGTCAGCTGAGAAGAACATAGTGTAGGCTGGTGTTCCTGCAAGGCTAGACCCAAATGATCAAGCAAAGGAATCAGTTGCTAATGGAAGTAGGTCAATTAAAAAGTAGACAGATACAGAGACAAGGGAGAGTGTGCAGCCTCAAAGATGGACACGTTACCGTGATTGGTAAATGACTAGGTTCTAGGCACCAGTTTTAGGACATCTTCCTGTACTTTCTACCTATTGGTTCCATGATAATTCATGTTTTCTCACACTGAAAAATGGCACCAAGTACCATGTGACTTTTTACTTGAGCTAGTTTATTTTTTTCAAATAAAACAAGAAATAGTACTAAGTGAACATTCCCAAAATGTATGGGGTGGGTAGAGGATGGGATGACACTGTATATATGAGTGGCCATTTAACCTCATGCATAATATTAAAACATTGAGGACAGTACAAATAAATACTGTTATATCTACAAGACTGGAAATTACAAACTTGTTGCACATATATGAGTTGGGTTTGGAATAAAGGCAAAAGTTGTGCAATTATATAGTTAGTTTGATATCAAATATGTAAAAGTGGTTTTCTCTGGTTGATGGACTGGTAGGTTATGATTTTATTTCACTGGCTTTTCTTTATTTTTAAATTATCCAAAATAAGCATGCATTGTTTTCCTGAAAAGAGTAATAACTATATAGGAAAAATAAAACATGCTTATTATAAATCAAAACAAGGAATAGAATGCAAGATTATAATAAACTATGATTGTACTTATAATTAAAAAAATAGAAGGGTATACTTCGATATGACAAGTAAATTTTTATAGTTGCAGAGTATGGTTTTCTTTTTTCTTTCTTTTTTTAGTCTTTTTACTATTTTGCGTAGCTTTTCTCATAATCTTTAATAGGTAGCATTATTTGCCACACATCAAGCATGTGTTGGGTAGACATTTGAATCAGGAATCCATAATTATGTTCGAGTAAAATTATCTGGCCCTTATATGGATAGCCATACATTTTAACTGCCCAAACATGTATTCTTTTGTGAAGATCAACTGCTCAAACACAGAAGTATCTTATGTCACTATTCCCTTTCACTTCAGGATTTTGCTAAATTCAAGCAGGAAAATGGAGAATCAATCAATATGGTGTTGGAGGATAAGGAGGGGGAGGTCAATATGAATACTGGTTTATGGAATCATTGAACACTATGTAGGGTTGGCTAGTTAATCTAGAAACTAATCTTCATTTTAACACTCTAGCAACCTCAGTAATTGTCTTGGAAAGATGTTTCAAACAACCACATCATGGTCAGATATGCTCCTAAGAATATAAATATTTAACTAGGTTTTACATATAAAGAAAAAGAACCAAAGTTAAATACAAGAAGGTTAAAGAGTAGAATTGTGTTAAACACCAAAAATGTGATTACTATGTAGTCTAGAAAGACACTGATGCTATAATTAAAATGTGTTCTTAAAACCATTTTCTCAACCCGTGTCATAAGAACAACCACATTTTTATAACTGGTCTCTTTATATCTAACAGACATGTTCATTTACAAAGAAAGCCTACTCATTTGGACAATTTGATACTAAACATAATGCGTTGGCTCTAGCAAAAAAAAAATTATCAGTTCTTGCTTTTAACACCTCATAAATACTCAGGCCACACCTTCTCTGACTTAGAGGAGCAATACCATTCACAGAAATGTTTTCATTTTCTGCCTCGAAGCTGCTACACATGAAACCCTTAGACATTTAAAATTCTTTTCCATTTCAAATGTAATCTATATTTAACTGCATTTTCAAAATTTGTACGCAATTAGAGCCTGTATGGATATTTTATATTTATAATAAACATACAAATCATGGCTAGAAGATGACATACAAGTTACTTTTCTGTGACAGAGATTTACACATTATTTTGGAAAACTGCAACATATCTATGCCTCCCTGAATGCAGGATTCTGTCCTGGCAAGTATGTCTACTTCGTTATCAAGAGCATAAATTCACTTGCATATTTCGTACCTCTAGTGCCCACTTTTGCCTCACTTCTTTTCCATACGCCCATCATGTCCCACCGAACACGACGTGGGGAAAAGGGGTAAAATCACATTTGTGGGATTCTTGCTAAAATGGATTGCTTCAATCTATTCATGAGAAAATCTCAGGCAAGTCCACTTTGAAGAAAAATGTAAAACATGTAATAAAAATGTACTCTTCAAAAAGCAACAAGGTAAAGAAAGAAAGACCAAGAAATTTTCCCAGATTGGTGGAGAACAAGAAGACATGGAATATAAATGCAATGTAATGTCCTGGATTGGATGCTGGACCAGAGAAGGAATATTAGCAGGAGTACTGGCAACATTTAAATTAGGTCTGTAGGTATGTTAATAGAAGTGTATCACTGTTAATTATAGGTAATTGGATAAGCCTTAGGTGAGAGTGAATTAAGGGTATAAGAGAACAATGGATATTATGTTTTGCAAAAAGATTTTGTTAAGTATCATACTATTTTTTAATAAAATTCCACTTTCTGAACCCAAAGGGCTTTAGTTTTTATTTTATGTATGTAAAAAATAAGACAATTCTGATAATTCCTACAGAAGGTTTTGGCATTGCAGAAAATTTAACTAGTAAAATAACACTTTGTAACCCTTCTGTTACTTCCAAGTTGACGTGAAGATGTTTTCCTCATGAAGCACATGCCAATAGGACACGGATTACATTTTATTCATGTGTCTATTTTTTTCTATTCATCAAATCATAAATGCCAGAAGAATTAAAAAATGGTATTCTAAAAATTCAGAAAGAGTAAATTATAATTACCATATTTTTTCTGATTTGGAACCGTTATTTATTTAAAATACTTAAAATATTTTTAATGTTTATTTTGAGAGAGAGAGAGAGACATAGTATGAACGGAGAGGGGCAGAGAGAAAGAGAGAGGGAGACACAGAATCTGAAGCAGGATCCAAGCTCTGAGCTGTCAGAACAGAGCACAATGGCGGGGCTTAAACCCACAAACTGTAAGATCATAACCTGAGCCAAAGTCAGATGCTTTTCCAACTGAGCACCCAGGTGTCTCTAAAAAATTTTTTAATGTTTATTTATTTTGAGACAGAGAGAGACAGTGCATGTGTAGGGGAGGGGCAGAGAGAGAAGGAGACACAGAACCTGAAACAGGCTCCAGTCTCTGAGCTGTCAGCACAGAACAGGACTTGGGGCTTGAACGAAACCCATGAACCATAAGATTGTGACCTGAGACACAGTAAGATGTTTAACCAACTGAGCCACCCAGGCACCCCTGATTTGAAATCTTGAAACCTATGAAATGTTGTTCCAAGACTAGTTTTATGGTTTTGTTTGTTTGTTTGTTTTTAGAGACAGAGACAGCACGAGCAGGGGAAGGTCAGAGAGAGAAGGAGAATCTGAAGCAGGCTCCAAGCTCTGAGCTAGCTGTCAGCACAGAGCCTGATGCAGGGCTCAAACCCATGAACCATGAGATCATGACCTGAGCCGAAGCCGGACGCTTAACCAACTGAGCCACCCAGGTGCCGCTCCAAAACTAGTTTTAAAGGTGGTTTAATATGTAGGTTTTTTGATCTCATGCTGTATGCAGGTTACGTGGCAGGGAGTATGACAGCATGACAATGAGGGAGCACTATGTGTTGACCATGAATTGTCATTATGTTCAATAATCTTACTCAAAACAAAGTTTCTAGAATACAATATAGTAAAAGCTTTTAAATGGATGAACTGTAATCCTAGATATCCCTTAAAGCAAATTTTATGTCACTAAATATTACACTCCTGAAAACAGTGGGTTGACATAGAGATGCTGGCAGCATCTGAACTATTTTTATATAAATAATATTCCTGTAATAAAATATTATTTTAGGAGAGATAGGATTGTGTCTTCATGATAGAGACACATACAAATGACAGCTGATGTCTGGAAGGTATTAGACTGTGGTTATAATAATCACTATAATTGTAACAGTTCATGCTAGTGGAACTGCACATCTATTCTTCATTTGTCTCTAAACTAATTTGTTCTACATATGAATATATAACCTTCATCAATTTAAAATGCCATCCCTTGGCTATGTAGGTCATTAAAGGAAATACATAATGTATGAGTTCCACAACCAATACTTAGAGGGGGGATACCTTTGTAGCCAAGTGTGAAATCATTACTACAAGGCTGACTTCTGAGATTTAATCAAAATCAAGCAAGAACCAAAAATGACCATCAATCAATTCCAGGGTTACTCATATATTTTGTTATGAACGGAGGAGTTTCATTCACAATTTTGCATCCATTAATGATTATTAGAGCAACTAAGATCATTGAATTATATGGATAACTTAATGAAGTTAAAGAAATTTCCCATAGGACATTGCTTTTCCAAAGGACAAACAAGCCCTAAGAATGTACTGAGTTCAATGGAGCCAGTTTATTCAAAGAGTACAGCACAGTATTTGGGATGACAGAATAAGTAGTAAGTTTACTTAGTAGTAAATCACAAAGAGATAAGAGGAACTAAATCCATACCATTTTGACTAATGCTTCTGGGGAGCTCTACAGTACAGGGAATATGAAGAAATTAATGAGTATTAGGAAGGATTATAGCATACTTGACGATGACACTAATACCATGATATCATTCTTGACTAACATGTTCTATTTTAAGAAATATTATTTTATGTTCTACTTCCTATCCACTTCCTCAAACCTAGTTTCAGTTGCAGAGGTTTAAAAAGAATACCAATGTCCTAACAAAATGACTGTATCCTGAAACACTTGTAAAATATATTTGTCTAACATCACTCAATTCAGCTTTGAATAGTAAGGATAACAGACTTTTCAGGGAGATGGATTCATTACATTTAGCTAAGTGTCCTCTTTCTGTGAGCATCTAAGAGTAGATCTGACTCAGAAATTGGGAGACTTGGATAATTGTTTCAGGATGCCTAGGTGTCAGTGTCACATGAAGAGAAATGTGAAAGGTCAACTCTCCTGTGTCTTCTTCAAAGTACCACCTATCAGTACTAACTTTACTGAAAGTTTAGCAATTTGTGTTTCGATAGTTCTCTTAAGTAAATATGAAATCATAGAATGGAGGCTTGTCTTCTTTTGAATTGATTTTTTTTGTGGGTGGACTTTTGTGCAACAATCAGAACTAAGTGGCTTTTTTTGGCCAGAAGCTTCTTTGCACTTCAAGTAAAGAGGAAAATATAGCAACAGCATATGGAGAGTGGAGGCATGTATAATACACTGGGGACTCTAGTTGCAAAATTGACTTATGATTTATATTTCTTTCAGAGATGCACGTACGTGTGTGTGCGCGCACGCGTGTGTGTTTCTAAACATGCATACGAATTGATGAGACAGGATCCTTTCGTTTTTGTGGTCATAAGATGACATTTCTACTTACCTTGTTCAATATCTAATGGTATAGACTAAATGTCTATTTTATATTTTTTATTTTTTAATGTTTTTATTTTTGAGAGAGAGAGTACGAGCAGGGGAGGGTCAGAGAGAGGGAGATACAGAATCCAAAGCAGGCTCCAGGCTCTGAGCCAGTGGTCAGCACAGAGCCTGATGAGGGGCTCGAACCCACAAACTGTGAGATCATGACCTGAGCTGAAGCTGGACGCTTAACTGACTGAGCCACCCAGGCGCCCCTAAATATCTATCTTAAATTAGTATCAAGATCTGAGCTATTTATTACACCCATTAAATAATATAGAAAACATTTTTTTAGATTTTTATTTTTCCTTTATGACAAAAATGTTATGTTCTTTTTCATGTCTTCTAAAATACTAATTTTGCAGCTAGAGTGCTACCAGATTTCATAAGTTTTATATGCTGTACATTTTTAAATTTGTATTCTATGTTTAGAAATCCTGAGAAAATTGAAAACCAACTTTGTATTCAAAGTCATTAAACCATATAAACCACCTTATAGCCTTGGAGGGATGATTCTCAGTGGAGATATCTGGGCATTTATATTAGCTTAAAATAGGTGTTTAACATCCTTGTAAACAGAATACTAGGCTACTAAAAAATTTGAAACTATTGCTGATGACACGGACAATAAACTAAGCTGAAAACTCTTATAGGTGTGTATATATGCACATGTGTGTGTTATAAAACATACAAAGATGTTTTATATGTATTTATATTTTTAAATGTAACATAAATATTTAAGAAAATTAATAAGGGAATCAGGTTTCCTGTGTTTTTTGAGGTGGTGAAGAGTCATATGTTTGACCTGTAGTAAATGTGTGTTGAATTGAAATTAAATGAAAATTGATAGCTTTCACTATTTTACTTTCTGAAGTAAAATAGATTAAAAATTAAACTGACAATGTGTTATGTATTTCTAAGTATAAAAATGCAAATTGATTTTAGTTCTGTTCATCCATTTCACTAATCTTAAAGTTTTTCTTAATTGGCTTAACGTTAAAGGTTTTTTCCTTAAAATCCTTTATTTTTAATTTTTTAAAAATGTTTATTTTCTTATGATAGATATATAGAGAGAGACAGAGAGACAGACACAGAGAGAGAGACCATGAGCAGGGGAGGGGCAGAGGAATGAGGTAGACAGAACCCAAAGCAGGTTTTAAGCTCTGAGCTATCAGCACAGAGCCTGGAGTCTGATGCGAGGCTCAAATCCATGAACCATGAGACCACAACGTGAACCAAAGTTGGATGCTTAACTGACCAATCTACCCAGGTGCCCCTAAAAACCTTTAATTTAATGATTAAATCAGTAAATTTAAATTTTAAATATCAGTGAAACTTCAAACCAAACAAAGGAACTGGTAGGAACACTAGAAATTTGTGAACTCTGTAAGCCAGCAGCAGAAAATGTTCTCTCTCTCTTCCTTTAAACAATCCTTGCCCCTATTCTTGTCTATTCATAAAGCTCCCCCTTCTTTTCCCAGGCTTTCCTCTAAGTACTGGGAATACAGCAGTGAAAAAGATGGCAAACATCCCAACACTCATAGAACATACATTCTAGTAAAGAGAAAAAAGGCAAGAAGCTTGATAATTAAGCAAAATATATGAGGTCAGTGGTTCAAAAATAATTAAGCAAGGAAGAGGAAAAGGAAGGGCTTGGGTGATGGTTGTAATTTTGCATATGGTGGTGAGTAAAAACTTCACAAACTACACTTGGGAGAAGGGTTGAAGGAAGTGAGGGGGGAGGTGCACAAAGAATGGTCAGGAATCCCATGCAGGCATGGTCTCTGACATGGGAGTGTGTCTGGCACATTTAAAGAACGGCAAACAGGCCAACGTAAAAGGAACAAGAGGAAGATGAATAAGCATGAAGTCAGAAAGCTCAGGAGACTGGAAGGGAGATCACTGTATGGGATTTGACTTTCATTCTGAGTGAGATCTAAAGCTACCAGGGTGTTCTGAGCAGCGCTTTCATATCCCACATTTGCAAGGGTTACCTTGTCTGTTAGTGTGAAGGTGGAGGAGACAGAGAGAATAGTTGGGAGGTTGTGAGAATGCCTCAGGAGAGAGATGTTTGTGGCTCAGCCCAGCTTGATAGCAGTGGGTGTAGTGAGAAGTGGTTGTATTCTGGATATGTTTTTAAGATAGTGTCAAAAGGATTTGCTGACCGAACAAGTATTGTCCACAAGATAAAGAGAAATTGATTTATTCCTCTTATTCCAGGATTTATGGTCAAAGCATCTGGAAGAATGGAGTTTCTCCCTACTGGGGTGGTGACAAGGCCAAAACTCAGCAGCTCAGTTTTGGATATTTTATATTTGAGATGCCTGGGGTAGCCTAGGAGTTGAGGAGCGGCTAGAAAAGGTAAAGAAGTGGCTGACAGAAGATGAGCACCCGCAAGTTCTGGAAACATAATGAAGAAGTCTGAGTTGGTACACTTTTTGAGATCCCTGAGAGATTCCTAAGAATGGATTCAGAGGAGAGGAGGAACTAGGTACATGGAGGCAGAGAAGTCCCCCCTAGATTCTCAACAAGATAACCTAATACGTCAGCATGCTTTGGGTAGGAATTGGAAGGCCATTGCTCCATGAGGGTTAGTTTTCCACTGCAGCTATAAAAAAATCACAAACTTAGTACCTCAATAATAACACAAATGTATTATCTCATAGTTCTATAGGTCAAAGGGCAGACTTGGTCTCACCAACAAAAATCAAGGTGTTAAAGAGGCTGCATATCATTTTTGGAAACTTCGAAGAAGGATCTGTTCTTCTATCTTTTGTAATTTCCAGAGGTCACTGACACTCCTTGGCTCATCCTTCTTTGTCTCTCTGCAAAGGCAGCAGGACTGCATCTCTCTGACCATTCTTTCATTGTCACATCTTCCCATTTCTCTTCTTTCTTCTTCCATTTTTACTTTCCCTTGGATTACTTTGAGCCACCTGGCTAATCTAAGGTAATTTTCCTATTTCATTTTATTTTCTTTTGTAAATTTATTTATTTATTTTTGGGAGAGAGAGAGAGAGAGAGAGAGAGTGAGAGCGAGAGACAGACAGACAAAGACAAAGTGAGAGTATCTCAAGCAGGATCCATGCTTGGGGCTTGATCCCCTGAACAGTGAGATCTTTACTTGAGCCAAACCCAGGAGTCAGATGCTTAACTGAGTGAGTCATCCCAGTGCCTCGGGCCTATTTTCATGTCAGCTGATTAACAATCTTAATCACTTGCAACCTAATTCTCTTTTATGATGTAAACTAAAACAGATTGGCAATTTCTGGGGATTGGGCTATGGACAAGTTTGTGGGGGTGCTGTTATTTTGCCTACCGTAGTGAGAACATAAACTGCTCTTGGATGAGAAATCATTTTTTTCTTTTTATTCATATAAGCACATTTATTTTTATACTAAACCTAATAATTTCTTTCTAGGTAAACAAACCAGGGCAATACATACACAACATTAAAAGCTTAACCAATCATGGCAACACTATTGAAATAAAATAGGGAGGTATACGCAACAGATTAAGTTTAAAAGGCATCCAAATTAGCAAGATGACTATTTGCAGATGACATAATGCTATATATAGAAAACCCAAATGATTCCACCAAAAAAAAAAAAATGCTAGAACGGATAAATGAATTCAGTAAAGCTGCAGGATACAGGACACACAGAAATCTGTCGCATTTGTATGCACCAATAATGAAGTAGCAGACAGCAGTAGAAAGAGAAATCAAGGCATTGATCCTATTTATAATTGCACTAAAAGCAATAAGATACCTAAGGATAAGCCTGAACAAAGAGGTGAAAGACCTGTACTCTGAAAACTATAAAACACTGATGAAAGAAATTGAAGAGGGCACGAATAAATGGAAAGACATTCCATGCTCATGGGTTAGAAGACCAAATATTGTTAAAAAGCCTATACTACCCAAAGCAATTTACACATTTAATGCAGTCCCTATCAAAATACCACTTACATTTTTTTCAGAGCTGGAAGAAACAATCCTAAAATGTATATGAAAGCACAAAAGACCCTGAAGAGCCAAAGCAACCTTGAAAAATAAAATTATAAATTTGGCATATGAAAAAAAGTTTAGGATGTAAATGGATAGCATACAAAAATGTTGACTGTACGGACATTGAGAAACATTGTGTGTGCAACTGTTCAGTTTTGTTTTGTGCTGTGGAAGTAAAGAAAGAGCCAAAGCCCACGGATTGCCTTGAAGGAGTTGGTAAAGGAGAGCTAGGCTTTGGTTGCCAGGCAGAAGCAAAGTTAGGAAGCATGGATAGAAATTGGTATCAGGAAAATCTTATATCAACAAGGTTTAACAAGACAAATATGTGAGAGAGAATTTTATGTCAATATTGGCTCAAAAACAACAATAACAAATATACACAGGGCAAGATGTGGAATCTCAGCTTTAGAGATAGGCTTCTCGAGTGATTTTCTTGAAGTTGATAAGTTCCTCTGTATGGTGCTGATAATTTTTCATGTTCCAATTATTATTGTGTGCTGGGAAGTACAACACAAAAGGCAGTCTCTTATGAGTAGAACTTAAAAGTGCTCATCACAACAAATAAATTAGTAATATGCAAGGTGATTGATGTTAATTAGCTTGTGATCATCTTGCATTGTATACATATACTAAATTATTATGTTTTGTACCTTGCACTCATACAATGTTATATGTCAACTCTGTTTCAACAAAGCTGGGAAAACAAAGTCTTTTATGTTTCTTATTTCTGTGAAAAATACCATGCCTTCAAACAAAAATGATTATTTACTAAACTTATATATAATGTAAGGTGCTAGGTTATGTGATAATATAAAAATGCTGCTCCTTAGTGTTTTACAACAGCATGTTTGTGGATAGAGCATAAGTATACTAAAATATTAAAAAGCCAGATACTGAATAACAGTACATTAACAAAATGTACGCGTCATTTCATTAGATCACAATGTAGGATTATATCAGGAAAAAAAAGCTTAAAAAAGCAGTTTTATTTTATATCTGACTTAATAAAAAGTCAGTTTAAATCTGAGTGGTAATGCAGTAATAGTGAGTCATTATGGGTTTTTAAGAACAACTGAGGTGATCAAAGCACTATTGGAAAGAGATTAGTCCAATATGGCAAATAAAATAGATTATACAAGGAAAAGATCAGAGTCATAAAGACCAATTCAGTTTTTTTATGAATCATTCAAGATACAATAATTTAAAGAGAACCACTGTGTTTAGAAATGGAACTCAAGACATGGAAGGAAGGGAAAATATGAAAAACAAAACAAAACAAAACCAACCAGAGAGGGTGAAGTAAAAAATAAAACAAAACAAACAAAATCCCAAGAGACATTGATGACCATGAGTATAAAAATGGTAGAACACAAAATTTTATGATAACACTCAACCTGGAGACACTGAGGGCATAAATGCCACATAAATAGCAAAAAATTACATTGAGAAACTGTTGGGGGGGTGGGTGAAGTGGTTGTAGAGGGGGACGGTAAAGCATATAATGAGTCTGTTCCCTTTGAAGTTTCAAAAATGGGGGAAAAAAGTCTGTGCAAGTTCATAACCTGAAGATAATCATTGCAAATTTTCATATTTTTGCCTCTATACTTTTCCATACTTCTAAAAATATGTATTAAAAATAATCTGTATTCTTTATTAGCAAATTTGAAGAGGATTTGATGAAAAGAAAGCATTCTTATATATTGTTTATATAAAACAATATTTCCTTCCTGTACAACTTGTCAATATGTTAACAATTACTTATTTTAAAAAATAAAAATACTTTTAGACTTAAAAACACTTAAAATACTTATAGACTTTGTTTTAACAATTCCAAATATAGGAATCTACTATTAGGAAATAATCAGAGATGCCAATGATTTAGGTACATGGATGTCTATTACTATGCTGTTTGTAATACCGAAAAATTGGAAGAAAACTATGGATAGTTTAGCATAGTTTATATTGTATAAGAATTCTCTTAAAAAGGTCCTTAGACATTTGGAATAATTTACTGAAAAATATTATTTGGCCAAGAGTTTTTATTGCTGTTGTTGGAGAAAGGGTAGTTTCCCAACAAACTTTGTGGAAATGTATTTGATAATGCTAGTTCTATGGACATATTAGAGTTGCGTCCACCTGAATTCAATGATAAATAATTGACTACCTATTAAGTAATATTTTATATCATATGAAAGGAATAAGAAAAAAATTAGGAATAACAAGGAGAGTCCAGCAATGCTCCCATAAATACTGCTGCACTCTCAGTAATTTCTCAAGTTCAGTAATTTCTTAAGTTCAGCAAAGATTTAGTCTAAGGTGAACTTGGGTAACAAATTTTATTACAGTAAATTACTTTGGACAAAAATAATTACTTTATCCATTGTTTGCTGCTAGACTTTAAATCCTTGAAAAATGATTCAACTCCCTTGGTTTTTAAATGAAATGGAACAGTGAATAGATTACAGTTGTGGCTCTTTGAGCTAGACTGTCCTCAATAATAGATTATTTGGGGTCATTATTACCGATGAGTTCTTTAATTCCGCTCTGTAGATTTTTAGCTCAGTTCACACTATTGACAATTTCAAAATTAAAAATCGTCCTATATTTTGATTTAGGATTTAACCCCATCTTTTCAAGAAACTACGCAGTCCTCTGTCTTTACTTTCTATTTCTTGTTGACAGTCATTAAAATTGAATATACATCCACTTCAGTGAAGTAAATTACTTATGGATATGAGCTAGGTGGGAGAAACCAAGCTTTAGAAAATGAGTTACTAGTGACAATACACTTTCACAATACTTCAAATGCATTATCCTGATTACTTTTATAAATAAAAATTAAGACAAAAAATAAAAATTTTCTTTTTGTAGATGATTATGATGCCATTTTTCCAGTGAAAATTCCTAGGGAGACATTTCTGTACTTAGCTCCTTGGATCAGTTTTCTGATTCTTCACACAGCATTAAAATACAATTACAGGGGTGCCTGGGTGGCTCCTTCGGTTGAACGTTCGACTTTGGCTCACGTCATGATCTCAGGGTTCACGGGTTCCAGCCCCGCATTGAGTTCGGTGCTGACCGCTAGCTCAGAGCCTGGAGCTTGCTTCAGATTCTGTGTCTCTTTTTCTCTCTGCCCCTCCCCTGTTCATTCTCTGTCTCTCAAAAATAAATAAATGTAAAAAAATTAAAATAAAAAAATAAAATAAAATATGATTACATTTTAAGTATACTCATCCTCAACAAAAAGCCAAAATATTCATGCAAGCAAAAGAATTTCAGAACAGGAGTCCAAAAATGGGGCCACATTTGACTGAATTTGATATCATTTAGAC
Source organism: Suricata suricatta (assembly GCF_006229205.1). Taxonomy (NCBI): domain Eukaryota; kingdom Metazoa; phylum Chordata; class Mammalia; order Carnivora; family Herpestidae; genus Suricata; species Suricata suricatta. Next base: position 30,967,377 of record NC_043704.1, on the reverse strand, counting down.
ATAGTGAAACTTCTGTGAGACAGCAACTCTGGGAGTCTGGAGAAGAAAAAGCAATTTGAATCCAGATGGAAATATGAAATTTTTAGATAGAAGTTAAAATTAAAGTCATCAGATTTAATTGAGATAGAAATCAAAAGCTACTAACTCCAACCAAATGACAGCATGTCAGGTTTTGAGACAATCATTGCAGGAGAGGAATGCATGGCCACTTATGACAGGTCTGTCCCTGGCAGCATTCCACTGACCCCATCTCCAAAGGGCAGTTTGGTTTTTTCTCTCTCCAGAGCAGTATAGGCTTCTTCTGATCTGGTTTGATCCAGGCAATTCTATAGAACATAGTTGACATTCATTTAATATTTTTTGGATGAATCTACCATGATCTCGTGACACATGTTTCAGTCATGAGATCTTTATAATTCCAGTTAGTTCTCTTTCCTAGGAGGCTCCATTTACCGGGGGCTACATTTGCTCTACCAAACCAGCACTCCCAGAACCACCCCCTCTGGCTCCTGCTACTGTATTCCCTCCCATCCATCATGCCCTTAGGAACACAAGAAAATATAAGGACCACGTTGTAAATGTAAAAACGATATTCCACTCCTTTTAGTCGATTAAGAAACCTCTGCTACATTGTTTAGATATCCTCTCTCAAAATACATGTGACCTAACTTTAGTATTTTGATATGGAAGACATTTAATATACCAATGTTTGAGTGAAACTGAAGAGAAACTGAAACAAGCAAACAAACAAAAAACCTAAAACAAACAAACAAACAAAAAAAACCCCAAAAAACTATGAGCTTGATTTCAAAAGTAAAAAAGAAGAAAAAAACAAACAGAAAAAGGAACTGTCTGTGTTGTTTTGAAGCACTTGATCTTCAGTGCCCGTGTGCATGCAGAGTGCTGTCTGTTCCGGCTGTGCTGGTCCTCTGGAGGAAAAGCTGGCTGTGTTGGCTCTGAGTCAGTTTTGCCCCAGTAAATAAGCAATTGTCAAGCACAGGCAAGGTGTGGGGGGGTTGGTGTAAATGGGTCCTGCCTCCACTGGGGGCTATTGTGTGGCTCTCTGAAGTCCCACCATGTTGGCTGGGGTAAAATGGCATCACCCGAAATATCTCATCCCTCGATAGGGGCTCTCACACCCCCCACTGTTCAGGCAGCCCTTATACACAAGCAAGGGCTGTCAGCTTGCCAGAGCCACAGCTTTCCTGATTTTCTGTACTACAAAGCTGTCATCATCAAGACAGTATGGTACTGGCACATAAACAGACACATAGACCAATGGCACAGAATAGAGAACACAGAAATGGACTTACAAATGGCAACTAATCTTTGACAAAGCAGGAAAGAGTATTCCATGGAAAAAAAATCTCTTCGGCAAATGGGAGAACTGGACAGCAACAAGCAAAGAATGAACCTGGACCACTACTTACATCATACACAAAAGTAAACTAAAAATGGATGAAAGACCTAAATGCGAGACAGAGAACCATCAAAATCCTACAGAAGAAAGAGTGGCCTCATTGACCTCAGCCACAGCGACTTCTTACTAGACATATCTCTGAAAGCAAGGGAAATAAAAACACAAAAATGAACTATTGGGACCTCATCAAGACAAAACACTTTCCCACAGCAAAGGAAACAATTGACAAAACTAAAAGGCAAGTGATGGAATGGAAGGAAATATTTCAAATGACATACTGGAAAAAGGGTTATTACCCCAAAACTATAAAGAACCTATCATACTCAACACCCAAAAAACAAGTACCCAGTGAAGAAACGGGCAGAAAACATGAACATACACTTTTCCAAAGAAGACATCCAGATGGCAAATGAACACATGCTCAGCATCGCTCAGCATCAGAGGAATGCAAATCAAAACCACAAAGAGATACCATCTCACACCTGTCAGAATGACTAAAATTAACAGCTTAGACAACAAGAGATGTGAGAGGATGTGGAGAAAGAGGAACACTTTGGCACTGTTGGCAGGAAAGCAAACTGGTGCAGCCACTCTGGAAAACAGAAGGAGGGTTCCTCCAAAAATTAAAAATAGAACTACCTTGTGACCCAGCAATTGTATTACTAGGTATTTATCCAAAGGATGGAAATCTTGATTCAAAGGGTACACATGCACCCCAATGTTTATAGCAGCACTATCAACAATAGCCAAATTATGGAAAGAACCCAATGTTCACCGACTGATGCATGGATAAGGAAGATGTGTATATGTATACAATGGAATATTACTCAGCAATCAAAAATAATGAAATCTTGCCATTTGCAACAATGTGGATAGGACTTGAGTGTATCATGCAAAGCAAAATAAGTCAGTCAGAGAAAGACAAATATCATAATTTCACTCATATGTGGAATTTAAGAAACACAACAGATGAACATTTAAGGGAAAGGGAAGGAAAATAAAGTTAAAACAGAAGGAGGCAGACTATAAGAGATTCTTCAATACGGAGAACAAACTGAGGGTTGTTATAAGGGAGGTGGGTGGGGGGATGGACTAAATGAGTGATGGGTATTAAGGAGTGTACTTGTTGGAATGAGTACTAGGTGTTCTATGTAAGTGATGAATCATTGGGTTCTATTCCTGAAATTAATACTACACCAAACATTAACTAACATGACTTTAAATAAAACATTTGAAAAAAATCTATAGTTTACTTAAGTTCAAATGTACAATTTGAAAAAATATTTTCCATAGTTTCAACACCCACAATAGGTATCATTAGGCAAATGTGCAATGCAACACAAAGATAAATCAGAATTTGTAGTTATAGTCTTCATAGTTATTCACTTATTTATCTTTCCAACAAGTATTTACTGAAGTTTTGAAGAGATGTTAACTACTTTATTGTTGGTCACTATATTTTGCATTTCACACATATGAACTCTATCATTTTATATATGACATATATAATTCTACATATGACTTATTCTCATTTTGCATATAAAGAAATAAAGCCCCGAGAGTCTGTCAGAGGTCACACTGTCAGGTGGCTGAGTTGAGATTCCAATTTGTGTCATTTTTAAACTAAACTCCTTGAATATATAAGTAGTATGATGCCTCAATCTGCTTCAATGAGTTTGTGCAAAGCACTAGTAGGTATGCATTGCGAATACTAACATAAACTGAATATGGAATCTGGCTTAGGTAGCTCTTACTTGGTAAAAGTGATAATATAGATACATAAATCTACAGTCATACAAGGTAGAATGTTATGGTACAAGAATAGAGATAGGTCTATTATAGTTTATATGATAAAATCTTTATTATTTTTTTAAGTTTATTTTTCAGAGAGACAGAGAGAGTGTGAGTGGGTGATGGGCAGAGAGAGAATCCCAAGCAGGCTCTGCACTGTCAGTACAAAGCTCCATGCAGGGCTCTAACTCTTGAAACTGTGAGATCATGACCTGAGCCAAAATCAAGAGTCAGACGCCTAACCAACTGAGCCACCCAAGCACCTCAATTAAATCTGTTTACATGAAATTATAACTTGAAGGTCTGTGTATCTTTGTTCAAATTCTTAAGGATTTTGTCCACGAAACAATGGAAAACAAGATTGTACCTAAAAGTAACAAGTGATTTTCCAAAGTAAAATACAACTATAATTGTAACACTCATGTTTTCAAAGTACATGTTTTTCATTTGTGAGCAAATGCGTTAAAAAGAAATGGCATACACCTAAGTCACATGAACTCATGTTCATATTTTTTAGTTCTTCATGCCATTGTCTTTTCTCATTCATCTTTTAGTTCTGAACTGGGAAAGGCACAGGAGGAAGCATCAGGCTTCCAGAAGTCAAATGCAGCAGCACAACTGCTTAGTTTCAGGTCCCTTGGCACAGTAATAGACAGGACACAATGTTACTGTGATTAATGTTTCTGATGCACTGATGATACTTTGTGGAACAGAATGATTACCAGTGGTTACTTACTCTTTCCCCCCATTTTTGGCCAATGAGCTAGGCCAATGAGCCAGAAGAACTCTGATTAAAAACCAAAAAGGAGCTAGAGTTGTTAGCATTTTCCTTTTCTCATTATAGCTATTTCCTTCAGTTCACTGAGTTTAGATGGAGCTTATTTGATGAAATAGGGACTGGATTATTTCTAATAATCATCATAGATATATACATATGTACTCAATGCCATTTTAGCTATTCTATATTTAGTTATATGTCTGTTTACATACATGCATATTCTTTCATAGTAAAATTAAAATGGAGAGATTGGCTTTCCGAAGTAGAACATTATGAGGGAACATCATCCTTTATTTTTAGAAAGGATGCTAATGGTGTTCAGAGGCTAAGTGGCAGGGAGCCGTTACCTTTGAGCCTCCAGCAATGATTCATGCTCTTGATAGCTCTGAGTGAGTTAAGCTTTGTCTCGGTCATAGCAGCCTCTTTATACCTGGATGAAGACATAAATCCTAGGGACACCAGAAGCAATGGAGCCCATATAAGTTGCCCTGTATGCCAGAAGCAACTCTGTGACAGTCAGAAACAAGAATAGATGTAAACATCCCCACTATTACTGTGTTCTTTAAACAAAGCTTTATTTCATTGAGTTATGTTGAAAGAAGATAAAAATGAATTCCTGATCACAAGAAGATTGAAAACAAGTTACTTTTACACTCCCTCAGGAAAGCTGGAAAGCCCAGTTTCCATGGCTAGATGAAACAATAGTATCCCCAGTGTACAGCATTGACTCCTACATGCCTTTGATGGAACGGGAAGCTCTGTGTGGAGTATGAGGACTTTACAATGAGTCTTGGGATTCTGGAAGGCTCTTGGCCCAAAAAGCCTGTCCAATGAGATCTGGGGGTGGGAGAAGTAATAAGGAATGTGTTCCAGCTTCAGCTCCCAGACTCTGTGAGGTGCCCAGACAAGTGGGGATCTTTTCAAGTAAGCTGGGATAAATAAAATTGCCTTCCACTTATCATTCCAAGGGAGGTCCTCCTGGGCCACTGTCCTCCCTCCTGAAAGATGTCAACTCCCATCTCAAAATCACACCTCCTCCTCTCCCTTCTCATGCTTCAAGAACAAAGGTGTGAGGTTCTTTCAGTTGAAATCTTTGGCTGGGTCTCAGTTTTACTACTTACGCCTAGATGGTCTAAAGCTACAATGATTATTTCCTCCTTGTTTTTGAAGCAGTAGGTTAGTAGAACTACCAGAGTGTAGGATGATGTCTCCTTCAGCTTTGTATTTTCCAACTTTCATTATAGTAGCTTGCATATTACACATTCCATAGATAGTGGTTGAATAATTCGTTTTGACTCAGTTCTAACTGTATTTTTATTTGTTCATACAAAAGTATTTTCATTCTGCTTTGTAGAAAACTATGAGGTTTTATGATTTTCTGGTATGCATACTCACATCTCAACACATTTTAAAACAAAGCAGAACAAAATTGGGTAATTACCCCAGCTCACATGACTCCAGTCAGATAGGATTCTAACAATTCTATTAACATTTTTATGTTTTACAATAGCACAAATATGATTATTTCATGATTGATTTGTTGTCTATTTTGTTCACTATATCAAGGGTTAAGAAAAGTGGTGAATGCTTTTCAAATTATCATTGCAAATATTTGAGTTTGTACATGGCAAAATTGGGTACATTTAAAATGGATATTTCTCATTTAGGTTTTTTTTCATTTACTTTTTATAATTAAACTAAATTAACAAGAAGAATTCTTCATGGGTCAAATACACATCCAACTGTAATACATTCTAAATCACCAACCATGGAAAGCATATATTCAAGTGATGACATCAATCAATTTATTATGGATCAATTTGCAGCCAAGCATTCCCCTAAACCTGTCTAATGTTTTGGCAAGGAACTTGAAAGGACTCACTAAAAATTTATTAGTGTAGCTTGAAATAGTTGAGCTTTTTTTTCCCTTCTCTGGCTCAACAAAGAGAATACTGTTTGCCCTCTGAACATATAGATTTTATAGTTTAACATAGTAATGGGTATGCTTGCCAAGAATCACAGGTTTTAATGAGCTTTTATTAAAACCATTGCTGTGTTTTAGCTTTCATTTTCTGTACTGCATTTTTATTTAAAACCCATTCTATTTAAATTTGTCTGTTTAGTAATCAAACTTAACTGGTAGCTTGGAATATATCTTGCTTCACTTTGCATCTTCTTTCCAAAAGACTTGAATCTAAACTAGTTCAATTAATTGATACTATGGTTGAACATATGCATTATGTAAACTTTAAAAACAGAATTGACACGCATGTTAAAGAGCATGTTACTTTCACATACAATGCTTTTCAGTGAGCTACAGTTTTGAAAGGCCAAGTATTTCGGAGACTGATTTAAATTTCAAAAGTATTAGTTTGGTGCAGTAGCCACAGTGCCAAGTGAACAGCTTTGTATGTTTCTTTATATTATAAACTTAAGATTTTCTTGTCTATAGAAGAGACCAAACTGTAAATAATTCAAACTGACACCTGGAAAGGGTGAACTTTTCAACTCCAGGTCTGTGTGCAATAAAACTTGGTTGTTGCTATTGACCAAAAAGTGTCAAAAAGTTAACCCAAATGTGATTCCTTGATGAAATCTGAATAATGGCATCACACTTACTCATAATATTTTCTTAAACTGCCTCATTTTGAGAATGTTTTATGAATAAAAGAAGTGAGTTTTGGTTCCTTCAAGTGTTACTTTCTAATAAATGTTATTTCTTTTTTTAGGCTTTATTAAGGTATAATATAAAAAATGGCACATATTTAGTGTATATACCTTGATTAGTTTAGACACATACATACATCTGTGACACCACCATTATAATCAAGGAACTAAACACTACCTCCAAAAATGCCTTTGTGTCTTCTCTGTGTGTGTGCACGTGTGTATGTGTGTCCTCTGTGGTAAGGACCCTTAACCTGAGATCTATCCTCTGAATATATTTTAAAGTGCATAATACTGTATTGTTAACTATAGATAGTATGTTGTACAGGCAAGGTATGGAAACAAAGCAAATGTCCATTGGTGGAAGAATGGATAAAGAAAATGTGGAATATACATAATCTTTAAAAAAAGAAGGACATTCACCCATTTGTGACAATGTGGATGAGTCTAGGGGACATTATACTAAATGAAATAAACTAGTCAAAGAAGAACAAATAATGCATGATTCCACTTCTAAGAAGTATCTAAAACAGTTAAACTCATAGAACCAGAGAATAAAATGGTGGTTCCAGGGGCTGGGAGCCGGGGGAGGAAATCAGAAATTGTTGCTCAGAGGGTATAAAGTTTTTTTTTTCTTTTTTAATGCAAGATAAATAAGTTCTAGAGATCTTCTGTGTTTTCTATTGCTGCAATGAGACTTCAGGCTAATTTGTTTTTCTCTTCTAAAAATAAAAGAAAAAATGTTCTTAAATCAAGAAAAAATTAAATAGTTGAAAGACAAATGATATGTTAGTTGGCAAAATTACCCAAATTTACCGGATTTTGGATTACTACACTTTCTCTCCCTGCTTTTTTTTTTTTTCTCCCTGCTTTTTGAACAAGACTCTACATTTCCATTTTGTACTGGGCTTTACAAATTGCATAGCCATTTGTGATTGAAGTCTTATTTGTCCAACTTAATTAAGATAAATAGGTTAAGTGGGAATTTTTAAATATTTATCTTTAGATTTAGAAAAGATAACTGATCTTTGACAGTAAACTTTGTCAGTAAATTATCACAAAATAAAAGCTTACACATGACTTTGCAATAAAGCATACTGGGGAGATAGTAGAATACTGCAAAGGGTTTAGAATTTCTAGTTTAGAAAAAACTGCGACAACATTGCAAAATGGATAGCCTCAGATTTAAAAATATAGTTAAAGATTGATTTTCAGTGCAAAATATACAATTTTCAATGTGAAATTTAGATGAACCAATTATTATCAGAGAATTAAAGGTGATAGAATGCGTATGCAAGTGCTTTGAGTTGTTTGTAAGTCAGAAAGCCATTTCTTGTTTCTTATATGACCCCTACAAATTGTAGGAAATGTCAGAAAAAACATGAAAAAGCTGTTTTATAATTTTATATTCAGAATGAAAATCAGACAAATGTGAAATTGAGTAGTGTGAAGAGATAAATCTTTTAAGAACAATTTTTCCATTAGGGCATCTCGTGGCTCAGTCTAATTAAGTGCTGGACTCTTGATATCAACTCACAGTTTCGTGAGTTCACATCCTGCATCGGGCTCTGTGCTGACCCTGAAGAGCCTGCTTGGGACTCTCTCTCTCCTCTCTCTGCCCCTCCACTGCTTGTGATCTCTCTGTCTCTCTCAAAATAAACTTAAAAAAAAGAAAAAGAATTTCCTGTAAGAATCAACAGCTTCATGTGTACTAAAACTTGTATTAAAACTTATTTTAAAATAATTTATCAGACATGTCCAAATTGTCATTTGATAAAGTATTCTTAACAGCTCTAGAACATCAGAAAACTACTCCTACATTAAAAATTATTAAAAGTTGTTTGCTACCCAACATTTACACCACTGTGAATAATGTGAATTGAAAAAGAATTTGTTAAAAGTATACATTTGGATGATTTAATACATTCATAGAAAAATAAGCCAGAAAAATCTTATGATCAATCAAGATATCATATTAACAAAATGCTAATGTTAATATGGAATTATGACACCAAAATATTTTTTGCAATTATAAGTTATTACTCATGAGTTACCTCATCATGTTTTATAACTAATATTTTTAAATAAATTGCTTCATATCTTAGTACTTTTAACTGTACTTCCCCCCCCCCCCCTGCTTTTTTAAACAAGGGACTCCACATTCTTATTTCGTGCTGGGCTCTACAAGTTATGGAACCAATCATGATCAGTCTTGTATGCCCAATTTTTTAAATTAAAATTAAGAGGCAAGTGATAGGTTTTCTTTTCTGTTTATTTAATATTTAGAAAAGTTAATAAAGTACCATTTCCTTTATTGTCATCTTTCTCTTTCCTTTTCCAGTGCTTTGGGTCTCCTTAATTACATAACTTTCTTCATACTTGCTTATATTTTCCAGAGAGATAAGAAAAAAATCCTGGATTTAAGATGTAAGCCATAGTTTTCCAGCTCAACAGATTATCCATTTGTGTGACTGTCATCAGCCAGATTTTAAAGGGAACTTTTTTTTTTATCTCAATGAGAAGTTCCCACCAGCCATCATTGGCCATATTTGACACAGCTGGTGAATGAGCAAAAGACACAAATTGTTACAAAATCCCCAAACAACTGCACTCTTCTTTCAGCACCACCTGGGGCCTCTTAATGTCTGAGGCAGGAAAAGGAAATATGCAAATGTTGATACTCATTTGCATAGAGCTGATTCCACTGAATAGTTTTCTTGGGTTTCCTAACATTTTCATGGTTTTTTTTAAGCACACACTTATCAATCATTCTTCTTGTCAGTGAAAATCTAATTTTTTTGTTTCCATGTTAAGTGTTGCCTGAAGGTTCAGCAATTTCTGAATCCTCTCAAGGTAAGAATTTCCTTGGAAAATTCTATAATTCTCGACAGAAAAGAAACACTATTACTGAAAAAGCAAATAGCAATGATCCCAGTGCATAATAAGCAACAGACTACCAGACTTCATTCTTTACTTTAATGGGACTCTTGATTACCATACGTAGAACATAAAACTGAAGCAGAACATTACGGGCCTGATGCCAAGCTGTAGTATTCTTCCCTCTGGGTACGGATGCCCCCCTGTCCATGGCTCCCAGCCTTGGTTTATCAGTTATTATCATCAGTTGCTGTCTTTAAGAGCCACTAAAATTTAAAGCCGCCTTTCAAGTTAAGGCATATCTGCTTTTCTAGTCAATTTGTACTTTCGGGGAGAGGATGACCCTACAATTAACTAAAAAATTAAGCCAGAATCTCTCTGTTCCTCAGATGGATTGCTACTTTCCTTATTATAAACCTTTGTTAATTGAAAAAAAGTAATAATGAGTGAGAAGGAAAGCCCTTTTGTTCTCATATTCTTGTGTGAAATCAAGGAATCCCTTTGGATTTATTCTTTTTCATTCTTTTTTTGTACAGCATTTGGAAAGAAATCCATTGTTACATTGTTGTGTGATATATAGGACATTGTTAAGGGTAAATTCTAAGAGTTATCATCATGGGAACATTTTTTTCTTTTCTTTTTTTTCTTTCTATTATTGTATCTATATGAGATGATGAATATTATCTGAGCCTATTGAAAGAAAGAAAAAAAAACAAGATGGAAATGTTATGGTGCTTGGTCATTTGCTCTTTTTCTTTAATTTCAGATGACCACATAAAAATCACTCTGGCTACTTACTACCTAAAATATATATTTTAAAATATACTGAATTCACAAAAACTGTATTTAAAACACAAAAATGTCTGTCTACAAAGCCTCCTTTATTTCCATTTTCTAACAATTTTATTTTGTTGTATCAGACTTTGTTTACCAAAGTTAAGATTTCTGCAAAACCATGTCTCATGCAAATGTAAGTATCTGTGTAATTCACATCAAAAGGTCAAGTGAAAGATGAGCTCCTTAAAGCAACCCCGTCTTTATTCAAAAGAACTGTAGGCAACCATTACATTTTATAATTGTTTTAAGTTTATTTATTTTGAGAACACACAGAGAGAGAGAGAGAGAGAGCATGAGAGAGGGACAATGAGAGGGGGAGACAGTGAACCCCAAGTAGGCTCCACACTAATGGGGAGCCCAATGACAGACTCAAACTCACAAACTATGAGATCATGACCTGAGCCGAAATCAAGAGTCAGACTCAACCTACTGAGCCACTTAGGCATCCTAGCAACCATTACGTTTAAAAACCTATTCATAGGTGTTATGGATTGAATGTTTCTGTCTCCCCAAAACTCATATTTTGAAATCCTAACCCTCAATGTGTTGGTATTGGGAGGTATTGGAATGTAATTTGGTGATGAGGGTCAAGTTCTCCTAATAGGATTTTAACACCCTTACATAAAGAGGCAAGAGAAAGCTTGCTTCCTTTCCCTTCCCTCCTGTGCAGAGATATGAGAAGACACCTGTGGATATGAGAAGATGGCTGTCTGCAAACCAGCAAGAGAATCTTCACCAGACACAGAAATAGTGGCACCTTGATTTTGGACTTTCTATCGTCCACAACTGTGAGAAATAAATATTTGTTCTTTAAGCCACCAGCTCTATGGTATCCTTATAATAGCTCGCACTCACTGGGACAGTAACCTGTAAGCAGGAAAGGACAAGGAAGTCACAGAGCTGCTTTGCTCAAGTCATGCTCTTTATTCTTTTTTTTTTCATATGTCTATGTTAATATAGTTTATTGTCAAGTTAGTTTCCATATAACACCGAGTGCTCACCCCCACAAGTGCCCTCCTCCGTGCACATCACCTCCCTTCCTCTATTCCCCACCCCTATCAGCCCTCAGTTTCTTCTCAGTATACGTCTCTATTGTTTGCCTCCCTCCCTCTCATTAACTGTTTTTCCCCCTCTCCTCCCCCATGGTCCTCTGTTAAGATTCTCCTGTTACACTTATGAGTGAAAACATACAGTATCCGTCCTTCTCTACCTGACTTATTTCACTTAGCATGACACCCTCGTTACATCCACGTTGCTACAAATAGCAGATTTCATTCTATCTCATTGCCACATAGTATTTCATTGTATATATAAATCACATCTTCTTGATCCATTTGTCCATTGAGGGAGATTTAGACTCTTTCCATGATTTGACTATTGTTGAAAGTGCTGCTATGAACATCGGGGTACAAGTGCCCCTATACATCAGCACTCCTGTATCCCATGGGGAAATCCCTAGCAGTGCTATTGCTGGATCATAGGAGAGTTCTACTATTAATTTTTTGAGGAACCTCCACACTGTTTTCCAGAGCAGCTGCACCAGTTAACATTCCCACCAACAGTGTAGGAGGGTGCACATTTCTCCACATCCTCACCAGCATCTATAGTCTCCTGATTTGTTCATTTTAGCCACTCTCACCTGTGTGAGGTGGTATCTCAGTGTGTGGATTTGATTTGTATTTCCTGGATGATGAGTGACACCTGGCATCTTTTCATGTGTCTGTTGGCTATCTAGACATCCTCTTTGGAAAAGTGTCTTCACTGGATTATTTTGCTTTTTGTGTGTGGAGTTTGGAGTATGGTGAGTTCCTTATAGATTTTGGATACTAGCCCTTTATCCTATATGTCGTTTGCAAATATCATTTCCTGTTCTATTTCTTGCCTGTTAGTTTTGTTTATTGTTTCCTTTGCAGTGCAGAAGCTTTTTACCTTGCTGACGTTCATTTTCGCACCTGATATCCTTCCCTTTGGGGATGTGTCCAATAAGAAATAGCTGCAGCTGAGGTCAAGGAGGTTGTTTTCTGCTTTCTCCTCTAGGGTTTTGATGCTTTCCTGTCTCACATTCAGGTTCTTCAGCCATTTTGAGATTATTTTTTTGTGAATGGTGTAAGAAAGTAGTCTAGATTCATTTTTCTGCATGTTGCTGTCCAGCTCTCCCAGCACCACCTGTTAAAGAGGCTGCCTTTTCCCCATTGGCTACTCTTTACTGCTTTGTGGAAGATTTTTGGCCATATAGTTGTGGGTCCAGTTCTGCATTCTCTATTCTATTCCATTGGTCTACTTGTCTGTTTTTCTGCCAATACCATACTCTCTTGATGATGACAGCTTTGTAGTAGAGGCCAAAGTCTGGGATTGTGATGCCTCCTGTTTTGGTTTTCTTCTTCAATATTACTTTGGCTATTTGGGGTCTTTTGTGGTTCCATATGAATTTTAAGATAATTTGTTCTAGCTTGCATACCTGGAATGGATTCTTTTGTGATTTACCTCTCAACCTCTCAACCACATCAAGCCAGTACAGTAATTCAGGACAAATAACTTGTTTACCCCACCCCCATTTCTTCTCTCAATTTTGAAGAGCCTATGGATTCTACTGCAATATCCATTCAGTACATTTTTTTGTGCACAGGCAGCTTAAGTTCACAGGAAGAAACAAGGTTCTGATATGTTTAGAGTGCACATTTTAAAACAGAATAAAATAAAAATTTCAAGCATGTGATACAAATATTGATTTTTATAATACAGTATTGCTTTATAAATATAGATGGAAAAGCTGTAAACTTTACTGGTCTTTGGTGCATCCAGAAAGGGATAAATAATTTGCCATTCATAAATTAGAAATCCAAATTCTCTTTTGTTATAAAAGTCTGTTGGATGAGGCAAATGTGTGTGTGTGTGTGTGTGTTTATACTGCTTCTTAATGCCCTTGCCCATGAATGCTAAGGCTAAAATTATTTCATGTTCTGTCCTTACACTTTTACGGTGGGTTTCTGAGTACACAGAAGATGCAAGATTCATGTGTACCACATGTATTTTAAACTGTTTGCTAGACATGGCTAAGCCCTTGGAATGATGAGGTAAATAAAAGAAGAATCATTTTTCCTGTCCTGCAAGCTATACGCTTCTGGGAGAGACCAACAATAAATAAATAAAAAGTATGAAAGAATAAAGTACCATATTAATAAAACTACCAAAGGTGTTTCAAAAGATAGCAGAGAAGGTTTCCCTGAAATTATGTTGATGTTTAGAGAGATTAGGTTTCTGTTCCCATTAGTAATAACTTCACCTTGGCAATGGTAAAGCCCAATGGATATAAGAGCACATTCTTTCCTGCCTTCCTCTTCTCTTAGAAAACAGCTCTCTTGTTTCTCATCTGTCAAAATTCTTTTCCTTTGCTTTCTTTCTTCCAACCTGCACCTTGTTCTGTACCCAAATTGAGAAAGCTTAGTAAAATATATGCAATATCATCTCATTTGTCATTGGCCTTGATGTAGTCTCTTTAATACCAGTGTATGTATTGTAATGAATACCAAAAGTCACTACACAACTGTATAAATTTGTCTCAACTACTGTGCTCAACTTCCTGGCTACTTAGAAAGAGAAAGACATAATATTGACCAAAAAATAAAAGTAGAAAACATACTAACAACTGAGAAGTGACACAGATGTTCTTGGCACCAAGATCCAAAAGTATTTCTTTTGTGGCTCTTGAGCAAAGTGAGTACCTATGATATCATAGTAACTATAAGGAACAGTTATTCATTATATTTAAAAATTATAAGATGATGGGCTAATGAATGCTAATATAGTAAAAAAAAAAGTCTAAATCTAAGCAGGGACACTATGAGATTATGTCCCATCATGTCTTTGAATTTTAATTCTAAAAAGTTGGTCAACATAGAAGGGATTTATTCTTGTTGGTAAATTCAGAAGGCACTTAGCAAAGAAGTCTGTATAACACTGGTAGCCTTCAGAGTGCAGATGGTGGGTTTAACTTACGTGGCATACTCAGTGCATCTGAGGATAAATTTTGGTGATTCCCATGAACATAAATATTTAAGAGAATTGTTGCATATTTCTAACACAAAATGCTTTGGTAAAAGTTATAACTTTTAAGCTATTATTTTAATTCAAACATTTATATCAGGAACCAAATCAAATTTCAACCAGTTTTGCACTTAACTAATCTTACGGGGCATTATTTACCAGAAAGTATTTGGAACAGCCCTGCAGTGGTCCAGCGAGTGGCTCAATTCAAGTAATTGCCACCATGTTTCTGGGAAAAATAAAATAAATCTCTTAAACACACGCAGTGCATTTATTTATTCACCAGATTTAGTCTGCCTTTAAAAAGCCTATTAGAGGGGCGCCTGAGTGGCTCAGTCTGTTAAGCACCTGGCTTGGGTCAGGTCATGATCTCACAGTTCGTGGGTTTGAGCCCCGCATCGGGCTCTGTGCTGACAGCTAGCTCAGAGCCTGGACCCTGCTTCAGATTCTGTATCTCCCTCTCTCTCTGACCCTCCCCTGCTTGCACTGTCTCTGTCTCTAAAAAATAGATAAAAAACAATAAAAAAGAATTTTAAAAAGCCTATTAGAGTTTTAGCTATAAAATTTTAGAATAAAAAAATCTTAAGATGTTGAATCACAGATATCTTGATATATTGTAGTACTGATAATACACAGAAATAATGTTCAAAGAAATATTTAAAGAAATATTAAAGAAATATGTAAAATATACATGTAGCACGCAGGTAGAAGCATATCCTTAATTAATGTTAAATAGAAGACCCAACTAATTTTTTACCTAAATTGACACCTGTGTGTAATTGAATGCTATGCCCTTAGAATGCCTTGCATGCATTCATGAGTAGGAAAAGCCTGACTCCCTCCATAATGATGATCCTCAAAATAGGTAAAATGTCCAGGGAGATGTCTCTTTAAGACCTCTGCCACCCCATAAAATACTCATTCATACATCAACTCAGGCAGTTTCATGGGGGGAAGGCCCATTCTGAAAGAGGGTCAAGGTTTCAGATTATAAAGTCGGAAGGCTCATCATGTTTTGCCATTTCCTTTCTCCTCCCACCCTATTAATTCAAAATTTTTTACAAGGAGCGACAGTAATTAGACCTGATCTGGACCACCACCAAGGTTTTCTATCAAATTTCTTTCCTGTTTATGTTTGAGTTACTCAGAAGTTATCTACGTGCCCTTTGGACATTTAGGGCCTATTTTTTTAAACTCCCTCTGTACAAAGAATGTAATCTTAGCTGACTCGGCTCTGGATTGTATCATTGTATTTCTCCATTTCAACTGACAAATCTCAGAGTAAAGAACAAAAGTAGTAATTCATCATAATAGTCCCTTTCCTCCCAATTTAGGAAAAACCCCATACTTCTTTGTTTAAAACACTTCATTGCCTAAGATTGACTATATACTACCCAATTAACTGTACTTCGGTCAAACAGAAGTTTTATCTACAAATTATCCTCTGAAGAAACAATTTTAGTTCGTTTTTCATGTGATTTTTTTCACTTCTATTTCTTTTTGAAGTTTAATTTGAGTCAGTTGGTGAATCAGAAATTGGAAAATAAAACTAAAATATCTTATCAATTAAGAACCACAAGAACATCTAGGATGTTAATTGGTTACTGATTATCATGTGCTGATAAAGTGGACAGGATTGTAATATTATTTTATCTATGAAATAGAATTTTAGCCTTCTGAGCAACCTATGTTCCTTTATAGATATCCTTGGACAATTTATGTTGGGTTGTTGCTGTGATTCTTATAATTTCAAAAGCCTATGAGAAGGAGACTCATTACTTCAGAAAGGAAATAAATATAATTTTCTTATCTAGTTGTATTTATTTCTGAACATAACTTGTATGACTAGAACTAAAAACTTCTCAGATTTGATTAGGAGACAGGAGCTGTTATATCATGAGTTCTATAGAAATTTAAGGAATTTAAACATCTAATTCAGTTATTTCCCATCACAGAAAAGAGAACATATGCAGAGAAATAATTTGCTCAGATCACAAAACTCATGACTCTATCAACTTCAGAAACTTGAATCTTAGGACGCCTGAGTGGCTCAGCCGTTTAAGTATCCAACTCTTGATTTCAGTTTAGGTCATGATCCTATCGATCGTGAGTTTGAGCCCCACATCCGGCTCTGCACTGACAGTGTGGAACCTGGCTGGAATTCTCTCTCCCTCTCTCTGTGTCCCTCCCTCACTCATGCTGTCTCTGTTTCTCTCAACATAAATAAGTAAACTTAAAAAAAAAAGAAACTAGAGTCTTATCTCTAGTATTTAATATTTTATTCACTATGCTTTCAGAATTGGCTTTTAATTTTATAATCTAAAAATGTATGTAACTGGAAAGTCCTATTGGAGATTAATTAGAGGAGTTTAGGGTTCTTTGTTGCCTGCCTAGAAAACTTATAGAACATCTGATACAGACATCGTATACATTGGTGGTAAAAAATATTTTATATTTAAATAATCCACTAATGAAGTTTGAGAATGAAAAACACTTTCAAACTTGGTAACAGTAATCGCACATATTTGAAGAATGTGGAAGAATGGCAATTTTTAGCTACAGAACATCTCTAGTTAGAGGCATTGCTAACAATCTTCAGTGAGTTGCATAACAGGGTACACTAAAGTCTTACTTTACAAACTGAATTTAAAAAGGAACCCTTCTAGAAAACAATAGTTCTCCTCACCTAGCCTACTCTTTTTAACTTTGTCTTTCTCACCTGATCATTATTGTTTGCCTCAATTCTAACCAGTTTCTTAATCCTTGAATTGATTCAACTCTAATTTCTTTGCATTTGGGGTTTAATTTGCAATCCACTGCTGTTTCCCCCCATGACTTCAAGGGAGTAAAACACATATTCAGGAAAGGGTTTCCAATTCTCCCTGGAAATATAAAGTGGCAATAAATTTCACTGAGACTCAAATACATCATTATGAGGTATAAAGAAAGGATGACGTCAGATCAATAAGACTTGTGTTAGAAACAAATATTATACCACTTGTTGACAGTCATTTCCCCTTCCTCAGAAACGACTTTGTTGTGTACCACATGGTTTTTGATCTTAAAAATGAAATCTCCAGCAAGCAGCACACTTCTTGATTTCTTAAAGTGAATTCCTGCTTAGCTGCTAAATTATCTCTTACTTGTTTATCGCAGAAGTACAGATGGTACATTTTAGAACCTTCCAAATGCCCACCAACACATACACTATTAAAACCATGCATTTTCTCAAGATCACTCAGGAGAAAATCTTGGGAAAAGTATCTGACTAGACTACTTAAAGCATTGGGAAGTAATGAAAAATAAGAACTTGTTCACGCAAAATCCTTTTTGTTTAAGTTTTTAAAATGTTTATTTCTTTTTGAGAGAGAGACGAGACAGAGAGCACGAGCAGGAAAGGGGCAGGGAGAGAGGGAGACGCAGAATCTGAAGCAGGCTCCAGACTCTAAGCGGTCAGCACAGAGCCCAACATGGGGCTTGAACTCAAGAACCTCTGAGATCATGACCTGAGCCAATTTCGGACACTTAACCCACTTAATTTTATGTTCCCAGAACCTTTTTTTCAAATAATTACATGACACTTGCCCCTTCTCTTAAGGAAATACTGTGAAAAGTACATTAATGATTAATGCTTTATGATACATATTCACTCATTGTAAACATTATTTACATGGTCAAAATGTGTGTGATATCTTTTTTTTTTTTAATGTGTGTGATTTCTAAAACCATTTTCTCAGAGTCCATTCAAACCAAGTGGCTTATTTTCTTCAAACCAAGTTTTACCTGCTTTCTCATCATTTCTTAAGTGTAGAAAGAAAAAAGTAATTTAAATAGTGTCGTGTTCATCCAAGTTCAACACACTCCTCTATAGATGTTGAGGATCTACTACTTTCTTTCTACTCAGTGGGTTTTAGAGTGCTAATAAGTTAATAAATGCTGCAGATTTTTATAACAGTGTCCCAACCAGATAATTAAGACAACTTAAGTAGGGCTTGGAAGTAATGCTTCTCAGAGAACAATTAGCATGTAAGAGGAGGAAAGTTCAAGGGCACCTGGGTGGCTCAATCAGCTAAGCATCTGACTTCAGCTCAAGTCGTGATCTCAAGATCCATGAGTTTGAGCCCCACATCGGGCTCTGTCTGCTTCAGATCCTGTCTCCTTCTTTTTCTGCTATCCCCCCACGCGTTCTCTCTCTCTCTCTCTCTCTCTCTCTCTCAAAAAATAAATAAACATTTAAAAATTATTTTAAAAAGGAGGAAAGTTTATAATCATCTTAATCTAAACTTCTATGAATTTTACTAAGAGAAATAACAGTAGATATATGTTAGATTTGTAGCACTATTTAATAAACATGATTCCACATTGATTTTAAGTATTAACAAAAATAGTGGGAAGAAGGGGAAAGCTCAGAGAAGTTAAGAAACTTGTTTCAGTTAAATAGCTCTTGAGAGGAAAATCTGGGACCCTATTTTCTGATTTCATATCCGGCACTCCTTTCCACACATTATTCTGCCTCCACAGAAAATAGTATGACAATGAAAGGAAAAATATTTCTGTTTTAGAGTTTTTAGTCTCTTGGATAGACTAGCTGAGAGTTTTACTTGAGGTAAAATTTGCCTTAAATTTTGAGTTTAATAATCTAGAATTATGAGACTTTTTGAATAATAAGACCTAAGTATTAAAAGGTTTTCAAAAGATGCTGGATTAAAATATCAATTTAAAAAATTATCTACTAGTAATTACTGAATAAAGAAGGATGTTGCAATCAGATCAAATGTAGGTTAGGTCAGATTCGATTGACCTTTATACCCTCATTTCCCTTGTTCCAGCACGTTGTAGTGACAGTGTGTGTGTGTGTGTGTGTGTGTGTGTAAAGATGGATACAAATTATGTTGGATTCATTTCTATCTGTTTACATATGGCTATCCAGGGTCACTATCTCAAAAGTTCGTGGTCAAAGCACCTCATCATTTTCCTCCGCTAAAAAAAATAAACTAGTAAAATGTTAAAGATGATAAGAAAGTGTTATTTTAGTTTTATCAAACTGAAGGAATAAAACAATTATTTTGATATTACGTACATAGTCCTTTATCTGAACATTGATCACTTTGGAGGTATAATTCCTATCAACTTCCCTAGAACACAGGTTCCTCAAAAACAAGTTTATGACACAAAGAGTGAAATAACTAAGTTTCCTAAAGAGAAACTTTTTCAGTATACCTTCCACTCGTATTTGTGATTTATCCGGTTTTCCAAAATTGACCTTTCACCTCTGCTGGTGAATTCTCTGTGCCTCTTGAGTAACAGCCGCTCATAAAAGAATTGTCTAAGTAAATCGCCAAATGCACTCCTGAGTGTGAGCATCACAAGCATAAAGACTGTGAGGTCACGGTGTCCAGCTTGGCAAGTCTGTGGTTTGAGAATCGTTCTATTCTGACATTTATGCAAACCATTCACCTAGGTTTTATGCCAAATGGTTCTACGTAGGAACTGATACATCTGCATCTGTGGTGAGAATACTGCATTTTGTGATTTCAGTCAAGAATTAAAGTTGGGACAGAACCAGAATGTTGGGGCTACCCAGTTGGAGTCACATATAAAACTTTCAGTAGGAATTGTTGTTTGAATAGGAATTGTTTCCCTCCAACACCAAACTTCTTTTTATTTTTAATTATTTTTTCCATAATATTTTATTGTCAAATTGTTTTCCATACAACACCCAGTGCTCTTCCCCACAAGTGCCCTCCTCCATCACCACCACCTCTTTTCCCCCCTTCCCCC